>NC_084515.1:10517285-10842285 GCF_024500385.1 Phyllopteryx taeniolatus | reverse complement strand
CATATAATTATATTTAATTTCACGGTCGTTTGGAGTTCGGCCTTGTCAAGTGGGCGGCCAAGCCACATGAAGCGATGGAACACAAGGTGATGATTGGCTTATGTAGCTGGGTTCATGATTGAGCTTAGCCCCAGTTTCAATTCCTGGTTCAACCACCAGAGGTCGCCAAACCAAATTTAGATCATGAAGTATGAGTCTCCAGGTCAAGCATAAGTCTTCTTAAATATAACCATTTGTTCGATTATATATCCATGAGATATTTTGATGCTCCTTTTGATGTTATAACTCAGATGTTCTTTTGGAAACCATTGATAAGAAGTACATCAAGCCTAGTAAGGCTGTTATACATTATTTTTACTTTTGTATTACTATGCTTTGGAACAGCTTTTATGCAAAAACTGTAACCTGTGTAAGATTGTCTCTCTCAGGCAACGCAGCACAAGATGTACTACGAAGGGAAGAGGGTACCTGTCGAATGCATGAGAGAATTGTATTCACATGAATGTATATACATTTATTTAACATTTAACATATACACATGTATTGCATTTAACATATACACAAGTATTCCACTCACAATATTACCCTTTCACTCGGTGCGGTTACTCATCAAGGGGTGATAAGTGAGGGCAGACCGGATTGGCTCCGTATAACTAAAGGCAGTTAGCACACCTAGGCGAATTCATCTCGACACCGGCTTAACAGCTCCTCGTCCCCTTGCGCGTACGGCGTTGGTGCCGGTAAGGGAAAAGGGGGGAGCTTGACCCTTTAAACGGAGAGTCGGTCAGGAGATTTCTCCCGATTAGTCCTGCGGATAAGCGAAATCTGACAGCCTCGTGGGAGGTCAGGGCTCTATGGAGTGCCACGCCAGCAGTCTTTGAAAAGGCCCAAGTTCTCACCCCTTGTTGAAGTCATGGTCGTCGTCAGTCCACTGGATGTGCACCAGCTCCTGGTTGTCCTCCTGCTCAGCTTTACCACACGTGATGGTGAAGTCTTTCATGTCCCTCAGCGCTTGCCGTAGAGCGTCCATGGTCTCGGCCGTGATCTGGATCATCACGCCGTCTGAGAAAGTAGACAGGATGACGCCATAGCGTTAATTGTACAGGCATAACACAGTAAAAAAAATACGAGCTGGGATGTAGGAGACAGCAGCTCCTCCGTGAGTACGCTCATTGTGTTTGTGTTTTATTGTTCTCCTGGCATTCAATAAATGGCTGAAGAGTACATCAGCAGCGCTGCCAACCTATAGAAATTCACTTCCAGAACAATATATCCAAATTTGTCTGAATACTCATATTTTCAAAATTTTGTCAAAACCACTATCGCGGAACAGATCAGATCTCAAAAGTCAATTTAAACTCAGCACTCTATTTTGCAAAGAAACAAATAACATTGCTGATAGATTGAATTGGATAGTTTATGCATGAACAATAGTTTAGATTTCTATTTTGTGAATGTACTTGTATAGCTGTCTTCTCTTTTATGCTATTTATATTATATATTTATATTTCCTATATCCACTATTGCTACTGAAATGATGTAAATTTCCCCATTGTGGGACTACTAAAGGATATCTTACAGTATATTACAAATATTTATTAATAATAATAATGTACTTTTAACCTGACCTCGTTCTCAGATGACGTCTCCTGAGACATTAATTCATTTCCGGTTCAGAGGGCGTCTTGTGAGGCCATGAATTATTTTACATTTACATCTCCAGACGCGTATTAATTGGCTTGTTATTTTGTTGTTCAAACTTGGTTACTCTTTCCTGTAACGCGGTTCCAGCCAGATCTATGTAACAAGTGTACTGTATTACCCAATCACTTATTTCAGTGTTTTGCGACTTCATGACACGATAGGTGAGCAATTAGCAACACGGTTTTCCGTCTTTTTCTACCCACTCCTCGCCCTACCTTCATGATAATGTTAAGGATACGTGTACAAAGCATGGTAAGAAGTGTAGCTTATTTGCTACGATGGAGGCGATTAGTAACTTACAATGCGTTGACACCAGTCGCAAAGAGAACTTTCGCCTTTGCGGAATAAAATAGTGTGCTCCAAGCAGCTTTCCCCCCTCTTTTTATGAAAACAATATAGTGTTTATTTCATCTAATTCATTTATAAAAATTTTGGCATGGTGGCCGGACACAGCGCCATACAGGCCGGTAACGTAGGACGCTGGATTCCCCCACCAAAATAAAGCGGAACAGTGGCTCTCCTGTCCCACATGGAAAGGAATTACAGTGAGTAGGGGTGTCACAAGCTGATCTTTGAGATCGGGAATCGGTCCAATGTCAGCAAAAAAAGAAATAAAAAATATCGGACTGGATCTAAAATCTCAGATTTTACCACTCTTATACAACCCCAATTCCAATGAAGTTGGGACGTTGTGTTACACCTAAATAAAAACAAAACACAATGGTTTGAAAATCTGATTCAACCTATATTTAATTGAATACACTACAAAGACAAGATATTTAATGTTCAAACTGATAAACTTTATTGTTTTTAGCAAATAATCATTAATTTAGAATTTTATGGCTGCAACACGTTCCAAAAAAGCTGGGACAGGGTCATGTTTACCATTGTGTTTGATCACCTTTTCGTTTAACAACATTCAATAAACGTTTGGGAACTGAGGACACTAATTGTTGAAGCTTTGGAGGTGGAATTCCTTCCCAGTCTTGCTTGATGTACAGCTTCAGCTGTTCAACAGTCCGGGGTCTCCGTTGTCGTATTTTACGCTTCATAATGCGCCACACATTTTCAATGGTGGACAGTCTAGTACCCGCACTCTTTTACAACGAAGCCACGCTGTTGTAACAGGTGCAGAATGTGGTTTGGCATTGTCTTGCTGAAATAAGCAGGGGCGTCCATGAAAAAGACATTGCTTGGATGGCAGCATATGTTTCTCCAAAACCTGTATGTACCTTTCAGCATTAATGGTGCCGTCACAGATGTGCAAGTTACCCATGACATAGGCACTAACACAGCCCCACATCCCTAAATTCCTTGCAATAGTATATTGAGTAACATTGTCCTTAAACTGTTCGACTATTTTCTCATACACTTGTTCACAAAGAGGTGAATCTCGCCCCATCTTTGCTTGTGAATGACTGAGCAATTCAAGGAAGCTCCTTTTATACCCAACCATGGCACCCACCTGTTCCCAATTAGCCTGTTCACCTGTGGGATGTTCCAAACAGGTGTTTGATGAGCATTCCTCAACTTTCTCAGTCTTTTTTGCCACCTGTCCCAGCTTTTTTGGAACGTGTTGCAGCCATAAAATTCTAAGTTAATGATTATTTGCTAAAAACAATAAAGTTTATCAGTTTGAACATTAAATATATTTGTCTTTGTAGTGTATTCAATTAAATATAGGTTGAACATGATTTGCAAATCATTTTATTCTGTTTTTATTTGTTTAACACAACGTCCCAACTTCATTGGAATTGGGGTTGTGCAAGCAGTCCATTCCAGGGCGTGATTGGGAGGAACGGCCCCCCTGATCAGAACCCGAGCGGTGTTCTGTTATTGGGCTTCTGTGCTCATCACGGATTGTCCATAAAGACCACCATGCTCAAGGATAAGGGTGTCCACATGTGCACTTGGCACCAGGACACCCTAGGTCGCAGTTCAATGATCGACTTTGTGGTCGTGTCATCGGACTTGCGGCCGAGGGGCGCAGCTGTCAACTGATCACCACCTGGTGGTGAGTTGGCTTCGATGGTGGGGGAAGATGCCGGTCCGACGTGGCAGGCCAAAACGTATTGTGAGGGTCTGCTGGGAACGTCTGGAGGAATCCCCTGTCAGAAGGAGTTTCAACTCCCACCTCCGACAGAACTTTGCTCATGTTCCGGGGGCGGCGGGGAACATCGAGTCCAATTGGACCATGTTCCGCACCTCCATTGCTGAGGCGGCCGACCGCAGCTGTGGCCGTAAGGTGGTCGGTGCCTGTCGTGATGGGAATCCCCGCACCCGTTGGTGGACACTAACGGTGAGGGATGCCGTCAAGCTGAAGAAGGAGTCCTCTCGGGCCTTTTTGGCCTGTGGGACTCCTGAGGCAGCTGATAGGTACCGGCTGGCCAAGCGGAATGCAGCTTTGGTGGTCGCTGAAGCGTGTATGGGAGGAGTTCGGTGAGGCCATGGAGTTCGACTTCCGGACGGCTTCGAGGAAATTCTGGTCCACCGTCCGTCGTCTCAGGAGGGGGAAGCAGTGCACCATCAACACTGTGTATAGTGGGGATGGGGCGCTGCTGACCTCGACTCGGGACGTTGTGAGTCGGTGGGGAGAATACTTCGAAGACCTCCTCAATTCCACCGACACGCCTTCCCATGAGGAAGCAGAGTCTGGGGTCTCTGAGGCGGGCTCTCCTATCTCTGGGGTTGAGGTCACTGAGGTGGTTAAAAACCTCGTCGGTGGCAAGGCCCGGGGGTGGATGAGATTCGCCCAGAGTCCCTAAAGGCTCTGGATGTTGTGGTGCTGTCCTGGTTGACACGCCTCTGCAACATCGCATGGACATCAGGGACAGTGCCTGTGGGGGGTGCTTAGGGAGTATGGCTTACCGAACCCTCTGATACGGGCTGTTCGCTCCCCGTACGACCGGAGTCAGAGTTTGGTCCGCATATCCGGCAGTAAGTCGGACTCGTTTCCGGTGAGGGTTGGACTCCGCCAAGGCTACCCTGGCCCCACCGATTCTGTTCATAACTTTTATGGACAGAATTTCGAGGCGCAGCCGAGGCGTAGAGGGGGGTCCGGTTTGGTGGGCTCAGTATTGCATCTCTGCTTTTAGCAGATGCTGTGGTTCTGTTGGCTTCATCAGGCCGTGATCTCCAACTCTCACTGGAGCGGTTCGCAGCCGAGTGTGAAGCGGCTGGAATGAGAATCAGCACCTCCAAATCGGAGACCATGGTCCTCAGTCGGAAAAGGGTGGCGTGCCCTTTCCAGGTCGGGGATGAGATCCTGCCCCAAGTGGAGGAGTTCAAGTATCTTGGGGTCTTGTTCACGAGTGAGGGAAGAATGGAACGGGAGATCGACAGGCGGATCGGTGCAGCGTCTGCAGTGATGCGGACTTTGTATCGATCCGTTGTGGTGAAGAAGGAGCTAAGCCGAAAGGCGAAGCTCTCGATTTACCGGTCTAGGTTCCTACCCTCACCTATGGTCACGAGCTGTGAGTCGTAAGCGAATGAATACGATCCTGGATACAAGCGGCCGAAATGAGTTTCCTCCGCAGGGCTCTCCCTTAGAGATAGGGTGAGAAGCGCGGTCATCAGGGGGACGACCCAGGACACGCTGGAGAGACTACGTCTTTCGGCTGGCCTGGGAACGCCTCGGGATCCCCCCGGAAGAGCTGGATGAAGTGGCTGGGGAGAGGGAAGTCTGGGCATCCCTGCTAAAGCTACTGCCCCCGCAACCCGACCTCGGATAAGCGGTAGAAAATTGATGGATGGATGGATATACATATATTATATATATTCTTCAAATTCTGTGAAGAAATAGTTATAATAATATTCGATCGTGACTTTTACTACTTTATTTGTATACGGATTGCGTGTCACACTCCCCCTCAGAGGCCAAGACGGGCATAGCAGGAACAGCGATTGTCAATAAATCTAAACTCCAGTTGCGTCAAGACGTTTAGAAGTGTATTGCTGCGCATGAGGAGAAAGCAAATGATGTTCCCACCATATACTGACAGTAAAAAAATACCTGAATTGAACTTTAATTGTGATTTTGCACATTAAAAGTATAATTCGTATTTTATATATATATATATATATATATATATATATATATATATATATATATAATTATTTTTCAGGATTTCCTACTATAATTGTTATTTTATTCAATTGTAGTACATTCTTATTTTTAAAGAATTCAAGGCTGCAATATCGGTAACGGATCAGAAGTGAAAAAGTTGGATCGGGACATCCCTAACAGTAAGAACGTATATTGTAAAAACGAGTTGTTTAAAAAAACAGAGATAGAGCCAGGGTGCCAACAATGAACTGCAATATACTGGGCGAAAACTGAAGGGTCTACAACTCCACAAACAACAGTGATCTACCTTCTACTATGCTGGTTTTGGCTAAAATGCCCGATGAGGCTTTCAGGGCACCGCTGAACACGAAGAAACAAGCGCCCGTCACTGAAAAGCAAGTAGACAGGACAATTGAGTGCTTGCGAAAAGTCCGGAGGAGGCGGCGGGAGTTTGTTTTTAGGTTACCTTTGCGCGGCTGGTGATGGATGCTGATGGCCTGCGTCTGGTAGTTGCCATCGTCGTTCTGCACACACACCAAGTGCGAGTCGGCGCGCTCATTGAAGCACGCACCCATGGCCAACACATGCTCATTGGATTTATTCATGGCCTTCATCAACTACGACGACATACACATACCCATGCGCACACACACACACACACACACACACACACATGCAGTGATTAAACCTAACTGCGGTAAAAACATCAAAAGGCATCGAGGCGACAGATTGCAGAAGAGGGAAGGCAGGCGGGTGTCGGCAGCTGGAAGCTTGCTTGTTTTTTAATCCAGTCGGATTATCTGAATTCTTGATAGGCAGACCTAAACTTTTAAACACGAAGAGCTTTCGTCAAGAGACGGGGCAGCATCACATGACCCATTTTGGCATAAAAGAATACCCATGCCAACATACCATCCCACGCTGGAAAAAAAAGTACATTTGAAGCTTTAGTTTATTTGGGTATAAAGGAAAAAAAATTATGGTGTGGCCAATATCATCCCCTGACCTCACCCTGACCTCATTGAGAACCTGAGCCTTATCATTAAAAAGATGACAGTATACCTCAAAACAATATCTCTGGGAGGCAATTGTTGCATCATGATATCACAGAGGAGTTCCAATGTTAACATTTTTTTTTTTTGTCAAAATAGCATTTTTTGGTATAACAATTTTTTTTCCAGTTCTTTACAACTTGTTAGTTTTTTTTCCCTGTTGGGCATAATTTGGAACACTGGCTTTTGAGTGATGATGTAAAATCCCTGACTGTTGTCATCATGGTGGTTTTGTTCAATAAAATCCTGATTATTATTATGATTATGATAATCTAATTTTGGATGAGGAAAAAAAAATGATGAAAAAAAAACCCACATTGAATGATCCACGACGTCGCTATGAACGCTTGGCCGCAGAGATATCCCCAACGGCCAATCAGAGCAAAACTGTTTTCCATATTTAAATTGAGAAGATCAGAGATCCAATCAAAGCAAAGTCTATTTAAATGTCGGATATTAATGAGAAATCCACTCAAGAATAGCTTGAAAAATGGCATGCTGGGCAATATCACCCCAAATTATCTCACAAACCCGATATAACAAAACAAAAGGCAGCTTCTATATCAATGAAAAATTGTGTACGTACATTACGGAGCTCCGCACACACTGCAGCCCGCATTTAGAGTCGCTGTTTTTGAACTGTAAGCCATTCTACTCGCCGCGTGAATTTGCATCTTTCATTCTCGCCGGTGTTTACGTTCCACCCCAAGCTATCACGAACGCCGCACTGCTAACGCTCGCTGAACAAGTAAACGAAAATTGAAAACAAAAAAACAGACTCACCCTTCATTGTTCTCAGGGACTTTAACAAAGCTAAACTCAACCACAAACTCCCTAAATTCAAGCAGCACATCGACTGTCCTACCAAGGAAAATAACATTTTAGACCACTGCTATACTACGCTAAATAATGTATAGCGTGGCATACCTCATGCAGCACTGGGCTCGTCTGCTCACTGCTTAATTCACTTAATACCAACATACAGGCAAGAACTTAAATGTGCGAAGCCTACAGTGAAAACAGTGAAAAAGTGGACCAATGAAGCAAAGACAGAACTTCAAAACTGTTTAGACTGCACAGACTGGAGTGTCTTTGAAAATTCAGCTGGCAGCCTGGATGTATATACGGACACTGTCACATCCTATATCAGTTTCTGTGAAGAGGTGTGTGTACCAATAAATTCATTTCGCACATTCAATAACAACAAACCGTGGTTCACTGCCAAACTTAAGCAACTTCGCCAGGCTAAAGAGGACGCATATCGAAGTTGGGACAGGTCCCTGTATAATCGCACTAGAAACCAGCTGACTAAAGAAATTAACATTGCAAAGAGAAACTATGCAGTAAAGTTAGAAAAACAGTTTAGCGCTAACGACTCTAAATCAGTCTGGAATGCATTAGAATCGCTAACCAATTACAAACAACGATCCCCCCAAGTTGAGAACATTAGTAGACTAGCAGACGACTTGAACACCTTCTACTGCAGATTTGAAAAGGACACTTTCACACCCCACACCCACTCAGACGCACCACCGACCACAATCACACCTCTGACTTCTGCGTTGACCATCCACGAACAGGATGTGAGACGCATCTTCAAACAACGAAAGATTAACAAAGCGGCAGGGACAGACTTTGTGTCCCCATCCTGCCTCAAAGTCTGCATGGACCAGCTCGCTCCAGTCTTCACACAGACCTTGTATAGATCTCTGGAACTGTGCGAAGTACCAGCCTGTTTCAAATGCTCCACCATCATCCGAGTCCCCAAGAAACCTGGAATTTCGGGTCTGAATGACTACAGGCCTGTCGCCATGACATCTGTGGTCATGAAGCCCTTTGAACACCTCGTGCTGGACCACCTCAACAGCGTGACAGGTCGCCTGCTGGACCCCCTTCAGTTTGCTTACCGAGCAAACAGGTCCGCGGATGATGCAGTCAACATGGGACTGCACTTCATCGTAGAACACCTCGATGGCGCGGGGACCTACGCGAGGATCCTGTTCATGGACTTCAGCTCTGCATTCAACACCATCATCCCCGAACTCCTCTCCTCCAAGCTTCTCCAGCTCAGCGTCTCGCCTGCCATCTGCCAGTGGATTTACAGCTTCCTGACGGGCAGGACACAGCAGGTGAGGCTGGGGGACACCACCTCATCTACACTCACCACCAGCAAGTTTGTGTCCTCTTTCCGCTGCTCTTCTCTCTCTAACCAAACAACTGCACCTCAACGCACCCGGCTGTCAAACTCCTGAAGTTTGCAGATGACACCACAATCATCGGTCTCAAAGACGCCGACGAATCTGCATATCGGCAAGAAGTGGAGCGGCTGGAGCTGTGGTGCGGCCGACACAACCTGGCGCTGAACGCGCTCAAGACTGTAGAGAAGATAGTGGACTTCAGGAGCTTCGCCACAACTGCCCCTCACGCTGTCCAACTGCCTTGTGTCAACAATCGGAATTACAGTCTCTCAGGACCTGAAGTGGGAGTTCAACATCAACTCGATCCTCAAAAATACACAGCAGAGGATGTACTTCCTACGCCTTCTGAGGAAGCATGGCCTGTCACAGGAGCTGTTGAGGCAGTTCTACACAGCGGTCATCGAATCAGTCCTGTGTTCTTCAATCACAGTCTGGTTTGGTGCTGCTACAAAAAAGGACAAACTCCGACTGCAACAAGCAATCAAAACTGCTGGAAAGATTGTCAGTACTCCCCTACCCACCCTTTAGAACTTGCACGCTGCCAGAACTAAGACAAGAGCATGCAAAATCCTCTTGGACCCTCCACATCCTGGTCACAAGCTCTTCCAGCTCCTTCCTCCGGTAGGCGCTACCGAACAATGCAAACTAAAACTAGCAGGCATTCCAACAGCTTCTTCCCTCTTGCCATTAACTTCTTAAACAGTTAACTTACAATTCCATTGCAACATGCTGCCAATTTTTTCGTCTTTAGTTTGTTGTCAAATTTCTGTTGGGCCAATTATACATTATTTGTGCACTCACTGTAGTAGTCTCAACAGGCTGCACTATTTGCATATCTGTTGTTGACCAATACTGGCCACTCATGTGCCTGAGGGGCATCTGCACCATTTGCACAATCGACATTGTCCTAGACTATCGCATTACTATTCACTTTAAACTGAATACATTTCTTGAAGTCTCGGCACCCTATGCACAATGGTCATTGCACCGGACTATTGCTTTATTAGTCATTCAAACTGCACTCATTGCTAGAGAACTCTGCATCTTTATGCACAATTGTCAAAAACTTTTCTCTGTCAATTGAGTGTCTGTTGTCATACTAGAGCGGCTCCAACTACCGGAGACAAATTCCTTGTGTTTTTGACATACTTGGCGAAATAAAGATGATTCTGATAAGGACATCAAAGATTATTAAAAAATTGACAGCATGGGACCTTTCAGAAAATGAGCAAAAACAGCACATGCCGAAAACTGTGGAACACACTTTGAATCAGGATGAGAATCAGGCTGACCTCGTTGTAGCGGTTGCTGGGGATCTTGATGCTTGTCTTCTTCACCTCCATGTCCACTACCAAGCCTTTCACCACTGGCAGTGCGTATTGGTAGTTGCGGAAGTCCTGTGGGACAAATGACACAACATATGATGACACAAATGGTATAGCGGCGGTGGCAGTTATTGAGTGAACGTAAAGTCTTACTGCCAGAAGATTCATGATGGTGTGACCGGTCTCGCCAAAGAGCGGTTTCCGGAAGCGCACACTGAACAGTGGGCACGGGTAAACTGCCACAAATTCAACTGTTGTCATACACAGACATAATGTTATCGCTAAAAAATTGTAAAATGGCCCTCACATCGGTACTCAGCACCCAGCCGCAGCATAAGGCGAATGGGAAAGACCTTGGCCCAGGGCGTCTCCCACTTCTGAATTAGCACGCCGAAGAGGAAGGGTGGATTGGGCAGCAGCAGGTCCTGCAGGGACTGGAAAGAGGGGCTCACGTAGAGGAATCCGCCGTGCTCCCTACTGCCCAGGAAGCTCTGCGTGAAGAAGGAGTGGCTCAGGTGGCCCAGCACCTTGCCTGGAGGAGGAGGAGGAACTCCAGATTATACACACTCAAAGCCATTTAGTTTTTCAACAAAATAACAGAGGAAAGGTCCCCCCCAAAATTTGCGAATTCTGAACTGTGAATATGCAGAGGTTCACTGTGCATGGTTCAAATTTGGTGACAATCTAACTAAATATCTAGACTCAGTTCATTTTTGAAGGTGCCTTGGAAATGGCAAAAATGACCCTAAAATGTTGGTTCCAAACCAAAATAGCAGAATTCTTCCAGTTCTTTTCTGCATCGCTCATATAGGCTTTTATGTGGGTCTACTCATGACAGATATTGCCATTAAATTCCGTGTTGCTCAGGGGGAAAAAAAAGACCTCTGGAAATGTGCAAAATCCCCCTAAATTGTCTGCTTCAGACCAAAATGCCGGACTTTCTGTATCTTTTCAGGCATGGCTTTTTTCAACTTTATTTGTTGGTCTACTCATTTTAGATATTGTTTTTGAATTTTCTATTGCTAAGGGAACCTAGCTGAGGTACTCATGGAAATGGCAAAACTGACTCTAAAATGGCTGCTTCAATGGAAAATGTCAGACTTCCTGCATCTTTTCAACTATGGCTTCACGAGACTGACTTGTGGCTCCAAACAGGATGTGCTATTTATTTTCATGTTGTTAAGGGAAACAAAAACTCGAATTTCTCACAATTTTGCATCACCCATATGTCCTGTAAACATGGTTAAATTTGGTAGAAATTGGACAAAATGTCTAGGACGAGTCCATCTTTAAGGACCACTGGCCAAAAAGTTGGCTTCGAACTAAAATGGCTGATTTCCTGTTTCTTTTTGTCTTTGGCTTCTTGAGACTTCTCAGCGCTGATGTCTTACCGCTGAGGGTCTCCTGGTAGAGCTGCACAAAGTGTGTCAAGATGTCCTTTGGGATGGTCTTCTCGTCAGGTAGACACTGTAGCAGAACAACAACCTCAGCCTGGCCAACGGCATGCATGCCCTTTGTCGTCATGTACCAACACTTTCTGTTGACGTCTGACCAAAGAAGAATGAGGATGTCAGCAGCCCATTTAAAAGCCACATGGTTGTATAATGGTATGAAAGGTTATGTCAAACAATACATGCACATAATACAGAAACATGCACTTGTGTATATTATAGTTGTCCTGAGAGAAAATGTAACTGCAGCTGTAGTAAAAGCGATCCCTAGATATAATTTAATATACCAAATAGCTCTTGTGCATCCCTAAAATATTTTTCCCATTGTGCGGCCCTCTTGATGACAACTTACATATCAAGCCTGTGTGGGTTTTTCTCCGTGTACGCCGGTTTCCTCTCACATTCCAAAATCATGCATGGTAGGTTCATTGAAGACTAAATTGTCCGTCTGGATGAATGTGAGTATGAATGGTTGTTTCTTTATATGTGCCCTGCGACTGGTTGGCGACCAGTTCAGGGTGTAACCTGCCTCTCACCCAAAAGTCACCTGGGATAGGCTCCAGCACGGCCACGACCCTCGTGAGGGCAAGCAGCACAGAAAATTGATGGCTATATATACATATTTATACATATACACATATATATATACACACACATATATATGTGTGTGTGTATATATATATATACTTACACATATATGTGTATATATGTGTGTGTGTGTGTGTATATATATATATACATATACACACACACACACACACACACACACACACACACACACACACGGCGGCCGACTGGTTAGAGCGTCAGCCTCACAGTTCTGAGGACCCGGGTTCAATCCCCGGCCCCGCCTGTGTGGAGCTTCCATGTTCTCCCCGTGCCTGCGTGGGTTTTCTCTGGGCACTCCGGTTTCCTCCCACATCCCAAAAACATGCATTAATTGGAGACTCTAAATTGCCCGTAGGCATGAGTGCGAATGGTTGTTTGTTTCTATGTGCCCTGCGATTGGCTGGCAACCAGTTCAGGGTGTACCCCGCCTCCTGCCCGATGACAGCTGGGATAGACTCCAGCACGCCCGCGACCCTAGTGAGGAGAAGCGGCTCAGAAAATGGATGGATGGATGGATATATATATATACACACACACACACACACACACACACACACACATATATGTGTGTGTGTGTGTGTGTGTGTGTATATATATATATATATATATATATATATATATACACACACACACATATATATATATATATACACACACACACATATATATATATATACACACACACACATATATATGTGTATATATATATATATATATATATACACACACACACATATATATATATATATACACACACACACACACACATATATATACATATATGTGTATATATATATATATACACATATATATATACACATATACATATATATATGTATATATATGTGTATGTATACATATGTGTATGTATATATATATATATATATATAGGTTTACAGGTATATAGTGAAGTACAGAGAAAGAATGGGTTGATGAAAGCTCTTTTTATATGATCTTGTTTATGTCTTCCTTGTAATTCTTAAAAAAAAAAAATAATAATAATAATCACAGACATATTTTAAATCGTAGTAATTATGCTCTGAAATTGTGTCAACATACACGCAACTGTTACTGAAACCTTTGTAACACTTCCACATTTGGGGTAAGGAGGCCCTGTAACTTCCAGTCGTCAACAATATGGGAAAGGTGTTGAAAGTCAAAACCAAATTGACGCTTAGCACCACAATGTTGGCTGGATGGGCTTTCCCTTCATCCTTAAAAAGTAGAAACTTTTGATGAAATTTCTACCTTGAAAAGTACCTACACCGAACTACCGAATATAGCTATTACACAGCCCCATGTTATCACACATATATAGAATGAAGTATAGTATCCCAGTGGCTTGAAAACATACAGACAGTGGAAACTGGTATGCTCCTAATCTTTCCACCGGAAATGCTTAATGTGTTGCCGTACATAGGGTCCATTGCACTGACCATGGGTAGACCTAAGGTAAGTCCTCTCTTCTATTTTTCTCAATGTTAGTCAGAATGGAGTGTGTCACTCAATCAAACCCTGTTAATCATACTGTTATACAGCCAAGTTTGTTTTTGAATCGTTAGCACAGCAGCTAACACAACTAGCATGTACTCTTGAGTAAAAACTCTAACATTAGCATTGATCTGCAACCCTGTTACTGTAATTAGAGTATTATTAAAATTAAATGAGTAGTCAAATAAAATTTTACTTTTTATATTTAATTGTAAAGAATTTATTCAGCAACATTTCTTTATTAATATGGACAGTATCTGTAACAGGGTTATGCCAAACACAGCAAAATATATAAAATGACAATAAACTCTCACAAAAAAACATGCTTATTACCTGTTTTACATGAAAATATGACAATAAATTATTAAATAAACAGTTTTTTTTTTGTGTTTGATTTTTTTTTAAAAAAGGTATCTAAATTGTCCTCCAATTCCAGAATAACCGATGATGCAAACTGCCGACTCACAGTTGACGAGCTTGACCATGGCGAGCAGGTTGGCGTTGAGGACAAAGACCAGCGGGTCGAGGCCTCCCTCCTCCAGCTGCTGCATAAGGACCATCGCCGATGGACGCTCCTCCACTGCATAATCTGCACACGGAGTCAGAGGTAACGTCTCAGAAAAACAGAACAGATGGAGGTGACCCAATACAAGACTGTGGATTGTGATATGTCATAGTTCAGGTGAACAAAAGTATCAGGACACACTACACTTATAGCAAAGGTGGGCAACCTACAAGCTTGTGGGGTATCTCTTACACACAGGCCTCTGTTATTTCCAAAGCTTTTTTTACATAGAGATTCTTCAAAATTGGTGTATTAGAAACTTAACTATACATCCAGTACATATTCACCTTTGCATCTTTCCACACAACCCAGCAGAGTAGTCCAGTGATTCCAAAAGATACGAGTGACCTGACTTGCATGTTTTTCAAGATACGACCTGTCGGTCGTCGAATTTTTTGCTTTGACTTGCGAGCAAAACTGAGCTACGAGGACTGTATGGTGGCAGTGGACTCAACTCACTTCACAACAAGCAGCAGTTTGGCAGAGTGAACAAGTCTTCGAAAAAAGGCTTCATGCTGATTATTATCAAACAAAGAGAATTACATGTTGTGTATTTAAAACAACCGATTATCTTTGTACATGTACATGTTTTGCTCCACCGCTTGTTTTCAAATATGCATTGCTCAAAGAGTTATAACACCATGACTCTGATGCTATTTGTTAGCCCCACTACGGTATTTTGCATTGTTTGTTAGCATCAAGCTAACAAGACTGACAACCCCAATTCCATTGAAGTTGGGACGTTGTGTTAAACATAAATACAAACAGAATACAATGATTTGCAAATCATGTTCAACCTATATTTAATTGAATACACGACAAAGACAAGATATTTAAAGTTCAAACTGATAAACTTTATTGTTTTTAGCAAATAATCATTAACTTAGAATTTTATGGCTGCAACATGTTCCAAAAAAGCTGGGACAGGTGGCAAAAAAGACTGAGAAAGTTGAGGAATGTTTTTGGAACATCCCACAGGTGAACAGGCTAATTGGGAACAGGTGAGTGCCATGATTGGGTATAAAAGGAGCTTCCCTGAATTGCTCAGTCATTCACAAGCAAAGATGGGGCGAGGTTGACCTCTTTGTGAACAAGTGTGTGAGAAAATAGTCTAACAGTTTAAGGACAATGTTTCTCAATGTACAATTGCAAGGAATTTAGGGATTTCATCATCTACGGTCCATAATATCATCAAAAGGTTCAGAGAATCTGGAGAAATCACCGCATGTAAGCGGCAAGGCCGAAAACCAACATTGAATGCCCGTGACCTTCGATCCCTCAGGCGGCACTGCATCAAAAACCGGCATCAAGGTCTAAAGGATATCACCACATGGGCTCAGGAACACTTCAGAAAACCAATGTCAGTAAATACAGTTTGGCGCTACAGCCGTAAGTGCAACTTGAAACTCTACTATGCAAAGCAAAAGCCATTTATCAACAACACCCGAGCTCATCTAAAATGGACTGATGCAAAGTGGAAAAGTGTTCTGTGATCCGACGAGTCCACATTTCAAATTGTTTTTGGAAATTGTGGACGTCGTGTCCTCAAAGAGGAAAAGAACCATCCGGACTTATGGACGCAAAGTTCAAAAGCTAGCATCTGTGATGTATGGGACTGTGTTAGTACCAATGGCATGGGTAACTTACACATCTGTGAAGGCACCATTAATGCTTAAAGGTACATACAGGTTTTGGAGAAACATATGCTGCCATCCAAGCAACGTCTTTTTCATGGACGCCCCTGCTTATTTTAGCAAGACAATGCCAAACCACATTCTGCACGTGTTACAACAGCGTGGCTTCGTAGTAAAAGAGTGCGGGTACTAGACTGGCCTGCCTGCAGTCCAGACCTGTTTCCCATTGAAAATTTAATGTTGTTAAAAGAAAAGGTGATGTAACACAGTGGTAAACAGGACCCTGTCCCAGCTTTTTTGGAACGTGTTGCAGCCATAAAATTCTAAGTTCATGATTATTTGCTAAAAACAATAAAGTTGATCAGTTTGAATATTAAATATCTTGTCTTTGTAGTGTATTCAATTAAATATAGGTCGAACATGATTTGCAAATCGTATTCTGTTTTTATTTATGTTTAACACAACGTCCCAACTTCATTGGAATTGGGGTTGTCAGTCTTGTTAGCTTGATGCTAACAAACAATGCAAAATACCGTAGTGGGGCTAACAAATAGCATCAGAGTCATGGTGTTATAACTCTTTGAGCAACGCATATTTGAAAACAAGCGGTGGAGCAACATATGTACACAGATATAACAATACTCACAGGTATATTTTATTTATCCTCTGTGAAGAATGACTAATATTATTGAGGAGTTTAGACAGGCTCCATGTATATCCGTATGTCTTTATTATACTGTCCCCAGGTGGACAAGACACACACACACCTAAAGGAGCAGCACAATTTCCATTAAATTTAAGCCAAAAAAAAACGTAACAAAGACTGTTTAATTCTTCACATTCTCACGAATTATACCATTACTGTATGATTTTATTTTGAGTCTAAGTACAATACCAAAGAGGGCTATTTTTCTAATTTAAAAACACTTTACAAAAATTGCTTTTGTTGTTTTTGGGAGGCTAGAACAGATTAATGGCATTTACATTGATTTCAATGAGGAAAGAAGATTTCAGATCTGAGTGTTCTTAGTTATGAGTGTGGTCACGGAAAAAACTAAACTAAAGGCTCCCAATTATACAACAACTACGCACTTTCACTTAGCAACATGGCATTTCTCAATCAGATAATTATATGGTGTGTGGTGAGACATATAAAATAGTTGTCGTACAGTAACAATCACTTCTAATGCAACAGGCCAGGAGAAGTGAGTGTCTGGTGTGAAACTTTACACAAAAAAGAGGAATTTGACACCTGTTTGCCAAGGTAGCTGTTCTGTGTGAAAAGCACCGACACGGAATAAGGGGGTCAAAGTCGGCCGAAAAATTTGCAAGGTTCATGGGTAATGTACGAAGTGGGACACCACCCGTGTGTAAGGGTAATCTCCAATCCCGGACGTTTGGAACTGGGACGAGAATTTAACACCTGACTCCTCCCACCCTGTTGTGTTGAAACAATTCTCACTGTCCAACTACTATTTTATATGTCACACGAGCCTCTGTTACAGCTCTGATTCGGTAAATTTGCTGTATCTCTGTATGAAAGAGGCTAACAAGTGTGAAAGGGTATTCTGCAATGCCGGGACATGGGTGTGAAGTTGTATACCAGATCTGACACTTACTTCTTCTACGCTGTTGTGTTGAAAGCAGTTGTTGCAGTCAACTATTTTACGTTATATCAGATTTCGATGTCATCGAAATATCTGATTACTAATACTACCCCTAAAGGTGGAGAATTGACAGGTTGAATCAATGCATCCCATTTTAATTTGCAACACAGCTTTCACAATGAACACTCAGTCCCAATACTTTTGTCCATACAGTGAGCGTACATGACAATATTGACTGCATGGCAACATGAAAGCACATGGAGGACACATGCATCAATGAGGAGGCAGTGGGTGGGCGGTGGGATGGTGAGAATGAGGGCAAGCACCTGTGATGTGGCCTCCCGTACCTCCTTTGACTCCGGTGGAGATGAGGATGGGAGGGAGCCCGTCCTCCGGGATAAGGCTGAGGGCACTGCCCACGGGGCTGCCCAGTGGGCCCACTGCAGCGGGTGCCGCCTGGAGATAGAAACAATGAGAGAGAGAAAGGGCGAGAGTGGGGGAGGGAGAGCTATAAAACATGAGGGTTAAAAAAACACACTGTGAAGAAGAGCCTTTGAAATGGCTCCAATGCTGACTGAAGGAATGAAGAATGACATTTCCTAAAACGGTAGAGTACAATCTACTGTATAACAAGTGTAAGTAGCATTTAAAACAAAATGAAAATGAATAGTATGGAGAAATGTCGAGAACTATAGCGTAGCACGTCAGTCTACTGCAACGCTAATCGTCACTAAAGACGCAGGCTCTGTATAACCTATGGCCCACCGCACACCGAGCGGCACGGCCGAACACGACTGAAGTGGAGAGTCGCTAAAAAAATTGCAGAACAGCACACCAAGCGATAGATCACCGCACATCTACTGCCGCTCTGCAATGTAATGTGGTGCTGCAGAAGATTTTTTTAACCCCCACTTCAAGCTCAGAGCGTGCGTGTCAACATACCTCTACTGTGTCTGATCCAGAGGTTTTGCTTGAATACGACGAGACGCCGGCCCGTTGCGAGCGCGGGGGAGCTTTAGGGGACTCTGCATCATCGCCGTTTGGTAGGACGCCATCGGCAAACCAAACCCTCCTCTGCTCCCGTGTGACAGATCCTGAATGAAACACCCATTTATTGCGTATATACGTATGGGTATTCATCACTTCAACATTCTAAGGCCTGAGCCTTGCCACAAATAGTAACTGACCCCCACAAAAGGTTTATAATTGCCTATAATGTCACAAGGCCAGCAAAGCTCTTCTTTTGTCCAAACATAGTATTGACATACTTTTATTGCTTCTGTTGGAGCAGCAGTTCTCAAACGTGCCACCTAAAAAATAGCTTGCTCTCCAAGTACCACCAATGACCACCACTAAAGTAGTGTAGTAGGCCCCGGTGTTTAAAATGAAGCAGAAATATAGGAAAATAAATAACTAAATTATGATTCAATTAAAATATATTGCACATAAAAGTTAAATAAAATGTGTGCATAAATAAACATTCTAAAAGATGAAATGCAAATGTCCCTGAAAGTTAAATGCAACTGAACTGTAACTCAACAAATGTACTTTATTGGATTAAAAAAAGTTCATATAGTATAGTGGGTATTTATTATATGATGCACAGTTTCAACATTTAATTCAGTGATTCTTTCGTGTACCACGAGAGGGAGCCCGCGTACCACTAGTGATACTCCTACCACACTTTGAGAACCTCTTGGTTAAGAGCACAAAAAACAGCAAATGAGTGAGTTTTTAGCAAATAACGGCACATAAGTTCCCCCCCCAAAAATCTGCAAATCGGTGAATTCACGAGTCACCAACATTCCGTGGAACAATGTACTTCCTTGGACCAATGACTGTACTACTTTCCTATTCAGACAGGGCTTCAGCGACATCTTATGGCATTTCAGAAAAAACACAAAAAACGCAAATGGGTGTGTATTTCAGCGAATAACGGAGGGTAGTTTCCAAACAAAACAAAAAAACGAGAATAGGTGAATTTGTAAACAGTAAAACGCAAGTGTGTGGGGATTACTGTATACACGCATCTGCTACTATAGTAGGTGCTACCAAAAACAGCCATTTGAAGCTCGTACCCTCGTTGCCAGACGCCTTGAGGACGCCCACCGGTACCATGACAGTGGGCGGCGGCGAGCCAAGCATGCCTGAGGCCTGGGCCTGCTGCAGAGGGGGGATGGTGGAGCAGTACTCGGCCGGGTTGTTGGGGTTGGGACTCTGGTTGTTGCCAGATGTCAACTGGGAGTTCAACGACGTCGGAGCTGAAGATTGGGGTTACAACGAGCATGCGTTATTACATCAGTGGACAACAACAGATCTCATTCACCATTCACTCACACGTTAAATCCTGCTTTTAAGACGATTAAGGCATTTATACATTCTTTTCGACATAGACACACTCACTTTTGTGTGCTGACAGCTTGTATTACTACGAGCTGGCTTTTTCTTGGTAGTTTTTTCTTTGGCTTTTTGTGTGATGCCACCACAGAAGGACACTAGTGCTAAAATATCTAACCGGAAATGTAACGTATTGCGAAACATAGGAAAGGTCTGGCTGCTTAGTACAAGCGATGCAATAAATGTTATACTGCATAATTTAAATGCTAACATATGCTAACATATAAATACATTTATTACTACACAACACTTTGTAATTCTAGCAATATGGTATACAAGGTGACAGTATGGCTCTGCAAACACCTTCCCGTTCCCTTTCCGTTAAGCGTCTTCAAAAAGCAGTCTTTCTCAGTCATTGTCTTTCATGGGTTTCCAAAGTCTGAGTAGTTTTACTTTATTGTAGTTACATTTTACAGTGGGTAAGGGAAGAATTTGCAATTTTCAGAAAAATCACTTTTTGTCATACTTGATAAAACTGTCAGTATAACCTGACATGAGTAAAATTATCTGTAGAAAAAAATAATTAAGATTTTTAAGAAACCACCACGCCTAAGAAAATAAAACAACCAATCGTTGACAAGTGTGACCAACGAGGTGTCAATCATTTGTCGTGGACTTGCAGGCACAACCCCTTTAACTTATTTTTTGACACTTATTAACTCCAGGTGACAATATCGCTGTGCAAACACCTTTGTGAATTAGTAGTTTTACTTTATTTTAGTTTTCTTTCATTCCTCTTTAATTCTAAGACTCTTAAAATGTGACGTAAAACATTTCTTGGCGACACTTCCTATGTTTTGAAATGAGAACAACTTGGAAGTTGACCAGTGATAATAATCAGTGCTCACCGCTGGTTAGGGCCGAATGACAGGTGACGCAGACGCGAGCCTCCTTCCCACCAATGTATGCCAGTTTGCATCTCAAGCTGCAGCACGTGGCGCAGAACACCTGCAACGAGATAGAAAGCACAAGCATTAGTACTACTGCTCTACCGGTGAAATGTGTCTAGCGGTTCACGAGGTGACAGATGTGGCTGAGAATGTGTCAGTCTATTGTTTGTCAGCGGCACAGTGTTTGTTTACCGCTGTGGGAAATGGCAGAGCATCCATCCATCCATCCATAGTCTGAGTTGCTTATCCTCACAAGGGTCGCGGGTGCGCTGGAGCCGATCCCAGCTATCACCGGGCAGAAGGCGGGGTACACCCTGAACTGGTTGCCAGCCAATCGCAGGGCACACATAAACAAACAACCATTCGCAGTCACAGTCACACCTAGGGGCAATTTAGAGACTTCAATTAACCGACCATGCATGTTTTTGGGATGTGGGAGGAAACCGGAGTGCCCGGAGAAAACCCACGCAGGCACGGGGAGAACATGCAAACTCCACATAGGCGGGGCCGGGGATTGAACCCGGGTCCTCAGAACTGTGAGGCAGACAGAAATGGTCTCAGGAAGAAACTAGAGGAGCTTAGGGACACTAAGTAGGGTAATGTAACTCCTAATCTCAAGACAATGTCCATGACACACCAAAGCTACGGAAAGAAAAAACAAAGCTTGTGTTTATAAAAATACAGTGGTATGCTTCATTGTACTTCATCCTGATCTTGGAACTAATATCGGGTTCATTTGTACAGTGCTGCCTTGAGATGCAACACCTGACTTTTGAGTTTTCGAGATACGAGCCATCATAGGACGTTTTTTTTGCTTTGACTTGCGAGCAAAAATTTGACATACAAGAGTTGTACGCTGGTAGTGAAATCAATCAAACTCTCTTGACAACAAGCAGCTGTTTGGCTGATAGTAAACAATACCTTCAAAAAAGAGGCTTTAAACTGTTTATTGCCACTTAAGTTGACTGTCAAACTAAGTTTAAGTTGACTGTCAAACTAAAAAAAAAAAAAAACTACAACTAAACATCATGTATTCAAAACAACCACACAACCTCACCTTCCGCTAACTTAACCAGACACTACAAAATGCCATGGACGGGCTAACTAATAGCACCAATCGCTGCAGTGTTATATCCCTTTAAGCAATTGATATTTGAAAACAGACGGTGCATTAACCCATGTACAGTAGACAGACAACATAAAAATATACAGGCATATCTTCTTAATCATCTGCGAAGAACAGCTATTACTGCAGCTTATTGAGTCACTTCCAGTAGTTTTGAAAGTCTTCTTTGTTTGTGTCTTCATAACTGAACCTGCACCTGAGTGAAGTGTCATATATTGGCATTGGATTACGTATGTGAAATGAAAAAATATATATCATAATGTAATAAAACAATTAGTGGGTACGTCGCGGATTCCACTTATTGCAGGGGTTTTCTGGAACGTAACCCCCAGTGCTTTTTTTCCTTATTACAATACATTACAAACAACTTGTTGGGCTTTAGGGGGAGGCGGGAATGCATTAATGGCATTTCCATTCATTTCAATGGGGAAACATGATTTGAAATTTGAGTGTTAAGTTACGAGCGTGGTCATGGAATGAATTAAACTCATATCTCAAGGCACAAGAGTACTTTGTTTTCACAGTGTTGGATGACTGGACACAATGTCTGATGGTACCAAGCTGCAGATGAAGTGAAGCACCTGTCTAAATTTATGTTTATAGCCTACAACTGTTTTTTTTCCCGTCCAAATATTTACAGTAGTTATGAGTTAACTACCGAGTTAGACTATGGCCATGTACAAATTAGTGTTAAACAGCCACCGTAGGAACAGAACTGCGTCATAAATCAGGAACTCCCATTACTGTACTGAGTCCTCACCTTGCCACAGGCCCTGCAGTGGTGCCTCCTCTTGGTGAAGGTGAACTTGGCGTCGCACTTCATGCAGACAGGGGCCTGTGAGTCGGGCACCCACACGGGGGCCACGTCGCCCAACGAACTGGGGGCCTTTCCACCGAGCGAGCCCTGCTGCTGTCCCGCCTGGAGGTCATTGTCCGGACTCTCCGAGGACAACGCGATGGGAGAAGGGGGGAGGACTGTGACGCCATTCACCGCCGGAGTCACCTCCACCCCGGCGAGTGCCGTTTCGGGAGGCGTGCCCTTGCGGCTGTCCAGGTTCTTGTTCTTGCTACTGAGCTGATTCTGCACCTGCCCCGCTAGAGGCTGCGGGATTTGGAGTTTGAGGCTGACGGGCTGCTTGGGTCGCGCCCCGCCGTACGGGACGCTGACTGGCTGGAGGCGGCTGTTGTTCAGTTTTGTTCGAACAGCACCTAACAACGCCCCATCGCCACTCTCCTGCTTGCTCTCCTCCATCTCCTTTTCCTCTGTCACAGAGTCTTCCTTGGAGGGAGCAGGTGAGGGAGAAAACCTCTCCTCCTCTTCCTTCTCCCGGACATTTAGTCGGCTCCCATTCTCGGATTGCAAGCCATTGGGAAGGAGCTGTTCAGATTCAGGTGTTGTCAAGGAGTCAATACCCGCCCCGCCGTTCAGAACACTTTCTACTTGGTCCCCACTTTTCACTCTTTCTTGCTCTTCTCCATTCAGTGTAGCTGGCTCCACGTGCGGATGAACCTTCTCAGAGGGAGCCCCTTCTTGCTGAAGTCCCACCTCGAAGGTGAAGCGGGACGCAGTGGAGGCGTCCCTTCGCTGCTCCTCGTAGGGCGTGATGGGCGGCGGTGACCGGTCGTCCGCTCCCACTAGTTTGCCTATGTTGGGCTGCGGCAGGGGCGGGCTGTGGACGTCGGCCGGCTCGCCACCCAAGGGTCTTTTGGGGTCGGGGAGGGTCTTCAGAGGCTGCGGACTCTCCCTGGGACTGACGTCAGCGTGGGTCAGGGTGGGGTTCAGCGAGAGCAGGTGGGCCGGTGGGGCGAGAATCTGGGTCAACTTGGCATCCGAGAGAAGGGGGGAGTCGGTCTCATCTGGTGCAAGAGGAGAATGACATGTTCAGAGATAGGATCCATGTGTCCATTTTCTCTACCGCTTATCCCATTTCCAACACCCTGGTTTGGTCAGCAGTCAATCACAGCTAGGGTAGGGGTGTAACGGTACACAAAAAATCATGGTTCGGTATGCACCTTGGTTTTGAGGTCACAGTTGGGTCACATTGGTTGTACAGTAAGGGAACAAAACACTAAAAGTGCTGTTCTTTGGTGTACACAGGAACACGTTAAATGATGTTGAAAATGAAACAAAAAACTGCCTGCTATAAATTCTCCCACAAATGAAAGCTTCTCAAACTAAATAATGTATATAATAACAGAAAAGCTAAATATGAAATACTATAAAACAGCTTAAATATTTTCTTTTTAGGAATGTATCAAATCAAACAGCTAGCAGTAAATTCTCAAGTACAAGGATGTTCCCTAAAAAAACAATATTGTACAATATAATAATAAAAAAAATATTTTGTCACTTAGATCTTTTCTTTTTAGGAATGTATAATACCCAACTACTAGCACAATATTCTCCTATGCTGTACATTAAACAAAATAACCTAAAAAGTAAATATTAAATAGTGTGAAAGAGCTTATTTTTTTATTTTTATGAATATATACAAAATAAAATAACATGTAATAAAAGATCAAAATACTTAATTTATTAATATATAAAAGTTTTGTTTTTTTAAGCACGCCACCAATACTTTGTCTTCTTTTTAGGAAATGAAGGGCGGTGGAAGTTTGTACGTCGCTAGATATTTTTGTTCTTGCCGTGCTGATATTCAAGTTGACGTCATGCTGTTTTATAAAAGTTAAATAAGATAAAGAAAAAAAAGGTAGTAAGTGTAATTCAACGCTATCAACGCAGTCATTAAAAAAATTGCTAAACTTTGTTGCTAACCAAAACAGCAACACATATCGAGGGAGTGTGAGACATTTGCTGATGCCATAACTCTTCCCAAATTGCTGCGGCGTTTATTTGAGGCAATGGCGGCAACAGTCGGTCAGAGTGACTGCTGCTCTCCTCCCCAGGCTGGAATGTGAGCTAGGCTGCTTTTGTTGTTGCTGCGGCAACAACACACACGAAAGCACAGGCGTATTGCAAATTATTGAGGATTTATGAATCAGCAGCTTTACTGTCACAATTATCATAATTGAACACGGATGTCGTTTCTTGACGTAAGTGTGTCTAAACTCAAGGGAAATGCTTAATTAGCTCTTTGCCCTGATTGCCCGGCCTCCATCTAAGTCATCTAAGAAGGCAGTTGTAATGTTGCTCCACAAAAAGGGCATTTTATTAAGTTTACTTGGCTATGGGAAAAAGTAAGGATTTTTTTTAAGGAGGAGGATTGTCTGAATGTTGTGAACTCCTGTTTCCATGTCAGCAGACTAAAGTTGAGTATTTTTGGTCAAAGATTGTAGTATATTTCAAATACCTTACGATTATCTTCTTCAATATGTTTGTATTTTCCATGTAATAGTTTTGTATTTTCCATCTAATATTTCAGAATTTTCTAACCAATAGTTTTGTATATTTCATATAAGCTTTGTTTTTTTAATAACTTTATTTACTCTGTGTTTTTGTCGTTTAGTTTTTATATTCTTTATTATTTTATATTTACCCACTTTCTCATTTGTATCTTTTATTCAATATTTTGTGTTTGCTACTAATATCTTTCTACTTCTCTCTAATATTTGTATATTTTTGAAATTATTTTTGTATTTTCATTTAGGCAGTTTTTGTAATATTCTTTTCTAATTTGTGTGTTTTTGTATTGTCGTTAAGATGTTTTCCAATTTTTGTATGTTTTCTCTAATATTTTAGTGTTTTTCCCCTACTATTTTTCTGCAATAATATTATATAATATTTAAATTTTTCTATTTTTACATGGAATTGCTTCGGCTTATGTTAGACTGTACAAGGTTACCGATTGTTTTGACCTGTGACCCTCCCATGTGGAAAAAAAACAAACACACACGTATATACAATAACACACAGACAAAGTGTAAGGGGAGACTCTAACGGAATGTTCTCAACTCCTGTTTCAAGACACAGTTAATTAATAGACTGTGTTCACCTTCGTTCTCCTCAAACTCATCCAACACCTTGTCCAGGTTGAAAGCCTCGGCCTGGAAGTAATTCTCCATGGATCAGGAAGCTCCTCCTCCGCGGCCAGCGTGAACCTTTGGATGGGAAACGAGCGACAGGCATCAATGAAAAATTTGCCGTCGTCCTTCACGCCATTGATTGTGATTATGTGTGTGTGTGTGTTTGTGCGCGTGTGCACAGACCTGCACGGAGGTCCTCCTCAGCTGTGGCAGGCCGTCTTTGATCTGAGCACGTTTCCCCTCTCAGTGAGCACTTGAGCCGCTATGGCAGGCGTCCACGCCTTGTGTGGGGGAAAAAAACAATTACATTGTTCACTGGTGAAGTACATTGCTTGAAAATATATTATATTTATATATATTTAAAAATTATATTTATATACATCTATAAACCTATGTTGTGATTTGGTGCTATATAAATAAAATTGAATTGAATCAAATAGTTTAATAGTTTCTTTAATATACAGTAGTATGTGTATTTTTGTCTAAATATTTTGTATTATTTTGTCAAACTAATATTTTTTTATTTTTCTAATATTTTTCTATTTTTTTAATCTAATATTTGTGTATTTTTCTTAAAATGTTTTTGTATTTTTCATTACATATTTTTCCATGAATGGTCAAATAGTTTTGTATTTTTGTGCAATATGTTTTTATTTTCCATCTCAAATTTAAAATTTTAGCATCTAATTTTCCCCCCCAAATTTTCCCTATTTCTTCTTTTTATCATTACTATTTTTTTCCCCCATAATCGCCCAGCCCTACCGGACGGTCCTTGTGTGTTGCCCGGTCGACCGCGTATGCGACATGAGCTTGAGCGGGATTAGCCAGCAAAATGAGCAGAGTCGGCTCATTTTTCCGCTCAGTTAAAGATGCAAGCGTCACGCGTATACTTGTTATCGCACACAGTGCGGCACCAAACATGCACACACGACTGAATGTCGTCTATCAAACACACACACCAGAGAAGGTTACGAGTGATGGCACAGAGAATGCGTGCGATGATAACCATGGAACAGGGAACAGAAATTCCTGCAATGTACGTAGAAAGAAAGGGTCTGGCTGCTCAGAAAGTAATGCAATTCGCTCAATATCAATTCTATACATCACATACTAGTTTTCGCACACAGATGCTAACATAGCGTAGCATGTAGTAGAAAGAAAAACAGCATATTTTGCAGTTTTACTTTTTATTTTTTATCATAGTCATTAACTTCTGACTACACTTGCCTGACTCTTTGACATGTTAGATGTTAAATAAATGCGCTGTAGCTCATAGGTTTTTGGAACACTCCCACTCGGGTGAAGATTCCACAGCATGTTGACAGGTGGAAGCACACACACACACACACACACACAAACGCCACACACGGATTCACACACTCTCACATACTCTCTCTCTCCTAGATACAAACGCCACAGACACACAATCAGACGCACAAAACATCACACTCATGCACACACACACACACACAGATTAAGATGTAAGTAGCCCAATGAGGTACTGAATAATACATGCTTTTATTTTTAGACGTTAAAGCACGACATACTGTATGTACAGTATGTTGTTGACATTGATTCCAAGTAGCAGTAGCCACTCTAAAATGACAAGATAGAGTGCACTACTTCACTCTCAACTCGTTCGCTGTCTAAAGAAAGCAAACACGCTATGTCTGACACAACTCCTCCAGACAGCATTACTCACAACACTGAAAGTAGCTTCTTTTACACAAAGGTCCCACAAAATTGCTTTACGATAGCCAAATATGAAGACTTTTATCTGCCTGTGCCTTTCACACAGAACTCAGCAGAGGTGGGAAATTGTGGACAACTATGTATGCAGTCAATTAGATGACTTTACTAACGTCCAAAAAAATTTACACTCATGATCATCATGGGGTGATGGTGGTAAAGGAAATCACATGTTTGAAGTTCAATGTGCAGACATGTTGAGTTTCAAAACAGCTTCTTCCAGCCCTTTTTGGGAAGGTGCGCTCTATTTTTAACTTTCAGATTTGTCAATAATTCAGAAGCGCTGCTCTGCGTGTTGTTGAGTCATGACAACACAAGCTCCTGAGTTGACTTTCTAGAAACGCTTCTGCTTTTTGTTTTATTTCCTTCAGGAATGCGGACCACTGTATGCTCCCGGCTCACCCAATCAGGCCTCACACATCCTGGCAAAACAACGGCGAGTGTTTCCTGTCTTGGAGAATGGACTGACATGAATTTCTAATCACACCACCACCGCCCGACTGAGTATGAAACTATGATGTCATCGTTTCCTTTGCCTCGTCTCCAAGTATTACACATGCACATACCACAATCAGTCCAACCCCCAAAACCCCACAAAACTTGCTCAAATGCTTTGTCACACATGTTGTCGGCAAATGGTGCGAGACTTCAGCTAAGTTATTACCAACATTTATTCTTGAACTTTGTCCAGTTGATAGAGTAGCAAGGAACCTTGCCAAAACTATCGAAGAACTTACAGACTGAAGGAAGGGAAAGCGAGGGACCTGTTAGATATACTGTACTAAAATGTCATGCGCAAAGTGGTGTGCGGCAAGGTTCGTGGCTGGCGAGGCACCGTCAGTCAGATTTACAAAATTATGAGCCAGAACGCAGTGGCGTATTAAATTTAAATTAGCAGCCTTAAAGACTGTACCACTTGGTTTGAGGTTCTGCCATTAGTGTTGTTTTATTCATTTGATCGCGTTACGATTAGTAACCCAGTTTTGAGAAGAAGGTTTTAAGGTTAGCTATAGTTAGCCTAGTAGCATAATTGCCCAAGTCATTTTTTGATCTGCGGTCACAATATCTATAAAAAAACACCAATATGCTTGCTAAAAATTATTATTTTTTTAATGTTTGTATAGATTGTCAGTCATCCAGGTCAATCATGGTAATCCACACTCTTCTTGTCTGTTGAATTTCCTTGTTTTTCCAAAATGTTAAAAAAATGACCTAGGCAATTATTTTATCAGGCTAACCATATAATATTTTCCATGTTTGTCTTTCATTTGGAGCAAAGTTTAAGAATGAACAGATGGCAGCTGCGCATTTGATTTGAGAATTGCAGCTAGCTGCAGTGGTTATAAGGTTCTACACACCCCTGTTCAAATCCCACTTTTTTTGTGCTATATAGAATGAAACCAGGATAAATCATGTCTTAACATTTTCCACCATTAGTGTGTTCTGTGCATCAATGACTTCATATATGATTTGTATTATTTAATTCCCTAACCCAATGAGAATCATAGAGACTCGATAAGAATCGGATTGATAAGCAGCATCGATAATGGAATCAGAAATGCTGAATTCTTATCAATTCCCTTCCCTAGTGCCAGTGATGGCTCAGAGGAAATATGACCAGCAGACTTAATTAAATGGCACTATTAAAAAAATAAAAAATAAACTGTTCATTTGTCATCAGGTTGTATGACATTTAAGAAGGGTGAACGTTGCTTAAAACCTGAACATTTAATGAAGGTTTCATTTTGTGACTCTTTATTTTCATATTAAGAAAAAAAATGCTGGTAATTTTGGCACAAACTAAGCCTGCATTGAAGATTTTAAAAGCTATGCTTGTTTTTTTAATCCTCTGACAGACTTGCAGAGGTTGAAAAATTAAATCCCGCAGGATTGGAGGAGGATGACAATGACAGTTAAGAGGCGCTGTGCTTCGCCAGCTATTAGCAGGGTGCCTTCCGCCGTGCGCATCAGCATCGGGAGACAAAATGAGGTCTCCGCGCACATGAAAGGCGGCACGTTGGGTCAAACGGGCTTCAAACAGCGTGTCGACAACTACCTCGTAAATAATGTGAAGACATTTTCAATCAGGCGCTTATGGGCATTTACTGCAACTGTTTACATAGCGGCAGCACAACTCCACCATCAATTGGTGGAACAGCAGTGTCCAAGATTCGGACTTTGACAATTTGGTTTAAAGACAAATTGTGTTGCATTGACGTTCTTTCACTTTATTATACACCTATAACTGTATAACATTTAAAATGTTACTTAAAAAAAGGACTAACATGGTTTGAGTCTGTGCAGCAAGGTGGACTACTGATTAGCAGTTAGTCTGCCTCGCAGTCGAGAAGTCCTGGATTTGAATCTCAAGCCTTCGTTTGTGAACTTTGCATGTTCTCCCGTGGCTCACCCACCACCCTAACGAAGACAAGCACTGTAGAAAATGGATGACTGGTCGCCGGTCAGTCACAGGGCACATATAGAACAACAATTCACACCTACTTCGACGCCTATGGACAATTTCACCTTGACTCTCCAGTGAGGCGAACATGCAAGTTTTGGGAAAGTGGGAGAAAGTCTGAGGACTTGCAGAAAATCCACAGAACCACATTAAGAACAGGCATACTGAGCCGAGATTCAAACCACTAGTCCACACTCCGATTGCCTGCCCTGTTGTGTTGAAAGCAATTGTCAAAGTCAAACAACTATTTATTACGTCACCGGAAGCTGGCACTGATGTCATCTCATGACCTGAGTGCGGCCATGACCTGTCTGTATGAAAATGAGCAAAGTTGTCAACATCCCACTTCGCTGGGTTAATGCGAAAGGAAGGTATCAGCATGCTAGATATTCTGTTATGACCCTGGTGCAGTATTTTTGCGGAATCTCTTCGTGACCGCACACACAGTTGTGTCAACATGCTGAGTTGTGCGTCAATGGCAAGGACAGATAAACACTGTAACTTTTGTTACAACGCTGGTGTACTATTTTTGCATGAGCTCTCTGTGAAAGAGGATTATGATACTACCACTGAAGATGGAAAATTGCTGGGTAGACATCCATGTCAGTAAAATCTTTAAAAAAAACAGAAAAACTAAATGCCAGTTTTACATATGGTGTAATAGGAGCTTTAGTTGTGTCAAACGTCACTTCACTGAGTTCTGTGTGTAAGGCACAGGTGTATACGTATGATGCTGTAAAGAAGCTTCCGATGCTACCTCAGAATATTGAAAATTGCATGGTCAACTTCCACGTCTGTGATATTTGTACAAGGTTGGAAATTCCATATTTTCCAGACAGTGTCAACGGGGCTTAAAGGTAAAAACAGACCTCTATATTTAACTTGGATTACTCCAGAAAAAGCCCATGGGAGCTAAACACAGGTTGCAAAGACCATAAGGGACAAACAAAAAGTACTGGGGGTTTTAAACTAAGTTCCATAAAAAAAAAACTGTTTTGGAGGCTTTTTATTATTAATTTTTTTTTTTTTTAACACTTAACTCGTTGAATTAGCTTGACCTGCTAGCTGCGTTTTGACGTCCGTCCACGACTCAACTTGTCCACTGCTCCCGTGTTTGTGGCAAAACATCGCAAAAGAGTATCACCATAAGGAGTTAGTAGCCAGGCTGCGTCAAATATAAGAGGGGAAATTAAACCACTATTTTTAGCCTCCGAGGCTGCGGCGGGGCAGCGGAGCCGAGCACGACGAGTGACCGCGTCGACCCGCCGCTCTGACGGACGGCCACCGAGTCGGTGCACGTCACCCGGAGCGAACCGAAAGAATAGACCAAAAATGTATTTTAAACAGAAAATAACTACAACTGAGGTTATCCCAGGTCTTAATAGTGTATATTTGGTATACATTTTGACAAGGCTCGGTCTTATGTTGCGTAAATGCTAATAAGCTAGCTAAAGCACCGCGACACTGCCGCGACCTGCTCGGACTCCCGTGCCCGTCAGCTACGCTGCAATGGTGGGGCAAGGTCGGCGCAACGTAGCGTAAAAAGAACTCACATCCACGAGAACAAATGGAGGAAACTCACGCACCACCACCACGGGAATCCTCATCTCTACGCGCAGCCCCGCAACGGAGAAGGAGGAGGAGGCGCCCCCTCGTCGGCTTCCGTCATAACTAATCGTCTTCCCCGGGCTACTTTGGCTCCGATGGTGTCCTCCTCCTCCTCCTGGCGTCAGACTGCAGCGGCTACCCGGCGTGGGGTGGAGGGGTGGGGGATGAGGCAAGGGTGTCCAGTGGGAACTCAGCTGGGCCGAGCCTCCTCAGGCCACAGTCGGCATGCAGAGCCCCCAACACGAGTACCATCTTTAATGTAGTAATTATTTCAATGTCCCATGTAAAAAGCCTGGAGCCCCACCCCCCCCAAAAAAACCAGGATAATAAGCAAATTTTATCGAAGACGGTGGTGCCTTGAGATACGAGTTTAATTGGCTCAGTGGCCAAGCTCGTAACTTAAACTTTGTGCATCTCAAATCATCTTTCCCCATTGAAATGAATGAAAATGCCATTAATCTGTTCCAGCCTCCCCCCAAAAATGCATAACATGATTTTAATAAGACAATGACTGAAACATATTGCATACTTGAAGGGGAAAAAAAAATCCAATTTATTTTTAGGAATATATACACATCCAGTGTATATTACTGTTTTTCAGAGTATAATCCTTTTACATTAGAACGATAGTAAGTAGTTTAAAAAAAGAATTAATTCTCGTATCATATACCCTGTGCGTTACTAATTACATGTCTCACCTTAAATGAACCAGTACGTTATATAGTTGAAGGCAGTTTGAAGATGTGCTGGCAGTCATCCGCCATATGGGAGTCTGCAGGGAATCAGTTGCAGGTTGGAGGTTCTCGTGCGAGTTTGAAGAGTTTCGATAACTCAGAAAAAAATACTCCCAAAAAAACTAGAATGAAATATTTTTTAAAAATGAATTTTTTTTTTAAATGAATATTCATTTTTCACAGAGGATAAAGAATATATGTCTGTATTGTTCTGCTTTGTATGCATACGTTGCTACCGTTCGTCTTGAAATGTACGTTTTTTTTAAGGTTACAACTACCAGGATATCGATGGTAGTTTTGTTAGCCCGTCTATGATGTTTCATATTATTTTTTAGCATTAAGATAGTGGACTTAAAGAAGTATGGTTTGGTTAAAAAGGCAATGTGTAATTCTCTTTATGTTTAGATTTTGAGTAACCTTCAACTGGGAGTGGCATTAAATAGCTTAAAGCAATTGGCATATTTTTTAGAATTGTTCACTATTTGCTGCTTGTTAAATCTGTTGCCACCATCTAGTGCTCGTAACTAAAATGTTTCCAGGCGACTCGAGAGAGAGAGAGAGAGAGAGAGAGAAAAAGAGAGAAAAAAAAAAAAAACAGCCCAGCAATGCCTTGCACCCTGAAAAATTTGTAAGTCAGGTCATTTGTAAGTCAAAGTACCGCTGTACAGTAATTGACATGAAGCCTGCTTAAAATAAACTTGCTATTAGGGTGTCACATTATGGAGATTCCCAAATCCTGACATGTCATTTCAGTGTCAACGGGGTTTCCAGTTGTGATATTGATATGGACCTATATCAGCCGTCTCTGGGGACCTCCTAGTAGCCACCAACCATCAGCAGCTAAGGGGCCCACTGCAGGATGTTTCTGGCATGTTGTCGTTACCAAGTGTCTAAAGCAGTTCCATTGTTTTGTCATCTCTCAGGCCCCCTTCAGCTCAGGGCCATAGTCTATTACCATCAGGTTACTTGTCCCGTTGCTGTGTCTCTGCTTATAAGTTGTTGTTTTTTTTTTTTTTTTTTTTTAAATGATATACAATAAAATGCCACCTTGTCCACAATTTCGTTAACTTATGAAATTTGCCAAATGTGAAACATTTGAGTAGGAACTTTTACAAGTGTTGTTTGGTTTTAGTATGGCTTTTTTCTATAACCACAGAACAGGTAATGGAACTTATCAGAACATGCGCATCTAATGAATGAACTCCAAAAATGTGTTTTGGTTTTTTTGTGGGTTTTCACCAGAAGTGTAATGATAACAGAGCAAGGAATGGAACTTTTATTACAACATATTTAGTTAATTACAGCTGCTTATCTTTTTCTTTGGCTTTTGCTTTATCCTAAATTATGTCAGGTAGGAGTCATCAAAAGTCAGTTTTTATTTTAATTTTATTTTACAATGGTTAGCTTGTTAAAGTGATTGAAAAGTATTTTCTTTAATTATTTTTTTTAATTGTGGCTTTACTTTATTATACAGTGGTTAAACTATTTCCACATTTGACAATTAAAAATGCTGAAGTTTAACAAAACATTGAATAGTTGGAGTCAGCAGTCTACTGATAGTCCCCCCCTCCAAAAAAAAGCAGAAAACACCAATACTAAAAAAAAAAGGTTTTAGAAATATTTTCTGTAATTAAGGTTTTAATTGTGGTTTATCTTTTAGCTTTATTATACAGTCCTGAAACTACAACAATTGTATGACAGTTAAAAACGAAAAGTTGGAGTCAGCAGTCAACTAATACACCCCCCTCCAAAAAAAAAAACAAATGAGAAAACAGCAATATCCCCCCCAAAAAAGAAGTTTAATTAATTTCCAGCCACTATATGTAAAATGAATTTTTTATTGTCATCCTTTCATAAAGCATCTCTTAAATACGAGCCACGTAGAAAGCGGTGTTTTAAAGCCGTCCAAGTCCTTTGGGTGCTGACTGGGGCGTCCACAATCAAAAGGTGTTACGTAAAGATCAGTTTTCTTTTTTTCATAGTGATGAGGATGCACTGCACCTTGAACAACCGTCTCCCCACACGAGGAAAGCCTCTGAGCGAGCGAGCGTGCGACAGATTAAAAAAAAAAGAAAAAAGAAAACGGTTGGTGGTGAGCGAGGGATCAGTTGGCTTCGTTCTTTGAGGCTTCATCAAAGTTCTCCACAAGATCTACCAGACAACAACAAAAAAAAAAAAAAGAAAAAAAAAAGAAAAAAACAACAACGAAGAGTTGTTGTTCAGAAGCAATCAAGAGAGATAGGCTGGAGAGTCTCCCGGGACGGTTGCTTACCTGGGACAGCATCGTCGTCCTCCTCAGCGATTTCCTCCTTCACGGCTTTCATGTCCATCGCTGCAACACACAGACAACATGTCAAACATCGAGTGGATTTCCTCAAATAAATAGTCGCTCCTCTATTTGATTTACCAATCAAGAAGGCCTGGGCGATATGGCCTTTAAAAATATATATATTTTGCAGAAAATTCCAGTGACTGATTTTAATCAACTTCCCCGCCCCTCTTCATTCATAGAAAAAGCAAATGACAGTGACATTTTGATGAGGGTTGCAAATTTATTTCCAGAAAATTTACATAGGAAAGGTAAACTGGGAAATACTGTATTCCCAATTGGAAAGTTTTGATGGGAATAATGGGAATTAACTGGGAATCAAGGTAAATTTAATGGAACGCATCATATTGAAACAAACATCTTGTTTTATCATAAGCAGACATCCATTACAGTGCAATTATTGCTACATTTTTTTCCCATTTCACTAGTGTATTCAAAGCTCCTTGTACTCAAATTTTGGCTCCCTCAACAAAGCAAAGAATTGACCAAGCGGCAGCTCCTAAATTGGGAATTGCTTAGTTCACCTGATACCAAAAGCATTGAAATTTTTTTCTCCCCAGCATTAACTTCAATCACAGAAATAAAAATTGTATTCTTTACAGCAATTTTAAAACATGCCGTTTGTTCTTGGAGAAAAAAAAAATGCACCTTTTGATTTTTTTCAAAAAAAAATATTTCCACACTTGCTTGACAGCCAAAAATATTTAAAAACATTACATGAAATTTTTTTCCCCCTCATCAGGCGCTTGCGTAAATATTAGGTCGCCAAAGGCATCATGGCTAATGACTTGCATGCGTATAAGCAGAAACTTGCCAACAAACCTTTGTTCCCTCTCAGTTACATCTTCAAAGGTTGAGTAGTTTTACTTTATTTTAGTTTTATTATAATGTTACTAACATGTTTTTACCAGTTGAGAATTTTGCAATGTAACTTGAAATAATTGCCTGTATAGTCAGTACAGTTTGGAGCGATTATTGCCATTTTGATTTAGTTCTTAAGGGGGGGGGGGGAGCTCCTGCAATTTATTATGCATTTTTTTCATATAAATTGCTGCTCAGATTTCAAACAGAATAATCCTGGCATGACTGTGTGTGGCCGCATAATGTGAGTGTGAATGTTTTTATACGCACTTTGCCGCGGGAACTGCTCAGCCAGCTTGCGCAGACTGCTGAGGCTGTCGGCGCCCAGCTGGCTGAGGATGCCAGGCAGCATCTCGGTCAGCTGCTTGGTCTCAGCGTGGCCCATGATGGCGAACGTGTTGGCCGACAGTGACGCCTGCACCTTGGGGTTGTTGAAGTGGATTACCGTGCCATCGTCTTTGATCATGTTCACCTGAGGGACAGAGTCAAATTTGCACAATCAGACACAAGTGCTAACGGAGAACACAAGGTAAATGGAAATATCCACCAAAAATAAAAATTGCACTCCTGATTATTTTACAGCATCTGTTCTTGAGACTTGTTTGCGTTTCTTGTCACAATGAGCCTATTTCCAGAGATCCTGGAAAATTTGCATTCATCCACTAGGGGCGCAGCTATTGAATATTTTCAGAATCAAGTAGTCTGTCGATTTTCTTTTTGATCAATCAAGAAATCGGGTACAAATTTATTTTAATTTGCATTACAATAACGGGCATGTGAGATGAAGGTATTATGTTTGTTCACTTGGGGTCACCATCCTCACATTCTGCTGTAGTATCTGTGCCTTCAATTATTTATGGCTTTAAAAGATAGGGCCTGCCCTGGTGAGTGATGTGGGCGTCAGCGAATGAGAATGTAGAGTTGGCTGGCTATTAAATGGCCAACTCATCAGCCAGACATTACTAGGAATGTCACTGGTGTTCTAGGCAGGAGACGTCCTGCTGCAAAATGATTGCCTGCAGGACACGCGCTGCTGCAATATAATTGGTTATTGCACCAAGGTGGAACTACTGCTTCCAGGCAGGAAGCCACGAGCTAGTTGGTAGCCGTCCTAGCCGTATCCTTTAGCAGCAAAAAACAGCTTCGCAGCACGTTAGCCTCACAGCAAAACTTGCGAGTAGCTGCTGCTCATATTTGAAAGTATTTCTACCTTGGCCGAGGCTCAAAAGATGGATATTTGCAACAAAGTCCAAGTGGCAAACCCAACTGACGACCATAGTTGCTGCTGAACTGACGACTGTTGTTTCCAGGAATAGCGCAGATTGTACAGGCTTTTTGGGCAGTGTGACGGCCCAAACTATTATTGAACAGATGAATGAATTACAATAAATTGTTTTAAGATGGGCGGCACAGTGGGCGACTGGTTAGAGCGTCAGCCTCACAGTTCTGAGGACCCGGGTTCAATCCCCGGCCCCGCCTGTGTGGAGTTTGCATGTTCTCCCCGTGCCTGCGTGGGTTTTCTCCGGGCACTCCGGTTTCCTCCCACATCCCAAAAAACATGCATGAATTGGAGACTCTAAATTGCCCGTAGGCATGACTGTGAGTGCGAATGGTTGTTTGTTTCTATGTGCCCTGCGATTGGCTGGCAACCAGTTCAGGGTTTACCCCGCCTCCTGCCCGATGACAGCTGGGATAGGCTCCAGCACGCCCACGACCCTCGTGAGGAGAAGCAGCTCAGAAAATGGATGGATGGATGTTTTAAGATGAGTGTATTTTACAAAATGAATAACAAAGCACTTTGTGTCCCTCTGTAATGTGATCGCAGAACGCCCTTTCATACCCTCTCAAGCTGAAAAAATTGGTTCGGAGCCCTCCCCCCCCCCTTTTCATGGCACACCTTGAAATTATTAAACTTTGACGTCACATTAAATGGCATGGACAAAATAGGTTCGCAATTTAGCTTCGCCCATTTATCTAGGATACTTGTTCATTATTGAGGTTCATTTGGGCCAATTCCCGAGTAGTAGTTTCTCAAAGTATGAGCCCTGGAATTTGCCCACAAAATGGCTGCTTCAAACCAAAATGGCCAACTTCCTGTCCAATTTGAGGCATAATCGGTCCTTGAGACTTTTTCGTGTTTCCTCTTATGATCGACATGTCCAGCCAATTTTGTGTCCATCCATAAAGTTGGTGTCAGCATCTCATTTTTCTGACTTTTTAGGGGGTGTTATTGAGGGGGGAGACGTGTTCAAAGGCAGTCCATTTGTGGAAGAAGAATAAAGAACGATCCTGAGAGTACCCTAGTGCTACAGCCAGCAATGATGCTGGTGTATTGATACTGTAACAGGAAGGATAAAAAAAAATGTTGAAGATCCTTCACCTCCTCAATGCCTGCAATGTTGTTCACCGAGAGCTTCTTCAGTGAGCCTTGGAGCTTTTTGTCATCAGCTGTCGCCGTTTTGTGGACCACCTTTTTCTTCCTACGAGCCGTTCCCTGAGGAAAGAACAAAATTTGAGCAAGCTACAAACGTCCACAATCGGGCAAAACTTGACCATCTCAAGATTATCCTGAACTACTAACAATCCCATGGAGTGCGGTGTGTTAAGAAGGATTTTTACACCCCAATCTCCACGGAAAACATTCCGGCAGAGCCACGGCCTCCATGTTTGTGACATGGAAAAACATTGTGGGGTTTACGCCAGAGAAAGTAGGGTGGTAAAATTCTCAAAATGGGGTGGCGATAGCTCAGTCTGTAAGGACTTGGGCTTTGGGGTCGGAGATTGAGCGATGTTTTTTTTCAGGACGGATACAGATTATTAGAAGAAGCCCAATAACAGATATTTGGACCTGATAATCATTTGCGAGAAAAGGGAAAATATTGGCATTAAAATTTTGAATAATACAAACTCCAACACTTAACTTGGTTGAAATGCCTTGAAGCATGTTTGTTAATTAGCTTTTTAGATTTGACAATAGACATGTTTTAAAATTCTAACAAAGTACATGGAGCTCCCAGGCTCAGCAGCATGTCTTATGAAGAGAACTTAAACATAAATAGCTCCCTAAAGGTTTCTACAATAAATAAAGTTTTACCAAATTTCAATATAGCTGAAATGTTAATCTTTCACTTTGTTCCAAGTTAAAAACAAAAAAAGTGCAGGGAGTTCCCAATGTAAGCAACATCTCAAATAAAGTGAAAATTTAAATAAATAGTTCCCTTAAGTGCGGGCATGGTGAGCGACTGGTTAGCACATCTGCCTCACAGTTCTGGGGACCGGGGTTCAAATCCCAGCCCCGCCTGTGTGGAGTTTGCATGTTCTCCCCGTGCCTGGGTGGGTTTTCTCCGGGCACTCCGGTTTCCTCCCACATCCCAAAAACATGCGTGGTAGGTTGATTGAAGACTCTAAATTGTCCGTAGGTGTGAGTGCTTATGGTTGTTTGTTTCTATGTGCCCTGCGATTGGCTGGCGACCAGTTCAGGGTGTACCCTGCCTCTCGCCTGAAGATAGCTGGGATAGGCTCCAGCAGCCCGCGACCCTAGTGAGGAGAAGCGGTAAAGAAAATGGCTGGAGTTCCCTGATGTTCACCCAGTTTTAAATTAATCTCTTATTATCTAAGCTGATTTTTAAAAAAGGCTGATGCCAATATATGTCAAAATGCCAAATATTGGCCCGACACGAATTCAAGTCTCACTAAAGACAACAAAAAAATTAATGGCAACAAGTCGTTGGCGAGCTGCTAGTTGGCTACTGTCGAGGTGCCCTTGAACAAGGCATTGTCCCCACCACCGAATTAAGTCGTGCAGCACTTCTTTCACTCCTAATCTCTTGTATTCCTGCATGTTTATGATCTGGTATGTGCAACACAAAGTATACATCAGAGTGTGAGTTTCATTTTTCCTTGAGCGACACCAATAAGCATAATAAATTTAAATTCTGAATTAAACTAAAAATAAATTATCACTCCCCAACTCCCACAAATAGCGAGGATTCACTGTATACCGCTTTGGACACCATGTACTTGTATTTCAGTGCATCAGTGGAGTTTCTAGTTACAGACTGCTACTTTAAATGATCGGGTTTTAAATTTCACACATCACAAAGCCAGCAAGTGTCAGTCTGCAATGTTTTCCATAAATTCAAATTGGAAAAAAAATGCGAAAACTCCCATCAAAGCCGCCGTGCTAACTTGTATGTATTGTAAGTCATATCTGATTGTGTTTGAACCATGTGTTTATCAGGGCGTAAAGCAAACAGTCAAGTGACTGAAATGAGGCCAAAAGCTGGAGGCCCGGAAATCTCTCCCCCTCCAGCCATAAAGAGAATGCTGATGTCAGGAGGTTCGAAACCAGGGGTGGGAAATCTACAGCTCGTGAACCACATACATATACCAGAGCATTAGATGCAGGCCACCATGTTATACTGTAACATTAATATGTCAAAATAACTTTTTTTAAACAGACACCTAACCCACAATTTAACTGGACTTAGTGTGATCTAAAATGGCCACAACTGCTGTAAAACAACACAAAAAGTTGCATTTTATTAAAACAGGAGTCTTACCTTCAGAATGAATACAAAATTAAAAACATGGCGCATACCTTTCCACCTATCCGGACTTGTGCCTGGAGTTTGGCGAGCTTCTCTTGATTCATAGCGCTTTTCTGTCACACAAATAAGAAGAACATTAGACACCTCCTTACATAAAATAGACATTAATGAGCCAGCGTGTTCAAGCGTAGCCCCCAAAACATAACATAAAAAAAACAACAACAAAAAAAACTAGCACCGACGGCCGTTTTCAAACGATGACATTTTAATTAACTTTGTTCGGCGAGGTTTAACTGATGACATTATCATCATCATTATGAAGCAGGTGCGACGTTATACACACTGTTCAGAGGCTACCGCGGCTAATAATAGCCTAGCGGGAAGCTAACTACGAGACATGACAGGCTCGAGACTTAACGAGAAAGTTTGGTCATTAAAACTCGACAACAGCGTCATGTCCAATTGCAAATGAAATGATTTGGCAGGTTTACCTTTGGGGAAAAAAAAGACAAAACAATTGGTGTTGAGCTGCCGACGCTGCTATTGCTCGTGAGGCTAGCGGAAAGCAACGCTGTTCGTTACCTATAAGAAAGTAACACTACACTTCCGCTTGCCCTTTCGAAATAAATGTCGAGAATGTTTGGAGGCGTCGTGAATGTGTCATAAATTTACATAAACAACGATAATCTTCTTGCAGTGTGTATCTGAATCGGTCTGAAAGCATATAAAGGCGCAATTGGGTCATTTCGATCAATTTGCGCGTCGTAAAAATGTAAGTTTGGCTTCACTTCTGCTGTGGTGATGGCATTTTGTTATCTAACTTGATAATGTGGCGCAGTGCACCGGAACACGCGGTCGGGTAAAAGTCACGTGACTTCAGCTTGAAGAAAAAAGTAAATAAAAACATTTTTTTGCATAAATTTGCTGTATTGTTATTGTCTGTTAATATAATCAGATGTTAATACTGTCCATCCATCCATCCATCTTCTACCGCTTATCCGAGGTCGGGTCGGCAGTAGCTTTAGCAGGGACGCCCAGACTTCCCTCTCCCCAGTCATTTGATCCAGCTCTTCTGGGGGGATCCCGAGGCGTTCCCAGGCCAGCCGAAGGATGTAGTGTCTCCAGCGTGTCCTGGGTCGTCCCAGGGGTCTCCTCCCGGTGGGACGTGCCCGGAACACCTCACCAGGGAGGCATCAGATGCCCCAGCCACCTCATCTGGCTCCTCTCGATGTGGAGGAGCAGCGGCTCTACTCTGAGATACTCCCTGATGACCGAGCTTCTCACCCTATCTATAAGGGAGAGCGCAGACACCCTGCGGAGGAAACTCATTTCAGAAGCTCGTATCCGGGATCTTGTTCTTTCGGCTACGACCCGCAGCTCGTGACCATAGGTGAGGGTAGGAACGTAGATCGACAGGTAAATCGAGAGCTTCACCTTTCGGCTTAGCCCCTTCTTTACCACAACGGATCGATACAAAGTCCCCATCACTGCAGTCGCTGCACCGATCCGCCTGTCAATCTCCCGTCCCATTCTACCCTCACTCGTGAACAAGACCCCAAGATACTTGAACTCCTCCACTTGGGGCAGGATCTCATCCCCGACCTGGAGAGGGCACGCCACCCTTTTCCGACTGAGGACCATGGTCTCAGATTTGGAAGCGCCCACAGGACCCGCCGAGGGACACGGTGAAACGCCTTCTCCAAGTCCACAAAACACATGTAGAGTGGTTGGGCGAACTCCCATGCACCCTCGAGGACCCCTGCCAAGGGTCCACTGTTCCACGGCCATGACGAAAATCACACTGCTCCTCCTGAATCTGAGATTCATCTTCCCGATGGACCCTCCTCTCCAGGTGAACCCCACATACAGGCGCCGAGCCGGGGGGCAATAAGTATACCCACAGCTGCTCGGCGCCTCTCACCGTGGGCAACTCCAAAGTGGAAGAGAGTCCAACCCCTCTCGAGACGACTGGTACCAGAGCCCAAGCTTTGCGTGGAGGCGAGTCCGACTGTATCCAATCGGAACTTCTCGACCTCACACACCAGCTTCCCTGCCAGAGAGGTGACATTCCACGTACCTAGAGCTAGCTTCTGTAGCCGGGGATCGCCGCCTTCGGCCACCGCCCAGCTCACACTGCACCCGACCCCTATGGCCCCTCCCACAGGTGGCGAGCCCATGGGAAGGGGGACCCAAGTTACCCTTTCGGGCTCTGCCCGGCCGGGCCCCACGGGTGCAGGCCCGGCCACTAGGTGCTCGCCTTCGAGCCCCACCTCCAGGCCTGGGTCCAGAGGGGGGCCCCGGTGACCCGCGTCCGGGCAAGGGAAACCTGAGTCCATTTCATAAGGGGTCTTTGAGCCATGCTTTGTCTGGTCCCTCACCTAGGACCTGTTTGCCATGGGTGACCCTGCCAGGGGCATAAAGTCCCTGACAACTTAGCTCCTAGGATCATTGGGACACACAAACCCCTCCACCACGATAAGGTGACGGCTCAAGGGCTCCCCCTTTGTTGTGTTGATGATTATTCAAAAGAAAATAAATGCGAGAGCATCCGGTCAGACTTTTATTGTGAAACATGAAAGGTTGGACATCCGGGTCATGCGCACCGCTTTTCGATAAAGGCCAGTTTTACTACCAAAAACCGAAATGCAGACTTTTTTAATTAACCCCGTTTTGTTTACAGCTTTGTACGCTTTGCTGTCCTTGTCGTTTTTTCAACATGCCGTCGAGGCGTCGAGCGGCAAGGGTGAGTGTTAAAGTTGACGGTCAAAGGCAGTAGCTCGTTTGCTAGCTTGTCCACTTTGACACTCGCCACATTTCAACCGATCCCACCAATTGCAATGATTTTGAGCTCATTCTGGACATCTAGGCTAGTTTTACCATTCCCCGAATCCATGAAAAAAAAATCAATTTGAAATGGAGACATCCAAATTCTACTCATCATTACCACATTTTATTTACTCCATGTTGTTGTGTTTGTAGTGGGAATATGACTGAGCTGGTGTTTTTAGATTTGCTGGAAATATTCACGCAGAGATGTGTGTACTTCAAAACAGTTCAGAAAGACAGGCGCACGTTTCCAAAATGTCTCGTTCAACGCATCTCTCCCTGGCCAGTGCACCAAAGGAATTTATGAGGTCATTAATGTGTTTGAAATTGTTTTTCTGTCTACATGAAAGATGTGGGCAATGTGATGCACGACACTGACGAATTTAGTCTCAGGCGCAGGAGAGTCAGCAAAAGCATCTGCAAAGGTGACAGTACTCTACTAGTCTCTGTCAGGGATGGTACAACACAGCCCAGAACACCCGTTGCATTGCAACTTTAGTGTAGTACTTGAGGCACTAACGGGAATCAAACCCGCGCCGTGAAAGGCAGCAGCGTGTACCACACTACTTGTGCTTGCATTTTTATCATGTGACTCGCCTTTTTTGCAGGATTCGGGGACAACATCCACTGGAGAACACTGGAAGACGGCAAGAGCGAGGCGGCGGCCAGGTGAGTTGGCTTGGCTTTTTCTGGACGACAAGAGGAGGACAATACACACAGGAAGTTTCCACGTGACTTGACAAAAGTTCTCATCTAGAGACTCTCCAGAGCAGTTCACCCCTCTGCATCCAGACTGCAAATGAATAGAACTTGCTAAAAGCCACCATTGGTTAATTTAACTGAATCCCACAAAGATTTGATTCGATTTCCAGTCGTGTAGTCAGCACTTTATTACTATCCATGCATCCATTTTCCGTACCGCTTATCTTCACGAGGGTCGACAATGACACAAAGAACTGCACCCACGTCAACAAATTAGCCGAACATTCGAGTATGTGCCTTTCATCAGAAGCAAATACTAGTAATACTGTTAGTTAACGCAAAACTGTGCTAACACTGCAGCTCTGCTTACCTGGTGGCTTTGACATGGGCCAGTGAAGTCAGGCCATCATTTGAAAATAAAGGATCTTCGTCATGGGCTGATACTCTGCGTAAGGGCCGCTATTTTGTAAATTAGCAAAAATTCGGAACAGCTTCCTCAGGTGCATTTTGGGAAATGGGCAGCTCACAAAATATTTACTTGGTTGTTCAATGTCACACTTGATTGGTGGGCGGGGACGCGAGACAACAAATTTAAACCTGTCCATCAAATGTCCTATTTAAAAAAAAAAAAAAAAAAAAAAAAAAAGAGAGAAAATAAATAAAATAAATAATAATAAAATAAATACAATTAATAATAACATAAAATAAACAGACCATCTTTTTACACTTGCACATTACTTGATTTAAAATGTGAAAATGTGACTTAAAACATTGTAGTTCTTTGTCCATTATTTCCTATGAGCAAACGGGTGTGATGTTTCGTTGCATTTGTGTATTACCAGTGGTCTGCCCCTCATGGTCATCATCCACAAGACGTGGTGTGGAGCCTGCAAAGGTAAACAGTGGATGACACAGACGTGGGCCACGTGTGATGCTAAGGTAGGCTAACACAGTTTTGCTTTGGCTCTTTTCAGCGCTAAAGCCCAAATTCGCAGAGTCCAAGGAGATCTCTGAACTCGCTCACAACTTTGTGATGGTCAACCTGGAGGTAAGGAACCCATCAGTAAATATTTCACTGGAAGGAAGTTGTTGTTGATCTCACACGAGTCTTTTGATGGTGAAAGGATGAAGAGGAGCCGAAGGACGAAGCCTTCAGTCCCGACGGAGGCTACATCCCACGCATCCTTTTCCTCGGTACGCAGACACAATGCTGGTCGTCCGTATTGTTCATTGCGTTTTAACTGACAATTTATCGGTCAATAATGAATCTATATTCTTGCAGATCCCAGTGGCAAAGTCCATCCTGAAATCACCAACAGAAACGGGAATCCCAATTACAAGTATTTTTACAGCAGTGCTGAACAAGGTAACACATAATAGACTTAATAGAAGTTAATTGGGCTGCTACTCTGGCTTGTGTATATGGCAGTGTTTCCCAACCTTCATTTAGCTAAGGGACATATTTTAATATTAGAAAAATCCCACAGCACATGACAACACAAAATTGGCACAAAAAGGACTGAAATAATAATCTCGTCTCAATTTATTCAAAAATGTACTTAATGTAATATCTGGACATGCTTAGTTAAGGCCATATTTACAAATATTTACTGCAATTATTACTTTATTACTGCGTTAGTGGTAAATTAGTGATGGAATGTGGCACCCTACAGCTTGGGTTCAAATTCGGGTTACGTTGTCTCCGTAAGAACAGAGCTCCTTCATAAGCAGAGGACACCCAGGAGATAGATCCCGGGAGTGTTTCACAAGGCTCTATACTCGGTCCACAGATTTTTACATTATACTCTGTCCCAATGACTTGATGTTACAGTAGAGAATTGGTAGAAATCCACAAGGTTTGCGACTCAGTCCACAGATTTTCTTGTTTTTCAATGTACTTACTGTTTTTGTGTTTTATATTCATGGCCTAGAAGTCTTTCATATTTACTGTAATTATGACCTCTGCATTAATGTAGATTTGTGATTGACAAATTCGGGTAATGTCACCGTAGGAACGGAACTCCCCTGTTGATAAATATTGGCGGTGTTCCACAAGCCTCTGTACTCAGTTCACAGATTTTTACATTATACTCTTGTAATTACTACTTGCCGTTATAGTAGAGAACTGGTAGCGTTCCAAAAAGCTTACAACTAACTCCACAAATGTTCATGTTTTTCATACAAATACACCCACGTGTGATGTGGGTGTTTCTGCGTGATAACGTTTGTGTAGTCCTGCCACCAGATTCCGTTTGTCGCCTGAAAGTCGTTCTGGATCTTTGCCCAGCCTAGCAGATCAAATAATTAGCGGAGAAACTCAGAAAAGGGGCTGTTATTATGTAAATTAGCCACACTGTTACATAATAACGGTTAATTTTGTGTTCATAGTGGTGTCAGGGATGAAGGAGGCGCAGGAGAAGCTGACGGGCGATGCCTTCAAGCGGAGCCACACCGGAGACGAACTGTGAGGAAACGAGCGTCTGAGCAGCAAGGGCTACATCACCTCCTACCAACACTTACATCGCCATGAACACTACTTGTTACATAATGTATACTGTACTATCATGGATGTAACAACCCAATCAAGTGCCAAATTGACACACAACTTTCCATCAAGGTTCCCCACACTGAGGCTCCAAAACGGGTCGGCGGTAAATATTTATCAGGTCGCCAATTGTCAAAACGCCTTTTTTTTTTTTTAAATGCTCATCAAGTAGGGACATAATCACGTTTGTTGCATTGAATTGAATCTTTAGTGTTATTTTATGTACAATATATGTTGGGAAACCTTAGACTTTTCACAATCACCCTAAAAGCCACAACCTGTACCCATTCACCATACCTCATACTTCTAAAGACGATTTCTTGTGAACATGTGAATTTATTTTGCACATTTTTTTTCTCCTGTTATATTATTTTGCCTCATTTTATACCCTGTGAACAAATAAAGGTTTGTTGTAGTGAATGTCATGTGTATACTACTAGTGTCGTCGGGAGTCAATACACAGCAGAAATTGCGACAACACAATTTTATTGTTCAACAGTGGCAATTCCCTTGTGACAGCAGAAAAGACACTTTTTAATGACAATAAAGTAATGTATAGTCATTAAAAAATATACAGTGATGCCTTGCTCGTTTCTTTGTGATACGAGCCAACTCACAAAATCTTTTTTGCGAGCGCGGAGTTGAGATATGAACACTGTGTGGTGGCAGTGACTCAACTCTCTTCACAACAAGCAGTTTGGGAGATACAATTAGTGAACAATTTCAAAAAAACAGGTTTCAAGCTGTATTGCCACTCCCAGACAAAGTAATTACACCTTACGCATTTAAAACAGCCGTATAGCTTAGGCATTCAGTCCGGTAGATGGCATAACTAGCATGATGTTGCGGCGCTATAACCCTTTTAACAAACGGATTGAACACCAAAGTACAGTCTCGAACAGACTAATGGCATTTCCAATCATTTCAATGGAAAAGATGATTTAAGATAAGTGTTTTGCGTTAGCGGTGTGGTCACAGAACAAATTAAACTTGTATGTCAAGGTACCACTATTTGCTATTTTCATAGTTTCTTACGTTTTAACAATTTGTCATTCTTTAGCCTCTCTCTTCAGTATATTGGATTAAAATGATCTAAGTTAAGAATTATTTAAAAAAAATTGCATGTGTATCATATTTTGTACGTGTGCACATTTGCTTAATGACCAAAATAAAACTTTGATGACTCTCATTACAACAGATCAATCCTTTGCCACTTTGTGTCATTCGTTCATTCATCTTCCATTCCGCTTATCCTCACTTTGGTCGAGGGTGTGCTGGAGCCTATCCCAGCAATCTTCGGGCGAGAGGCAGGGTACGCCCTGAAGCGGTCGCCAGCCAATCGCAGGGCACATAGAAACAAACAACCATTCGCGTACACATTCACACCTAAGGGCAATTTAGGGTCCTCAATCAACATACCACGCATGTTTTTGGAATGTGGGAGGAAACTGGAGTGCCCGGAGAAAACCCACGCAGGCACGGGGAGAACATGCAAACTCCACACAGGTGGGGTCGGGGATTGAATCCCGGTCCTCAGAACTGTGAGGCAGATGTGCTAAACAGTCGTCCAACGTGCCGCCCACTTAGTGTCATTTCCAGTTTAAAAAAAACATGCCCCTAAACAAATAAAAACATTCCACTTTAGCTAAAAATGTGTCCAAGTTATAAATGATTTTGGGCAAAACTGCATACATACGACGGGAGGTTTTGGAATGTAGCTTATCACAGGTGCCTTTTATTTCATTTCCGTGTCAAAACAGTAGATTATTTACCACAAAACAAGTCGTCGGACATGGTAACCTATTCAAAAGCAGATGATATTACGCATTTTTTCACAATTTATAACAGTAATATGGTGTCCGATTAACACGTCTTTTGTCAAAATAGCCCAAGGATCAACAGTTACAGCACACCTTTTCCTTGATGAAATCAGTCAGTTTTGAGGAGGCTGTCCACTGCTCACCCTGTCCCCCTCTACTGCAGGGCCAACGCAGAGTACAGCTTTCGTTAGAAATGATGACGGGGTGCAGTTGTAGGCGTATGCAGGCAGGCCTTGCGGTAGTATGGAGAAAAATGTGAGCAGCCATAAGTCAGTAAAAGTTTGAAGTGCATTTTCACTCAGGGAGGCAACACTTCAATACTGTTGTGCGTTTCCAACAACACTGCAGCAATTGGCTTTGACATAGTGCGATCTGGCCATTGCTTGAAAATGACGTATGTTGACCCAGCCTAGCTGCACAGTCATGGACGGAGAAAGTCGGTGAGGAGGCTGGGTTGTGTGAATTAGCAGAGTTGACACATTTTGTGAAACAGGAAGCTGAGAAAAGATCTACTTGGTTGCTGAATTATACTCTTGATGACCCAACTATTTCAGTTCAAGTCATTAAAAAGTCCTCTTTACATCATGTGTCTCCTTTAAACCAAGAAAATGGAATTCATACATTTCTAAAATTATAGCTGACAAATCAGCATGATCACCTGATTTGTATAGATTAATTAAGAGTGGTATTAAAAAAATGACATGGCTACATGTTTAGCGTTCAGGCAGGAGGAGTGTCCCGTGCGCTTCGCTAAAGCATCACCAAGCGAGACTCAGTTGTGTATGTGTTTTTTTCGGAGGGTGGGTGGAGGGCAGGTGTCGACCTAGAACCTTCCCTGCTTGGCATCTCCGATTGCGCCCCAGACGTCGAAGACAAACTCGTCCGGGAAGGCGAAATCGCCGAGTGTCTCGTCCAGCGCCATGGCGAACTCATCTGGGTTCTTCTTGTCACGGCCCACCTCCACCATTGTGGCCGCTGGATGGAAATTAAAACAAAACAAAACAGTTTTTTCACTTGGGTTGTTCTAATCACATTTTCTGGCACCCGAGTCCTTCTTTTCAAGTCTCTGCCAATACTAACTCCAATTCGGTACCTCGACGAAGCCTTAAGAAGAGAAGGATGGATGGATGGATAGATAGATTAGCTCGATTGATATACATGAAGTTAGTATAAAAGTGTCAATTTCATTACAAAATATATATATTTGTCTTTCTTCTGATTGGTTGCCTCTGTGTAGATGACCCACTTGTGAGGGTGCACATATTGCTATGTTGACAGCGCTGTCTCGGAAGCGGAAGGAGATCTTCGCAAGTGACGTAGATAAGCTTGAGAAATTCGAATGACCTGATTTCAGGCCTCTCGGCAGAAAAACGTCTGCAACTCAGGAATGCGTGGACAATTTCAATTCATGTTTCACATGTTTACTGAGGCACCATGGAGCCAGTACTAAATCCCAAACAGTAGAAAAAGTTTGTTTGGTAAAATACGGGACTTTTAAGGACAAAGGCGCCGCCCACGAAGCGCTGTGTTGCTGGTGAATACTGGTGAAATACACGAAACGTGACATTGTGTATTATAAAACTAAGCTGTTCCACTTGGCAAGGTGGATTCCATTGGTTGTGATCAGGTGTATCTAATGTTGTGTCCTCTGTGGGGTGGATGGCGGATGCTCACCGAGTTCAGTGTCTCTGATCCCCATGTAGCTCTCCAGCAGGTCATCCACCTTCTTCACTGCTTTCTCCTCAAACTCTGTCGGCTGGACAATAATGCACATATAACTCGGGTGTTTGACAGGTTGTTATCAATTTGTTATTACTTGATTAGTTAGACTACTTGCCTCGTCCTCGACCGTCGCCGGGCCCTTGGAGCGAAGTCTCAGAGTTGCCTTGCCGTTCCCGATCTTATTGTCGGTGCTGGGCTTGGCGCCCTTGGACCTCGGCTCCAGCATTTCTGCCAGTTAACAAACAAATGATATTTCATCTCATCTGATATTCTTATGGGGTATACAGTATACTGTATAGTTAAATTAGGTAGTGACGGCATCACGCAAGCACCATTCATTTGCAGTCTGGATGGGTGAACAGCTCCCTCAAGTCCCCACAGGGTCCCTATATCGCCACAAAGTCGCTAGATTTTTTGCTAGTCGCTTTTACAATAAAAAGACGCCAGAGAGGTCGGAAAAGTCACTGACTATATCGAGGAAGTAATTAAGGTGGCAACACTGAGTTGCCACTCACTTTGTCACAGTGCCCTGCCCCTGGTTGTCATGGTAACAAAACCACCTTGTATTTGCATGAAACATGCTTAGGTGTGAGTCAATCCTGTAGAACCATTTTGTTTGACCTTTTTGCAGAAAATGCCAACTTTTGGGTTGTTGGAATTGACTGTTTTTTCAAGTTATGTTTTTTTTTTTTTTCCGCCCTGTGTAGTTTCAGATACGGCGCCGCTCAAGTGAAGTGGACAAGAGAAAAATGGAGAGCCACAGTCAGCTATCCACTTTCAGGAATGTATTCAACTGGACAGTCAAACACTCAGAAGGAGCATGTAGCAGGCGTTAACATTAAGCTAAATAAATGGCCTACCCGACTGACTGCAGCTCCTGACGTCACTCACCAGGCCACGCCCCTTAAATGAATGAAACGCGTAAGTAGGGCTGCAACTAAATGAATAATTGATTTATTTTCTTTATTAATTGGACAAACTTTTTTTTTTTTTTATTTCCACCCCTTCAAGGTCTTTTAAAAAAAAAAAAATTGACAATGCAGAAAATGCACAAACAAATTGATTATGATGCAGGTACTGGTTTAGTCCGTAAAATCCGTCAGAAAATCGGCAAAATATTTTGATCATTTTTTTAGTAGAAGTAAAATCAGATGTTTGGATGTCTTATTTTGATTCAACACAACACAACAATACACCGCTTTCATGGAGGACTACAGAAATCGGAGAATATTTACTGTTGAGAGGCTGAAATTCCAAGGATTTGTATGTACAAGTTAAAAAAGGTCTCTAAACAATTAATCGATGAGCAAATTAGTTGTCTATTCATTTGATAATAGATGAGTTAAATTGTTGCACCTCTACTTGCGGCTGAAAGTACCAGTATATTAGTAAATTAAAAGCTCTGTAAGGAGTGTCACTCAAAAGTGAGCATTTTTGTGAAGGCAGAATTTGTTTGTATTTGCGCTCATTAGATTGTACACGGGGTACTCGGTTTACAACTGTTACAAGGTACCCCAAATTTGTACGCATGTATGAACACATTGTACTCTTTCACTAACCGATGCTAACGCAATACTAAAGTCGTAATTGCAGTAAATTCTTGTATTAAAAACACTTGAAGGGCATTAAAAAAAGGAAAATATAAGTATATTGGGCCCCTCGTAAACAGAAGAGCTCCCCGTTTTGTAGGTGTGTCTAATTGATACGTCGCTCACCGAAGGCCTTCATGGGTTCCACCAGCTTAAGGGTGAAGGTCTCCTTCCTGGGCAGCTCTTTGAGCATGCGGGCCACCTCGTAGTGGCGCGTGCCCACGATATTGCGGCCGTTGATGCGCTCGATGTGGTCGCCCACACAGATCACCTTCACCTTGTCCACCACACTGTCCTCTTTGATGCGCTGCCACCACACACACATGAAAAATTGCTCATGATTACACAAATTTGGTCGAATGGCTGTTGCTTTTTTCTTTTTTTTCTTTTTTTTCTTTTTTTTTAAACTTCTTACTTTCGCCACTGGAGGGTGCTGCTGTACCAAATACTGTATAATGGTGCCTTGACTAGGAGTTTAACTCATTTCCTGACCACGCTCATAACTCTTAACACTCATATCTCAAATTGACTATACCCATTAAAACGAATGGAAAATTCCGTTCATTTGTTCCAGCTCCCAATAAAACACCAACAAAATTTTTTTTTTAAATGTTTATTAATAAGAAAAATAGCACCCTACAGCATTGTACTATATACAACATACAGCAATAATTAAATACTATTTTTGTTCATCATTATTGGCATTAATTGTGCGATGCCTTGGCCACCAAGGCCAGCTTAGGTTGTGCATACTTATACAGACAAAGACTTTCACACTTAAGTGACTCTGTAAGTTCAGCAGTCGTTTTTCACAGATGTTGGCGAATGTCTTATTTTAACTAAACCCAAAGATAATCAATCCGATTTCCTGGAGGACAACAGGAATCTGAGAATATTTATTGTCGAGGCGCTGAAATTCCAAGGATTTGGTCAATTTTCAGTTAAACAAGGTGTCTAAATGATTATTCGATTACCAAAATATAGGTCAATTAATTTGATAATCAATTAGTTGTTGATTAATGGATTCATTGTTCCACCTCTAATATCCATTACTGAAAGTGTTAGAGCACCGCAACATTGATGTCACTTTTGTTAGCCTGTCTGCTGCGTTTTAGCATTCGGCTAGCGACTTTCATTAAATTTTGGTTAAATACTGTACTTAGTGTAACTCTGTTTTATTTTTAACCTGAGAGTAAACTTTAACTGAGTGTCAATTAACAACTTTAAGCCTCTTTTTTTGAGGAATTGTTCAATATCTGGCGGCACGGTGGCCGACTGGTTAGAGCGTCAGCCTCACAGTTCTGAGGTGTGGGGTTCAATCCCCGTCCCCGCCTGTGTGGAGTTTGCATGTTCTCCCCGTGCCTGCGTGGGTTTTCTCCGGGCACTCCGGTTTCCTCCCACATCCCAAAAACATGCATGAATTGGAGACTCTAAATTGCCCGTAGGCATGACTGTGAGTGCGAATGGTTGTTTGTTCCTATGTGCCCTGCGATTGGCTGGCAACCAGTTCAGGGTGTACCCCGCCTCCTGCCCGAGGACAGCTGGGATAGGCTCCAGCACGCCCGCGACCCTAGTGAGGAGAAGCGGCTCAGAAAATGGATGGATGGATGTTCAATATCTGCCTAACTGCTGCTTGACATTGTGAAGTTCGCTACCAGCATCTTGTCCTCGTATCTCGAATTTTTGCTCATAAATCAAGACAAAAAAAAAAGGAGGTGAACGACGGCACCTCTCTCAAAAAAACTCATAAGACTGGTTACTCGTAAGTCAAGGTGCAACTGTCATTAGTAAATGAATAGTGAAATTAAATAGAGTACAGTAGTGTAAAACCTGTGGCAGGTTAGGTTGTGAATTCTTTGCTTTCTTTCTAATCTGTGGCAGAGCCAGATCTAGCGTCACTGGCCACCCCAAAACTCCAACTAGTTCGTTTTGTCACTTATTGCAGAAAACGGAGACATTAAACTAAAGGCGGGCCCTGCAATCCTTTCATCATTCTGTATGCAGCCCTTGGTGGGAAAAGACTGGACTCTGCTGGTATGTGTGGAATTTTCTGGTATCCTAATATTTTTGTCCATAACGCTGTTGCTGAATTAACCTACTTTGTAATCTTCAAACCAATCTAATCTTCACTATGAAGTGCTCAGTCATCTGTCTGAAATACTTTCCACTCTTTAAGAAAGTACTGTACAAAATACTGTAAGTATTTACTATTTTACAACTTGATTTGCTTGCTTGCTTCGTCTCCAGTGTTGCATTGTGGGCATGCAGTGTTGCCTTGGTATCGCACGATGGCAAATGAGAGCAAGGTCTGTCTCTGTGTGCGTGTGAGACGCTGAGACAACGGAAGCTCTTTACACAGTGGCAGCATAACAAAACTCCAGTGGACCTCGGCCAAGGCCACACCATGCCGATTTGGATCAGCACCAAACTGCAAACAGAATTCCCACAACCCCACTAGATGAAGCAAAATGTGATAGTTAATCCCTCTCCATTGCCGAGAGTTTACAAAATAGCTGCTGGTGTCAAAGCAATATGATGACTAATCACGCAACATGATCGCCAATTATGTGGAACCGATTGTTGACGAATTGTGTCTGAAAGGAACAGTACAGTTCAAGGGACATTTTCAAGTGGAAAAATAATGTAACCACTTCATTCGTTTTTCAAGCAATGTTATTAATGTTAATTCTTATTCTTTGGTTTTACCAAAAAGTGTTGACGAATCATGTGTGGTTGCAGAGCTTTTTTTCCCCATTTTATTTCAATTTAATACAAATTTCAATTTAACTTGAATTTCTGTTTATTTATTTTAATAATTATATTATTTATTGTTTTATTATTTTTCTGTTATTAAGAAGTGTGCGTGAATCGAGTTGGAGTTGCACAGTGAAGTGCAGCAGATTGGCAGTTCGGCATTTGCCTATTCACAGATTTTTTGGTTTTTTAAAGATGTCCTCTAGGAATGCATGGTATTGGGGGAAAAATGATGCAAAAATGGAAATGGAAAAATGAAATGTGCGTAATATACGTGGATCCGCATTATACATGAGAAATGACGGTAAGTGTCCAGCGAGACATGAAGTCAAAATCATTTCTTTTCATGCCCAGTTATACAGGAGTACGTGTATTAGCACATTTGAAAATATTTAAGAAAGAACATTTTAAATGCATAAAAATATGTTTAAAAAAAAATAAAAAAAATTCATAATAAAAAAAGTTAAACTACTCTAAAGTGATCCAAGTGTTTTGTGACCCTCTAGCACAAAATCGATCAGAAGTGTTTTGAGCTTAAGTCCAGAAAGTGTTGATTACGTGCAAAAGATCAATTTTCAGATGTGAATCAAACACCAGAAAAATAAATAAAGATTACATTCACAATCGGAAATTGATGGGAATTTCTTACCTTAATTCCTTGGGGGAAAAAAATGTTTTTATTGATAGGCTACAGCGAAATGTCTGTGAGAAAAGATCAACGAAGCAAATCGGCTGCTGCCCTGTGCAAAACGAGGTAAACCACATCATGTCTGGTACCAACAGAAAGCTTGCAGCTCTCTGCAGCCGTGGGTTTAATTCAAAAGTACATCATTACACGTATGGACCAACAAGAAGCAGTAATACAGTCCCTCATGGTGTTAACATAACATCCTCGTTGCTAGGCTAACGCTGAAACGGCACTTCCGGTCTTTAAACTGACATATCTTCACCAAATGTTACCCGATTACCACAACCTATAAATCGTTGGAAAGCATTTTTAACACCTTTTCAGAAAATGTATATAGCTCAAAAACACAGCCATGCGACTTCTGATCAGTTTCGTGCTGGAGGGTCACATTTTTTAGGAGTATTTTGAACATTTCTTTCTTACTCTTCTTTGTATTTTCCCGCAGTCTGGATGCCCTGTGGCACAGCGCTACATCTCACAAGTCAGAACTGGTCCTATGACAGACTTCTAGATTGAGGGAAGGAGGATTGTCGGTGGAGATATGGGGAATGGATATGGTTATGTGTGCAGGGGCTGTGTTGGTCATCTGGAGTACACCAAACACAATAAGCCAATTCAGAATGTATGTTAACAATAGGCGTCAGGATACATCCAGGTAGCAGAACGCGAGTGACTGCTGCTGACCTGAAGAGATCCAACTGGCTACTATAGAAGTGATCTGAAACTGAAACTGAAACGATGACAAAGACTTGTGTTTGAGGTAACATTTTAAAAATCAGTACGTGTGTACCCCGCTTGAGAGTAACATATAATAATAACAGGAACAAATAAGAAGCTAACAGGAAGTTCCTCTTCGTCATCCATTGTGGTGGAGCGCAGGTTTACCTTAATGAAGGCGAACCCCGCACCGTTGTCGGTGATGGTCAGGCCCAGCGCATCTTCTGACTTAAACACTTCCACCTCCTTCTTGAGTCCCCGGACGTGGGCAAAGATGAAGTCCTCCAAGCCGATCTGGCCGCCGAGCAACTTGTCCATGTCGATCTTGTGTGTGTTGAGGGTGCAGAAGAGGATCTGCGTGACAAAGAAATAAAATCAGAAAATCCAATCAGTTTGGATCAAAGAACAGCCAGAAGGTATGTTAATCACTGACGGCTCGGAGTGTCATCAGTGTGTGTGGGTGTGTGTACGTGTGTACAAAATCAAAAAGACAAATGACCTTCACACTTTAGAGGGCTTATAAGTGTGATCAGCAGAAGCAGTAAGCTGATTTCACAGCACTTTAAACAGATTGACACCCAGCTAGTGGTCCGACTGCCACCACTCATTTGTTGCACTCCCATACACATTTCACAGTCTTACATCTGAGCTCCACACTCAGAGGAAACAACAACCTCAGGCACGCCGATTAGGCACGCTATTAGTTACGACTATGGGTAGGGTTGGGCATCGTTTGAATTTGAGCGATTCCGGTTCCGGTTCCGGTTCCAGCTCCTTAGTTCGATTCCGGTTCCACACGATTCTCGATTCTGATTCTTTTAGGAGGCTGGGTCAAAAATGTTTGGATGGTTTAAATAAAGGGTGTCCAAATTATGAACATCGATTTTCTTAGCAGCCCACAGCATCGACTAAAATGAACATTTGACTCGAGGGTCTTTATAACCAGTATCAATATCAAACCTACAAACTAAAAGGCAATGTGCGTGGAACTAACCCATTTGACCTAATATTCATTAATTGTTTCAGCTAAAAGATAAATATAGCACTGTTATTTTAGTTAGTTAGTTATTTTAACTGTTTTAACGATTTGATTTGATTGTTTCACTCACCCAGTTGACTGAGAGGTGACTTCACTATATAGCTGCCCTTGTATTCCGTTTCATCACGTCAAATGGTTTATATGTGCAAGTTTTAACTTGACTTCTTGTTTTATGCTTGTAACCTTTTATTTTGAAGAGTACGGAACAGAACTCAGCATTTTGGCACAAAAAGTAACTTCACATGGCACCGCTGATTTTTGTTTTTTTAAAAAAGTTTTTTTTTTTTTAAATGGATGGAACCAAATGCTCTAAAACACTGATTCGTTTCCTTACACACCGATGAGGCACAAGGTTAGTGTTTGTGATACTGTGAGACAATGTTTATGTGAATTTTGTCCCGATTCATTGTGACGTAAAGTTGCTACGGTGAAGTTTTAGCCCAATGTTAAGCTTTTTTCTTTTTTGTCAACAGCGCTTACGATGGTTTGAAGACTCAAATAAACGCTGAAAACCATCAGTGCAGAAGTGCAAGCAACCGTTTACCTTGTTAGCTGTATCAAGGTTGGCATAGACGTATTTTATGGTTACACTCACCCAAGTCACTGAGAGTTGACTTCACTGAAGCTGCGTGAGGTGTAGGCTGAGGCTGGGAGCGAGTCAGACGCTACACCTCGGGAAAAACTCCTTTGCACAATATAATCTTATTCCAAGTGTTGCATTGAGGCGACTGGTCATTCATTTTAACAAAGTTAAGACACACTTTTGTTCGCCGCCGCTGCCGTTGACCACAAGCATGTCATCGTGTTGGGGAAAAGTGCCTCACATAATGCAGAAGAACAACCAAAAGAGTCAAAACATAGAGCTCAAACCATCATCCCGCATGCAAATACGTGTTGTGATGCCACCACAGATAGTACCAGATGATAACCACAGATCGAGAAATTGACATTTTGAATGTGTGAATTTCTTTTTTGGGGTGACGTCAGCACAAAAAGAGTACCAGTGATGGCACCCAGGAAATGTGTGTTAACCATAAAACCAGAAATGTAATGGATTGTTTTTATTGTGACAGCACCACATTAACTCATTCACTGACAACTGTTTAGAGCATTTTGATTGATCTTTCAAGACCAATGGAATACTGTGTTCTGTGACAAAGTGAGCTCCAAATGTACCAAAATAAAGAGTAGAGTCTCTTCTTTCACCAGAAAAAAAGTTTGTTTCAAACTTTCACCGTTCTTTATTAATCACTAGTAGAATATGGGCTGGTTTCACAAAAAACACAGGTTTCTGATCAAAAGGCAGAGAAAACAAGATTTGATTTTTTTACTTCTGTGACAAAAACAAGCAAAATAGTCAGTTATTTAGCGATATAAATCTTTGAAATTTGCAGTGAACAATGCGGTCGCATGGCTCGAATTGAACGTCAGTCTTTTTTACATGGCGTTGCTCATTCACTCCATAAAATGGGTCATCTTTTCTCATGATCACGACACTCTTTCTACTACCTGCCACGAAACCATACTCTGTTTGTACTATACATATTCATACTCTGTTGAAAAATGTATATATATTGTTGGCAGTAAACTGTTGGATTCCATTTGACAAATACATTATCAATATCCATAACATTGAGTGCTTTAATCACGTCCTGAAGCAACTGAGGGTCCATTAAGTCTGTGCCCGATGTCTTCAAATGGTGAGTAGTTTTACTTTAATTTAGATTTATATTACTGTGGTTAACTTACAATGGATGGACATAATAGTTTCTTAATTGATCGATTGTGTGAAACTGAATGTTGATGAATCGTCTCCAGAAACAAAAGCCAGAATTATTTTCTTCTGCAAAAAGGGAGTGAATCAGTTTTTCACTGTGTGCCAATCAGGCCTTGTTTTCGCTGTTTACCAACAGGCGCTACTTCTACAGATACACACACATGCACTTTATCCAACATGTTGCCATGGGGAACCAGACCATAATTGAAGAGGGTGATAATAGAAAGGGGGCCGCAAGAGGAGGAGAGAGGGACTGAATCTAAGGGTCTACTTTCTTTCGCCACCCACCCCCCCTTCTTCCAGGAGGTACACAAGTGCTCGCTCAGAGCCCGTTACCAAGGCTGCCGGCAGCGTTAAGCGGCTTCTCTGCGCCCCAGGCGGCTCTCAGCGCTGCTCCCCTCCCCACTGTGCCCTTCACACTACTGGCTGGCGCGAGCTAGATTCAACCCCCCCCCCCCCAATCAGACTCACCACACCTCCCACGGACTCGAGAACCACATGGATGAAGGGACTCAATGTACGTGTGTTTAACTTTGGCCGAGATGCACATGGATAAAAGTCTCTCACACAGACACACACACACACACACACACACACACACACACACACACACACACACACGAGTACAGTGGAACCACAATTTTGACATGATTAAATGTCATTCAATTACCATTCTACTATAGTATTGCATCAGAAACACCCAACAACACCCTTTAAACAGCATAACAAATAAAAAAGATGAAATAAATTAGCATGTTATTCTGATCGGCTTTGTCATAATTTGTCGAGCCGATCAATGACGTCATTGATCGGCTCTGCAAAAGACATTTACTCCGCGTTTATTTTTAGCCTGACCGCCAATAAAGTTATTTAAAAAAAAAAAAAAAAAAACCTTGGCGGTGTGGGACAGACAACACGTAATGTGTGGATCAAACTACAAGACAAATTTGGTCTTTCACGATTGCACTATGTCAGACTACTGCAATAAAATCTTGTATTCCGATACCACCACATCACGTTTTTTACGATCACTGGGCTTTATCTTATCAACTCAAACCCGACCGGATACACTCGGGCCATGACAACAACAATCGATCACGTCATGTGTATTATAAGAACTAAATGGGGAAAAATGTGTGTTGGTGGTCACCGGTGCTCGGAACAAAGATATATTTATTGTAAATAACATTTTTTGAGCAATTAAGTAAACGAACAAGTCATTTAAATAGAGACATTGCTCCATCTTGTGATCGGATCCGTGATCGGTTATCGTTTATTTAAACTCGCTGATCAGTCCCAAAAATCATGATCATGTAAAGCCTAAAAAAATACTTAAATCTGGCCCACTTGAGATCAAATTGGGGTGAATGAAAAAAATGTGTTTGGCACCCCTGGTTTAAAGTTTGAAGACTCGCCACTTCAAGTGCATGCGCACGCGCATTTCAAACTCACTTGACATAAACTGTACAAATTAGCAGTACAACTTTGAGATAGTTAAAAACAAATGTTATGGTGACAACTGATGCAAATGCATTTATTTATTTATTTTATGCACGAGTGCAGGTCAATGTTTGTCTTTGTCTCGTGTTCCTGCACTGGCTGCTTGTGGTGGCAAAGTTAGTGCTGAGGTCAGTGGTTTCTGCTTTTAAAAAGGAAATCACAGTCATCAGCATTCACGGCGGTGCAATCGTTAACCTTACCGCGTGAATGTATGATGTTCCACTGTGATAGCAGAGTGGCATCACAGTGGCGCACAATGAACTCATCTTTAAAGCTGCCCTGTCCAAATAAGTACACAACTACTAACCTCGTTGCTAACCAAAACAGGAGCACTTATCAAAGATGCCGTGACAAAAGAATGCTCAAATACATTGGAACCTTTATTTACAAACTTAATTGGTTCTTGTACAGGGTTTGTAAATTGAAAGGTTTGTAAATTGAACATAATAAAGAAATAACGTAAACATGAATGATTATAGTCGAAGTTTTCCCACTTTGCACACAATCTAAAGCTATACGGTTTATCAAACATGACAAGGGGTGATCGATCAAAAATCTCTATTAGCCAAGTTAACAACAACAACAAACGGAACTGTCCTCCTCATTCAAATGCAGCTGCCCTGCCCACATGCACACAAACTGCCATGTTACGAGTCCCTCTGGTGCATTGATAGAAAGTCAGGGGAAACATTTTTTTTTTTTTTTACTTTAACAACCACGTTACTCCAATTATGAAGAATAAAAAAAATTATCCACTTTACCTTGACTTCTTGCAGCTTCTTCTCCTGACAACAAGTCGGCATGTCAGCCTTCTGGCAAATGAAAGTTTAGAAATGCTACCACTTGCTCGGTGTTTTTCATTAATCCAAACAAGCAAGAATTTTTCTACTTGGTAAAAAAAATTCTCTTGTTCCTTTCGAAGATAATTCACTCTCTTTGCCATGTCAGGAGCAAAAAAAAACAAAATGTCCACCATAGTAGCAATCGTGGACTTGTTTCATCCATACTTGCGAGCAAGCTCTGCAATGCGTGTGCCATTGATATACTGCTCACAAATCGTCTTTTTCAAGTCCCTCCCTCTTGCTACGCTTGCCCGTTGCTTTTCTTGGACCCATGTTGAGCTAGCAAAATGCAAAAAAAAAAAAAAGGCGAAAAACACCTACAAGGCAGAAAATGACGCACTAAGCTAAGTAGTGACCAACTGCGACGCCGGCACAGCTGTGAGTGATCCGCCTTCTCCACAATGGGTGCACCACCTCACACAAAATGGATGAATGAAACATTTGCACACCGCGATAAGGTTCGTCCATCGGACAATACTTTTGTTTGGTGTGAGGTACGTAAACGGAACAGTTCGGACATTGGGGCATTCGTAAATCGGGGTTCCCCTACACACGTCAACCTATTTCTCCAACAAAAGCCTTCCCTCTAATAAGACGCCTTTTGATGAAACTGTGTGGATGTGTGATTTTCCACAGCAAAAAAAAAAGGTGGTATCACATCAGATCACAATGAAAACATCTTAAGTGTGAATCAAAACACAACATTGGGATCTTAAAAAAAAAAGGATAAAGGTAAAAGGACCGTTCTGAGGGGGGCTCTAGCATATCATTCACTTCTCATAGCACAACGCAACACTTTAAAATAACATCCTGTACAAATCAGCATGGTAAATTAGACACACACGCACACACCTGCAACAAATGAGATTGCGCCACTTAATCTGTTGGATTACAAAATCCGTCACACCAATGCAAGGTAAGCAACGCTGTGCAGGCCACACATTCAAATTGCAGGAAAACAGCGGCCACACCTCAAACTCCACAGCTGCCCGTATAAGCACGGACTTTGACCCAAGTAGGAATAACACTGCTTCTGTCCACATCGGCTAGACCGTGGAGTCAGATGATGTCATGGGTCTTGGTTGCCAACTTGGCATTTTATAGATGCCAGTTTTGTAGCAAGTTTTATTGACCAGTCGGCTGGAAATTAAAGTTACTGGAGCGACACAAGTGCAACTTAACTGTTACAAAGAAACAGCGTGAATACCCTAAAGGGTAGGTAAACAGCTACAGAAGAGACACCATTGTACCCATTTGAACTTGGTCGCTAACCAAAACAGCAGCATCTACCAAAGCATGTAAACCTGTCACTCAGATGAATAAAAATGTTTTTTCCTGCACAGTATTAAAGATGATCTCAGGCTAGGGCTGGGCGATTAACTGAAATTTAATCGTGATTTCGATAAAAACATAATCAAAGAAAAACTGTGCTGAACAGCGTGGTGTGTGTGTGTGTATTCAAGCTTGTGTTGTGAAAGCACCCTTAATGCACCTGTGTTGCTTGCAGCAAGCTTGTGAAACGTTATTCTGCCCTCTCTGAGTGTGCGTTAAGCAGTTTAATGACACCCCAGTTGGAGTTTATTGTAAACCTAAACACAACAAAATGAATTACACACATATTTCGTTTTAGAAACGTGGACGCTGTATGTATGTGTCTATGACTTTTTAGCTCTGCCCAGTCTGCCTCAGTTGTTGCCGTTTCGCTGCACTTCGCCGTAATAAATGGTAAATGGACTGCATTTATATAGCGCTTTATCTACAACTTCACAGTGCCCAAAGCGCTTTACAAAGCTTCACATTCACCCACACATTCATACAATGGGCGACTGCTGCCATGCAAGGCGCAGCCAGGCCCACTGGGAGCAAATTAGGGTTCAGTGTCTTCCCCAAGGACACTTTGACATGCGGACAGTCGTAGTCGGGATTTGAACCAGTGACCCTTCGGACACCCTTTTTAAAATCCACTTTCATCATTTTCTTCTTCATACGTTGTGAAGGTATTGGTTCAGACTCTGTATCAGCAGATACTCCAAATCATGTGACTCGTGTCACACTCTGGTGCAGAAAAAAGTCCCCGGGACATCTCTACCGCTAACATTGTTTAATATTAAACCAAAAAATGAGTACAAATACAGGCCTTCCCTTTTGAGAGATGCCTTTTAATTCAGTTACATCTACACAATCCAATGAGATCCATTACGAGAGATCGATCAAAAAGAAGAGGAATTTTGCAGTGTCGTAAAGAGTGGGCATGTTTTCGGATGGAATAGCAGCCCAAAACAGAGTTGCTCCCCGGGGAGCTGTGGGATGGCCGTGGCCCACCACAGGTTATCTGCTCAAATTTGAGGCAGTGCCCGCACAACCGGACGTCAGGGACTTCCTGCCACTACCAACACCAACACATGACTGCATTATTACATGTGTGTCTCTTTCGTGACATGGGTGGATACAACATCTATGTAGCTTCATGCTACGCTACTGACAGATAGCAACATCCTGTTGGCCAACTCTCGTTGTAATCGGGGGCAAACGTCAAGTAACGGATCAGGTCAAATGACTAGTGAAGCCTGTTACCATTGCCTTTAGCATTAGCATTCCGCGTCCACGGACACAAGACATGGTGCCCATTTAAAACCAGTGGATTTATAGACATGTTGGATCATTTTGACCCAAGGTATGTGCTTCCAAGCCGTAAATATTTTACTCCAGTCGCCTTGTCTCACCTTTACAACTCTACACAAGACCACAATCAAGTCACAAATATTCAGCGAAGCATGTTGCTTCGGTGCGTTACCGTTCCGTGTTTACAGTTGGCTATAGCTTTTTACAGCTCCAGTGAAACGCACACAACCAACACCTGTGCAATAAGCATGGTTACAACAACCTGTCGATGTCTTTCTTTGTGTTATCATGTCACGAATGATCGACAAAGGAATTTGCATTCCAATTAGACACTTGGCTAAATGTTTTTGAGTTGTTTTGATAGTCCACAACAGTTTGAAATACATGCGACCTGCACCTATGGACTTTGCACGGTTACAACTATCCTCCTATGTCTTTCTTTGTGTTATCAGGTCAACCAAGCAACTTACTTGTTTGACCTGAAGTTACTAATTCTTCGCGCTTCGCTTAGCATGAGCATTCTGAGTCAGCAGCTTTTTGAGTTGTTTTGACAGTCGACACAAGTGTGGAATGAACGCAACTGACACTTACTGGACTCAAGCGTCATACCGTATTTTGACTTGTCCATCTGCATGGGAAAGCAAGAAATCATCTTCACATATTCAGCGTCTATCTACATTTCAGCAGGGCAAGACTGACTACAAAAAAAGTCAAAACTAGAGCAAGTTGAGACAAAGACATACTCTTAAGTGTCAGGAATAGACATGGAAGAAAGGGCAACAGAAATGGGCTAAAACCTGCCTTGTCTAGCTCCTTTCGCAAGGCGTCAGACAGATTCTCTCTGCGTTTTTTCGGCTTCGCATCTCATCAACCAGTGTGTAAGGTCGCACAAAAGCCGCCTGTGCATTCACACTTTCAAAAGACAAGACTAAAAGGGGGGGAGGAGAGCAGACCAGCTTTTGTTTTGGATCCTTCGGCAGTCATGTCTCACTAGATACTGTAGTACAACCCCAATTCCAATGACGTTGGGACGTTGTGTTAAACATAAATAAAAACAGAATACAATGATTTGCGAATCATGTTCAACCTATATTTAATTGAATACACTACAAAGACAAGATATTTAATGTTCAAACTGATAAACTTTTTTTGTTTTTAGCAAATAATCATTAACTTAGAATTTTATGGCTGCAACACGTTCCAAAAAAGCTGGGACAGGGTCATGTTTACCACTGTGTTACATCACCTTTTCTTTTAACAACATTCAATAAACGTTTGGGAACTGAGGACACCAATTGTTGAAGCTTTGGAGGTGGAATTCCTTCCCATTCTTGCTTGATGTACAGCTTCAGCTGTTCAACAGTCCGGGGTCTCCGTTGTCGTATTTTACGCTTCACAATGCGCCACACATTTTCAATAGGAGACAGGTCTGGACTGCAGGCAGGCCAGTCGAGTACCCGCACTCTTTTACTACGAAGCCACACTGTTGTAACACGTGCAGAATGTGGTTTGGCATTGTCTTGCTGAAATACGCAGGGGCGTCCATGAAAAAGATGTTGCTTGGATGGCAGCATATGTTTCTCCAAAACCTGTATGTACCTTTCAGCATGAATGGTGCCTTCACAGATGTGTAAGTTATCCATGCAATTGGCACTAACACAGTCCCATACCATCACAGATGCTGGCTTTTGAACTTTGCGTCCATAACAGTCTAGATGGTTCTTTTCCTCTTTGACTCGGAGGACACAATTTCCAAAAACAATTTGAAATGTGGACTCGTCGGACCACAGAACACTTTTCCACTTTTCATCAGTCCATCTTAGATGAGCTCAGGCCCAGAGAAGCCGGAGGCGTTTGTGGGTGTTGTTGATAAATGGCTTTTGCTTTGCATAGTAGAGTTTCAAGTTGCACTTATGGATGTAGCGCCGAACTGTATTTACTGCCATTGGTTTTCTGAAGTGTTCCTGAGCCCATGTGGTGACATCCTTTACACATTGATGTCGGTTTTTGATGCAGTGCCGCCTGAGGCATCGAAGGTCACGGCCATTCGATGTTGGTTTTCGGCCTTGCCGCTTACATGCAGTGATTTCTCCAGATTCTCTGAACCTTTTGATGACATTATGGACCGTAGATGATGAAATCCCTAAATTGCTTGCAATTGTACCTTGAGGAACATTGTCCTTAAACTGTTCGACTATTTTCTCACGCACTTGTTCACAAAGAGGTGAACCTCGCCCCATCTTTGCTTGTGAATGGCTGAGCAATTCAGGGAAGCTCCTTTTATACCCAATCATGGCACCCACATGTTCCCAATTAGCCTGTTCACCTGTGGGATGCTCCAAACAGGTGTTTGATGAGCATTCCTCAACTTTCTCAGTCTTTTTTGCCACCTGTCCCAGCTTTTTTGGAACGTGTTCCAGCCATAAAATTCTAAGTTAATGATTATTTTCTAAAAACAATAAAGTTTATCAGTTTGAACCTTAAATATCTTGTCTTTGTAGTGTCTTCAATTAAATATAGGTTGAACATGATTTGCAAATCATCCTAGTGAGGAGAAGCGGCTCAGAAAATGGATGAATGGATGGATGGATGGATTCTGTTTTTATTTATATTTAACACAACGTCCCAACTTCATTGGAATTGGGGTTGTAGAAGAAAGTTTTTAACCCACCCAAACTCTGACAACTAGAAGCTATGAGGCACAAATATTGATTCTCCACCAAATTAATTTATGATATTGCATATATGACCGCATGGTATAGATGTGAAATGTGCATCAACACATAACCAAAGAAAAGGCTGACCCCATTTGGTTAGCAGTCTCTTTAATGCAGGGTTTTGTTACATTATGTCTCGTCCTTCCCTGTGTGTACAGAGAGGAGTATCAAACTCATTTTTTTCACAAGCCATTGTAGTTATGCTTCCCCTCAGAGGCCCGTTTTGACTGTGAAACCACATAGTGGGTCTTCGAGTTACAAGTGACCCAACTTAGTTTCTCGAGACACAAGCTGTCACCCGGCCAATTTTTTTGTCTTCATGTTGTGAGCAAAAATGAGAGAAACTTCACAAAAAGAACAACGCTCTCTCCTTAATCTTGCCCGTTTCCTCTTCTTTGTGGCCATCCCTTTCTTCAATGACAATCATGCCATGTTTTTTGTGGTTTTATAATAAAAAAAAAATAATAATAATACAATACCATATATTTGTATGTGGTGCCTCAAAAAAGCCTTACTCTGTTGCCCAGCCTCCCCAACACATTTCTTTACATGGCAGAAAAACAGGATAGTATTAGTTAATAAACATGCCGTATTTCCTCAAATAGTTGCCGTGCCCCAGTTAGTTGCCTTGTGCATCATCTACTAAACAATGCTATTGTTCACACACGTCATTAAATTGATAACTCTTAAGCCCACTTAAACTACTACATTGCTAGCCAAAACACCTAATGATGACGCAGTGACAAATAAACGCCACCCTCAAATAGAAAACCTCCTTCCCTCCACCCTAACAGCTTGTGACTCAATATCTTTCGTACATGGGTGTCTTAGAGTCACCTTCTGAGCCCATTTAAACCATTGCTAACCGAAACAGCAACACCTATTGAAGATGCTATGACAAATAAACTTGAGTTGCGAGCAAAAATGAGAGAAACTTCACAAGAACAACGCTCTCTCCTTATTCTTGCCTGTTTCCTCTTCTTTGTGGCTATCCCTTTCCTCAATGACAATCATGCCATGTTTTTGTGGTTCAATAAAAATAATAATAATACAATACCATATATTTGTATGTGGTGCCTCAAAAAAGCCTTACTCTGTTGCCTAGTAGCAGTCGACTCAGCATTGCAATGCATTGATTAATCAATATTTTGACCCACCCCTAGAAAAGATAATTTTTTTCAATTGAGTTGTACAGGTCTCAATGGTGGAAAAAGTTTGGTCTCATTTTTTAATCACAAAAACATGGAAGTTGAACAGGGGTGTGTAAACTTTTGATAGCCACCGTGAGTACAGTACAGAGTACGAGTTCTTATCCCACTTTTGGTTGTACATAAACCACAGGTGTCCAAACTTTATCCTCCGAGGGCCTCATACAAACAAACAAAAAAACAAGGATGCGAGGGCCACTTTGAAATTATTCGACTTTAATGTATTATACACTCTAAAATTAATCAATCAAGCAACTATATTCTTTATATATTGTAATTAGTTTGAAAAAACTGCTACGTCACAGCTTTATGTAAAAGCTGCGGCCTTGCATTCCACTAAAATAGATCCGCCCACCCCCGGAACTGAGCAGCAGGCGAATCCAATTTCCACATTCAGAATCAAAACAAGACCAATCTGTAGAATGATGACCATTTTTAAAAGTTACTTGAGATAGGTGGAGGAAACCATTTTTGCTTCTGAAAATGATCGTCACTCACCACAGCGTTATAAAGAGAAATGATGTTACTATTTTAGCTTGAAATAGTTTTGTTTTCTTTTGCATCGTTGCATATCTAGAAAAGATCTCCAGCATATAAAACGAATTGTGAACACCCTGATTGAAGCAAAGTGTGGTTGGTGGTGGGTGATTGAGTGGGTCGGTGTTCTTACCTCCGGTGGGCTGATATTGAAGGCGTCTGCTATCTTGGCGTACAGCTCCTTGACGTTGGAGAAGCCTTCAATTCTACCCGTGGGGCTGCCGTGGGCGAGCTGCGTGTGGAAGACCAGCTTGGGCCGCAGGTTGGCGGGCGGCGGAGGCAGTCCTGCGGCGCCGTTCGCCGCCGACTTGTTGCCTCCGGCGGCGAGCAGCGAGCCCGCCGCACCTGCGTGGTGCCCGCCGCCGACCTCCTCGTTGTCCACCAGGTGGTCCTTGGTCGACTTGTTTTTCTTTCTCCACGGGCCAAGCGGCATTTTTGTGCGTCTCGGTTAGCCCGTCAAACTGCTAAAACATTTGAACCTGTTGAAATTTCGTTTTCGTTTTTTTTTTTTTTTTTTTACTTCCTTGTTTCCGTTTCGCTTGACTTTCCTCTTCCCCCGAGGATACTTTTCCGTCGCTCACCTGGCCGCGGCCCAGTCCGAAACGGCGAGTTTTGCGGGGAAGACGGCGGCGAACGAGCAACAGGTAGCCGGGGATAAAGTGCGGCGTAAGAGAGGCAACCTGCGGGGTGCCTGGCTAACAATAGCCTCTCTGTGCGCGCCTCTCCCCCGGCGCAGGCGCACTGGGAGCGGCGGTGGTGGTGGCGGCGGCGGCGGCAGCACCGGTACACCTGTGCACCCATGCGGTCACTTCATTGGGTACACCTGTCACAACCAGAAGCATCACTTTTTCCTCAATGCTTACTACGCAGTAGACACATTTGCACTGCCATAGTAAACAGCCATATACATAATGTAGCATTACAAAAATAATTCAATGAAAACAATTATATTTTTCATAAAAAATACCTAGTGGGTAAAATGCCCCCCAGGTAGGAAAAGGGTTCCCCACCCCTGTTTTACATAATATGAACAATATTTGTACATGCTATTTACATAATTTACATTAATTCAAACAATATTTGCACATACAATCTGCATAGATATAATCTTTCAACACCTACAATAAAATAAATATTTGCACATGTGCAATTGAAATGCAGTATCTGAAACCGCATTGTTCTTTTACTACTGTATATTTCAACACTATCTTCAAATTTATTTAAAATTGTATTCATACGGTTTTAGAATATGTTTTGCTTTAAAATTTAAATATATTATATTTCAACACTTATATTTTTTAAATATTCTGAAATACATAAATACATAAATGCTTTATTTTATATTTTACAGTGTGCTTCAAGTTGTAACTTGTTATATTTCAACTTTTTTTTAATTATGTATTTTTTTCAATATTATTTGATTTATTGTAATATTTTTTATATTACATTTAAATATCTTTTTTATGTTATTACTTTTTTACAATATGCTTCAGTTATTTTAAATATATATTTTTTAATTACATATTTTTTTTAACTTTACAAAAAAAAATGATTGCTCGATGTCACCTCTGTATTTTTTCTGCGTAAAATTCTTGAGATCCAACACAACATTTTGCATTTACAAGTATACAGTTGTGCTCATATCCTAGCAGAATTTGTGAAATATTGGCAATTTTTGGGAGATATGAGTGAATGACCATCTCATTATTTTCTTTATTAGTTTCTTTATTGAATGAGGACATCTCACTATTTTCTTGATGGTGATTTTTGTTTAATGATTGGGCTGTTCTGAATTGCCTTACAGTTGAATTTGAATCTCATTAAAATAAAATAAATGTGTTTTGCCCTTCACTCGCTTTTTCTTTAAAAAATGGTACACATCTTAAAAATACTGCCCGGGAACGTATGAGCACATTGACACAATCTAACGATGTTTTTATTATTTAGTGTGGTTATAGTTGTTTGCGGCAACATACAACTGTGATGGATCATCACTGCTTCAAACTAAAAAAAGGCCAACGACCTCTTCACTTTAGGCCATGGGTCATTGATACTTTTCATACACCCGTAATAAAAGATGTCAACCCAATTTCATGTCAATTGGTGAAACATCGTTCATTTCGCCACACTTTAAGTATCCTTAAAATGCAGCAGTAGCGAGTTATCTCACTGTATTTGAATATACTGTTTGTGTAGAAATACATGTTGATGGGGAATGAGTAGCTGGAGCTAAAAGCAAATGAGGCCCCTCAGTCTCCACATTCATACATTCAGCCCTCTGAGGATCCACGCCCCCAATGTCAGCGGTGATGAGTGATGTAGCGTCCCCTGGTGGGTACAAATGTCATGTACTGTAAGTGTTGGCAGCTGAAAAGCAGCAGCTGAGAAATTCAAGATCGCTAGCGCCATTCACTGCTTGAGTTGAACTCAGTCAGCCATTTTGGGAACCCAAACCTCAGTTTGGGCAAGACCAGTTTGGTACACGCCAATTTTGTAGTTTTAAATTCACGTCGGAGACCCAAAATTGGGCCCTGAACCTCACTTTGGGCCACCAGAATATAGTACATGCTAAAAATATAGTTAAATTTCCAGAGGATCCCCTCAAAAATCTACCAAAGTCAGCCATTTTGGGCCCCCAAACCTTAGTTTGGGCAACTTTGTTCCAGTGTATGTTAATAATACCGTGTTAAATTCACATAGGAGCCCCAAAACGTTTTTCTGCGAACCATTTTGGGCCCCCCAAACCTCAGTTTTGGCAATCCCAGTATGGTATATGTAATATCTTAATAATAGTGTTGAATTCACAGAGGAAACCAAACATTGGGCCCAAAACCTCAATTTGTGCAATACTGATCCAGTATGTAGCCTGATAACACATTGTTAAATTTACAGAGGAGTCCCCAAAAATGGACATACAAACCATTTTGGGCCTCTAGACTTCAGTTTTTGCAACCTTATAACATTGTATGCTAATTATAGTGTTAAATTCACAAAGGGTTCCAAAAAAATCTATCCAGAAGACATTTTGGGCCCCAAAACCTCAGTTTGAGCAACCCTGATGCAGTATATGCTTCTACAGTGTTAAATTCACACAGGAGCCCCGAAAATGTATCTGCAAGTAATTTGGGCATCCAAACCTCAGTTTGGGTAACCATTTTAAAGTGTTCAAATTAGCTTGAGAACAAATTAAATCTATTAAATCTCTTGGACACTTGAGATGTGTTGCAAAACTACGCCTTTTCCTCACTCTGTGGGAGCTGTGCCGCATCATGCTGCTTTACGATTAAAAGTCTGGATGTTTTTCAAACAATTACGTGTGAAAATAGGTAGGTCAGATTCATTTGAGTAAGCCTGTTTTTCGTATATTAAATTAGCGATTTTGTAGTGTTGTTGTGTTGATGTTTGTGTGCAACTGCATATGATAGCAATATAAGGTTTAATACAAACTTGACAAACAATGTGGCATTATTTTTTTTGCCCCCTGAAAAGTATTGATTTTTGAGATGCCAGGATTCTGCCCGACAACAATGATATACTAATAATACAGTGTTAAATTCACAGAGGAGTCGCACAAAATGTACTCACGGACTACAGTATCTTGGGCCCCAAACCTTAGTTTGGGCAACCCTATTATACTGTAAACTAATAATACACTGATAAATTCACTTAGGAGCATTTGTTAAATGCCTCAATTCATATGTAAATATTTATTTTAAATTACAAGCACAATCATGACAAAATTCCCGACACGTGAATGAAAGAGGGAGATTGTCATTTGGCACATAGCACACGACATTTATGGCACCTATTAAAGCGTGTGATAGCGGGGAAAGAGGCCCATGTACATAAGAAGTCCATTCTTCCATCCGTTTGGCAGCATGCATGGTATTTATTAAAAAAAAAAAAAAAAAGCAGCAAAAAGGTCAAAGATAGATATTGCACATTTATCCAGGGGTGTGTGAGCCTGTGGGTCATCCTAAGTGGGTAAATGGCGTTTCAGAACATCCTTGGCGTTGCTAGGTAACGTTTCTGGAAAGTTCACATCAAACTCCACCACCAAATCTCCTCTCTGCTCTGGGTTTTTGGGGAAGGGCAGACCCTGGCCCGCCACAGTCTTCCTCATGCCCGGCTTCACCACGTCAGTGATCTTCATGTTGCACGTGTTGCCGTCGATGGTGGACACGGTCACCGAGCATCCGCACAATGACTGTGGAGAGAAGAAGGAAAGCAGTCAGTTGACGGGAAAGAGAAGTCCACTCGAAAATGTTCTGTCTTTGGCTGTCGCCTTGTAAACTGCTCATCAAAGCCAGCTTGTCCCGTGTAAGGCGGTTTGAAGTGAACCTCAGACCTTATGGCTTACAAGGTAATACTAGGGCATACTAGGGCATACTAGAGGCAGTATGGCACCCTTTGTAAAAAGGAATGTCAGCAAAGCGGAAAAGGAGGCAGTCAAGCCCCTTTGATCCATCCATCTATTCCTCTATCCATTTTCTTCCACTTCTCCTGGGTCAGGCTGCTGGGGTAGCAGCCTTCTTAGCAGAGAAGCCCAGACATCCTTCTCCCTAGCCACTTCGATCAGCTCTTTCGGGAAGGAACCAGAAACGTTCCCAGGTCAGCCGAGAGACAGTTCTTGTTCTTGACATTGTCTTTCCAGCATATCCTGGATCTTCCCTGGGGCCACTTCCCAGTGGATCGTTCCCGGAACACCTCACCAAGTAGGCGTCCTTGGATGTGACCTAAACAGATGCCTGAGTCACCTCATCTGGCTTCTTCTGATGCAGAGGAGCACCAACACTACTATGAGCCCCTCTCGGATGACCGAGCTTCTCACCGTATCTCTATGCGAGAGCCCAGACATCCCAACTTATTTCAGCCGCTTGTAGCCGCAATATTGTTCTTTCGGTCACAATCCACAACTCGTGACCATAGGTGAGGGTGGGAACGTAGACTGGTAAATCAAATCTTCACCACAACAGACCGATACAGTCCGCATCACTGCAGACGCTGCACCGATCCAGTTGTCGATCCCTTCCCTCAGTCCTTCACTTGGCACAGGATCTCATTCCTGACCCAGATAGGGCGCTGCACCCTTTCCCAACTGAGAACCATGGCCTCAGCTTTGGTGGTACTGATTCTCATCCCAATCGCTTCAACCTCAGCTGCGCACCACTCCAGCGAGAGTTGAAGATCGCAGCTTGATGAAGCCAAAAAAACTTCATCATCCGCAAAAAGCAGAGATGTAATACTGAGGCCACCAAATCGGACCTATCCAATGCCTCGGCTGTGCCTAGACATTCTGTCCATATAAGTTATTAACAGAATCAAAGTGCAACCCTGGTGGAGTCCAACCATCACTGGAAACTAGTCTGACTCACCGAGGACAATGCGGACCAAACTCTGACACCAGTCATACAGGGACAGAACAGTCCATATTAGTGGGTCAGGTACTCCATACAACCAGAATACAATCCACAGGACTCTCCAAGGGACATGGTCAAATGCCTTCTCCAAGTCCACAAAGCATGTTGAATGGTTAGGCGAACTCCAATGCACACTCCAGAACGCTGCAGATGGTGTGTAGAGCTGGTCTACAGTTCCACGTTCAGGACAAAAACCACACTGCTCCTCCTGAATCAGAGGGTCAACTTACTGAAGGACCCTCCACTCTGGAACCCCTGCATAGACGTTACCAGGAAGGCAGAGGAACCCGATTCCCCTGCAGTTGGAACAGACTCTCCGGTCCCCTTTCTTAAAAAGGGGGACCACCATCCCGGGTCTGCCAATCCAATGGAGTTCACCTCCCAATTTTCCGATATGTGTGAAAGGTACCGAAATGGAATTGTGGGTTGAAGCCTTTATTGGCTCCTGAAGTAGGTCGATAGTCAATGGGATAATGGGACAGAAGACACTCAAGCCCCTTTCGCACTCCCTTTCAAAGCCGGCTTTTACTCCAAATGGTCCAGAAAATCTTTAGATGTGTACGCTGCTTCATGTTGTTTCCAGTCCTTCTGAATGAGCATAGTACTGATCCACTTACTGCATGTTATGTGGCTTATCAGCATTGACAAAAAGCACCAGCACCTGTGTCCGCCCACTCGTGAGCACGATGCCGCCATGTATTTTTGCCATTACTCCCACTCGCTGCACAGATATGAATCTCTCTCACTCACTCACTCTCTCTCTCTCTCTCTTTCTCTCTATCTATCTCTCTCTCGCTCTCTAGCTGTGATTCATTGAGAGTAGTCTGAATAAATATTTAAACACCATTTAATCACACTCCATGTTTCCCACAGTGACATTTTCCCGCACATACTGCTATTATTAGCGCTGCCGCACATCATTCTAATGATGTGACAAATATCATTGGCAGATATATGCCTGTGACTTTTACACGGAACCTAGCAAAGGCCGTAACTGTGTGGACTTTAACACCGGTCCAGGGAAATGCAGAATACCCTTTCATACAAAGGTGGCGTCCCGCCTCTGTTACGGCTTTGATAGTACCTCCAAAGATGGAAATTTTTCAGGTAAAAGTTTGGAATTAATGCCAAGGTTAGGAAGTTTGCCTTTAGCCTCTTTCTCACAGAGATCCATCAAAAATAATACAGTATATCTTGATATCGTATAGTTGACACTTATGTATTGATACGGTACACTGAGAAAAAAATTATCCATCACAATAGCTATATTTTGACAAATATCGGTTTTAACTTAAAACTGCTATTTAATAGAAAATATTTGATATTATGATTTGATTATATTTTACACTTAGTTACTGTACCATGAGAGAAAATGATCAAAGTCATCACAATATTAATATTTTTTTCCAACTACTAGTTAAAACTGTTTGATAGTTGACGTTTGTGTATCCATATTGTACTATGAAGTAAAACGATAAATTGCGATATTGATATTTTTCCCACCGTCAAATATGGGTCAGTTTTAGTTGATATTTGACGTCAATGTTTGATACTATGATATTTGCTATGTAAATAGATACTCTACTGTGAAAGAAAATGATTTGATACTAAACAATATTGATATTTTGTCCCACCCTTAGTTAAAATTGATCAATAGTTGATGCTTGTGTATCAAAAATCACAATATCGATACTTTGTATATCATTTAGTTTTAACTAAAAACTGATATTTGATATAAACTATTTTGGTATCATTATATTCACACCTATAGATCGATGTTTTAGCTTAAAACTGATATTTGACGTAAAATATTTTATATTATGATATTTGACATTTAAACACCATTGAATCACACTCCATGATTGTGTATCAATACTGTACTGTGAGAGAAAACACTACGATATGTCACAATATCGACATTTTGTCCCACCGCTAGTAAAACTGATTGATAGTTAAGGCTAGTGTTTCGATACTCTACTATGAAAGAAAAGGATACTATTGATACTCATCGATCTCGGCCAAGTTGGCATCTCACCTGTCGTAAGCTGACCCGGACGGGATACACGATGTTGGAACCCTCCCGCCTGAAGTGTTGATGCGGCTTGTCCTTGATGACAAACACAATGTCCGCCGGGATGGTGTTGGGTGACTCGTCGCCCTCGCGCGGGAACGTGATCTTGGTCCCCTCCTTCCAGCCTCGCTTGATCTCGATGGTGAGGATCTTGTCCTCCGTGCGCATGGTCCTACCGTCCGGATTCAGTCGCTTGCGGGAGATCTTCATCCGCTTGGTGCAACCGTGGAATACCTCTTCCAGGGAGACTCTGAGCTCATGGACGATGGCCGGGTCCTGCTTGCGACGCTGCTGTTGCTGCTGCCCTGCTGGGCCGGAGTGTGCGTCCCGGGGGAATCCATTTAGGTTAAAGCTGGTGAAGGAACCAAAGGGGTCGTTTCCGTCCACCTCCATGTCCTCGTCGTCACGCCCGTTTCCCGCCTTGCGCCCGAAGAACATCTCAAAGGGGTTAGAGCCACCAAAGAAGGTCGCGAACGTGGCGTGTGGGTCTCCATGGAAGGTGTATGAGAAGGTGTTACCCTGGCCGTCGGCCGGGGGACCACTTCCTCCCTTGAGACCTGAAGGACACAACAAATGGGACGGACTAGCATCAAAGTCTCGTTGGTTTTTCCCTTTGTGAGTGTCGTTGGTCGGCTGAGAACACAGTAACCCACTTGTTTTTTTTTCAAAACTATGTCATACAACTGTATCGTGAAAGAAAATGATATTACGCGACACAATAGCGCTAGTTTGTCCCATTCCGATTTAAAACTGATCGATAGTTGACACTTGTGTATTAATATTGTATCATGTTAAAAAAATTTAAATTTTTTTTTTTAAATAACCTCATACATCCCAATATTGATATTTTTTTCCTACTATCAAATAACGTCTGTTTTATCTGATATTTGATTTTGTGATATTTGACACAGTGGAACGGTTACTACTGGTTAGCACATCTGGCTCACAGTACTATGGACCTGGGTTCAAATCCGGCCTCCCTGTGCGTAGTTTGGATGTTCTCCCATGCTTGCGTGGGTTTTCTCCGGGTACTCCGGTATCCTCCCACATTCCCAAAACATGCATGGTAGGTTAACTGAAGAGTCTAAATTGTCCATAGGTGTGGATGTAAGTGTGAATGGTTGTTTGTCTATATGTGCCCTGCGATTGGCTGGCGACCAATTCGTGAGGGAAAATGTTATACTCAAGTGTGTCAAACTCACTTTTGTTGCGGGCCACATTGTACTAGTGACGGTTTCTCTCAGAGGGCCGTTATGACTGGGAAATCATAAAAATGTGTAATTGCCTTATAGAATTACATATCCACAGCAACTTCATTGATAACTCGTTATGAAATCAGAAGTCAAGAATAATATTTTTTTCAATTATTGTCCAAGTTACTGTGAAAAGGGTTTTGGTAATTTAAAAAAAATGCTTCCAATAACTCAATGTTATTATTTATTACTTGAAAATTTTGGTACAGATTTTAGCATGAATCGTGGAAGTTGACACACGATTTGCTTTCGAGGAGCAGATAAAATGATGTGGCAGGTCGGCGCTATTGTACATCATGATATCGATATATTGACCTAACTTAAATACAATACGTCACGATCGATACTGTACCGTGTGCAAATGTGACAGATGATTGAGCGTTTAGATGACGTTACCTTCTTCGCCATGCTGGTCATAGATGTCCCTTTTCTTGGGGTCGCTGAGGACCTCGTAAGCCTCGGCGATCTCCTTGAATTTCTCCTCGGCCGCCGCCGACTTGTTTTTGTCCGGATGCCATTTCAATGCCTGCTTCTTGTACGCTTTTTTAATATCTTCCTCCGTGGCTCCTTTACTGATGCCGAGCGTTTTATAGTAATCTTTCCCCATTTTTTTTGGGTCCAAAGCCCTAACGGTGATGTTAAAAAAAGGAGAGGAGGGAGGAATGAAAAAAAAAAAATAGCTGGTTCTGTTCGCCGGGAAGTGGGTTCGCGTTCACGCCGGGTTAGCCTTCACCGAGCCGGTGAATCATCTCCCGGGGAGGTTGTTGTACTGCATGCTCTTGTCATTATTGCTATTCCTCCGTGGTGACCCTTTAAATAGACTCGCAGCTCCCTCCCTCTGCGGCGTCCATCGTACGTCAAGCTAGACGCGTGATAACGGAACCACTTCCGGGTTTGGGATAAACCCTCAACGCAAGTGGATGCAAACCAGTTTTCCCCTTATTGAATACCCCCCCCCCCACTCGCCAAAAACGAGACCGCATGATTATATATATATTTTTTTAATTCATGTTTAAATATTTTGTTTGATTGTTTGTTGCATAAAACATTACGAAATACAATGTAAATAAATTAACCCGTTATCCATTCATCCATTTTCTACCGCTTATCCGGGGTCGGGTTATGGGGGCAGTAGCTTTAGCAACTGGGACGCCCAGACTTCCCTTTCCCCAGCCACTTCATCCAGCTCTTCCGGGGGGATCCCGAGGCGTTCCTAGGCCATCCGAAGGACGTAGTCTCTCCAGCGTGTCCTGCGTCATCCCCGGGTCTCCTCCCGGTGGGACGTGCCCGGAACACCTCACCAGGGAGGCGTCCGGGAGGCATCTGAATCAGATGCCCCAGCCACCTCATCTGGTTTCTCTCGATGTGGAGGAGCAGCGGCTCTACTCTGAGATCCTCCCTGATGACCGAGCTTCTCACCCTATCTCTAAGGGAGAGCCCGGACTAATAGCTAATAGTAATAGCTATATATATAAATATATATATATATATATATATATATATATAGTCTTAATCCATGCAGTGGCGGTTTTAGCGGGGAGCCAGTGTCCCCCTAACACTGTGCTTTGGGAGGGGGGGGGGGGGGTAAATTCGGCATGGTTGTCGTTAGTCGGTAACGACATAATAAAAGTTAAACACGTGCAAATTTGAATTCAGTTTTGTCATTTTTTTCCCCCCTCTATTTTCCAGCCATCTTAGCATCAACAACTCAAATCTTCTTTATTTTGGAAAACTGTTTCCTGCTTGACTGGTTTACTTTTTTAAACTCTATTTAATTTGATACCCATCGCAGGGAGTCAGCCGCTCTTTCTAGAAGGCTTTTCATTCCAGGCTGGGCGTGTTGTCACTCACTATCCTGGCGTTTCAGTCTGCACAAGCCAAGTGAGAGGTAACAGCTCTGGATGTGACGTCATTACAAGCCAATGACTCAGTCACCGTTCATTCTTGACAGGACTCATCACCTTATCAGGCACTAAAGGCAGATGCAATTTGCAATATGCAATATACTTATAACAAATCTCTTCTTTTTTTCCCCTCCTTCTTTAGATTATTTCGATGATGATGTTCCGGACCTACTGGTCCGGATGGCCACCAGCTGCAACTATAGAGCGCCACCTGCTGTCCCAAGAAGACAGTGTGGTGCATTGTCTTGGCGGTCCACTGTCTGGCAGTGAGTCAGCACGTGAGGAGGAGGCCTGTAGCGCAGTGCAGAGCATCACCAAATGGATCAATTCCGTGGATTATTCGTTAAACTGGACCGCAACCAAGATGGTTTCATCTCGTTGTCGGAGCTGCGCAGTGAAATGAGCAAGCATGGCATCTCTGCGGCAGAGGCTAAGGTGCAGGTAAAGCTCTATGGCTTGCATGATGCAGAGAATATTCTCCTCAGTTCAGTGAACATGCGCTTCTCTCTCACACACATGCACACAGAATGTCATTGACTCCTATGATAACGACAACAACGGCCAACTGGATTATGATGAGTTTCTCAGCTACATGATGGACCGAGAGAGGAAATGGAAGATTTGCTTTGACCACCTGGACAAGAACAAGAGTGGTGTGTAAATGAATGAATGAATGAATGGATGGATGAATGAATGAATGAAGTGAATACGAGGATAACTTTTTAACATCAAATTCCACTCATTAAACAACATCGCATTAAGTTCGGGCCCATTAAACAATATGACTCCACGAGTAAAATACACTCACAGGCCACAACATTAGGTACACCTGCACCATCTCATGCTGTAGTTCTAAATTTAAAATAATGGAAGTACTGTAAATCGCCCAAAAGTTGCGCAGGTTGATATAAAATTATTGAATAGTCCCCAAAAGCCGCACAGTTAAAGTAAGACTACCATACATAACCAAAAAGTTGCATAGTTTAAAGTAAGACTATACCTTTGATCATATAAAAGTTGCAAAGCTAAAATAAACACCCCAAAACTTGTGCAGTTTAAAAAAACACTACTGGAACTGTCAAAAATTACACATGTTCAAACAAGATTAAGGTAAATCTGCCAGAATTTGTGTATAAGATTACTGTAAACCCCCAAAACGTTGTGTAGGGTAGAACAGGTTAAAATAAGAATACAGTCACTAAAAAAAATGTACTGGTGAAAAGTAAAGCAACTGTGAATCCTATAAAGTTGCGCAGGTTAATATAAGACTACCATAACACACATAAAAGTTGTGCAATGAAAGAAGACTTTACTAAATACCCCCAAACTTGCCTAGGTTAAAATAAAATTACTGTAAATCTGTAACAAAATTGCACAGGTTAGAATGAGATTCTCATTAAATTCACCAAATGTTGTGCAAGCCAAAATAAAACAACTGAAAATCCCTAAAAAAAATGACACCGATAAAATAGATGAATCCCGTAAAGTTGCGCAGATTAAAATACGACTTCCAGAAAGGCCATAAAGGTTGCACAAGTTAAAATTAAAAAAAACACCAAAGTTGAACAGGTTACAATAGGTCTACCATAAATACCATAATAGTTGTGCAGGGTAAGATAAAACTATCGTAAAAGCACCAAAAGTTGCACAGGTTCTAATAACATACCATACATTACGCACAGTTTCAAATAAGACTCCCATAATGGTTGCTCCTCTGATCCAATGTGTGCAAGTGTAGCTATACGTTCCTTGTCACCATTCATCAACCACAAATATTCACTGTGCTACATTTCATACAATAATTGCTGTGCGTCTCTTTTCTAATCAGGGCTGATTGACCAGGAGGACATCATATGTTTGTTTAAGGAGTTAGGAGTGGTCATTTCAAAGGCCCATGCCAATAAAGTAATACAAATGTAAGATTTCTTTTGCCCACAACACCACACTGAACAACAGCGGAACCTCCAAAGATGAACACCATTGCAATTTTTTTGTCAAATCATTCATTCCTTACTGTTACACTACAATGTAGTATAATACAAGTAAAATAAAGTAAAACTATTGACCCTTTAAAGGCAGCAATGGAGAAGGAACAGGAAACGATTGGCAAAGATGGCCTCATTTTTGGCTCTGGGCAACTCAGCCTACGTTATTGTTTCAATTATTTTGCGTGTGCAATTGACACTCAATAAATTGCATCTTCTCATTAGTTTTTGGTCACACTTCATATGGGACCACTTTCGAGGGATTTGACTTTGGAGGTTCCACTATCAAGGATAATATTCATTCACAAATAATTGAACCACAGAATTCTCTCGTGAATGTCTGTTACTAGGGCACACTAGCTAGTATGTAGCTCGTATCACTAAAAAGTGCTACTCAGACCGCTATTATTACAATGTGCACTAAGAATATTTTGACATTGGAACCACAGGATGGACACGGACGGCTCTATGACGGTGGACTGGGACGAGTTCCTGCAGCACGTCATCCTCAAACCTGTGGATGACATTGGTGAGCTGGTGTCGTCATGGAAACACAGTCTGGTGAGACTACAAACATCCATCCACCTATTTTCTGTAGCACTTGTCCTTATTAGCATCATGGGTGACCTGGAGCCCATCCCAATCGCTTGAAAATCTTCAATATAGCGGGGGCACGAATGATGAACGGCGATATAATATAGCGGGGGTTTACTGTACATAATTTTTGGCTGAGAATTAATGCTTGATTCTCTGTATTCTGCACATGCTCGTCGTCGGGTAGGTTTTCGACGTGGGCGAGAGCCGAGCGCTGGCCATCGAGTTTCCCGAAGAGAGTTCCGGCATCGGTGCGTGGAGGAAGTTTGTACTCGGTGCTGGTTTGGCTGATGCGGTTTCCCGGACAGTGACGGCTCCCATCGACCGCCTCAAGACCCAGCTGCAGGTCAGCATCATTGTGGATTTGTTTGATTTTACTACACCCATTTCGTTCCATTCCTTCATTATGCACCCTAAAGGCTAACACAATCAGCTTTTTTCACACACAGACCCTGCATAGATCTGACTTCAGCCTCTTTCATACTGCCCGTAAAAGCTGCCATTTTGCCGGCAAACGTGGGGTGGAAAAGTTCAACCTGGTGATAATGCTATGTGTAACCATGCATGACTGCGGTCATATTAAATTTTTGCTGGGTTCTGTATAAAATGCACAGAGAGATCAATTCTGTATCTTCTGCTACAGCGCCGATGCTACAATTTTGTGGTCCTCAATGCCAGAACTACGGTGTGAAGACTAACACCCAACACTCTCTTGTCCTAGCTCTCTTGTGTTGAAAGCAATTGTCCGATTAGCCAGACGCGGGCACTGATGTCCATTAATTATCTGATTGTAGAATGGCGTTGCTATCTGAAAGCAGCATGCATATTTGTAGCAAAATTCTGCTTCACTGGGTTCAGAATCCGAATCAGAATCCGAATCAGAATCATCTTTATTTGCCAAGTATGTCTAAAAAACACACAAGGAATTTGTCTCCAGTAGTTGGAGCCGCTCTAGTACGACAACAGTCAATTAACAGAGAACACTTTTGAGACATAAAGAGATTGAGAAAAACAGTCACTGAGCAATAAAGGGTTGCTAGTTATCTGGTAGTGCCGGAGGCGGCACGGTGGACGACTGGTTAGAGCGTCTGTCTCACAGTTCTGAGGACCGGGGTTCAATCCCCGGCCCCGCCTGTGTGGAGTTTGCATGTTCTCCCCGTGCCTGCTTGGGTTTTCTCCGGGCACTCTGGTTTCCTCCCACATCCCAAAAACATGCATGGTAGGTTAATTGACAACTCTAAATTGCCCATAGGTGTGAATGTGAGCGCGAATGGTTGTTTGTTTGTATGTGCCCTCCGATTGGCTGGCAACCAGTTCTGGGTGTACCCCGCTGCCTGCTCAATAATAGCTGGGATAGGCTCCAGCATGGCCGCGACCCAAGTGAGGAGAAGCGTCTCAGAAAATGGATGGATGGATGATAGTGCAGGTACATTATTATTTTTTTGGGGATAATTGTGAAAAAAGATGCAGATTCCTCTAGCACTTAGAGCAGTTCGAATGACTAATCTCGCAATAGTCCGGTGCAATGAGCATTGTGCAAAGGGCGTCGAGACTTCAAGGAGTGTATGCAGTTTAAAGTGACGAGAAGTGCGATAATCTGGGACAATGTGGTTTGTGCAAATGCAAATGCACAATCCACATTGTCCCAGATTGCAGATACTCCCAGATTGTCCCAGATTGCAGATACTCCTCAGTCAGTGTGCAAATGGGGCAGATCCTACTCTGGCATGAGTGGCCAGTATTGGTCAACAACAGATATGCAAATAGTGCAGCGTGGCGAGACTACTGCAGTGAGTGCACGAGTAGTATATAATTGGCCCGAAAGAAATGTGACAACAGCAAAAGAAACTGGCAGCATGTTGCAATGGAATTCTGTGTCAAAGTTACAGATGCTTCTTATCCAACTGCCAAATGAAGAAAATTGCTGGGTTGACTTAAACCGCCACTTCTACGTGGGTGCCTTTAGGACACACGGACATTTATAGACGCCGGGATGCCTGTGTCTGCGTCCTCATTTGATACGTCCGACCGGCTGCCATATTGTGGCAGTCATTACCGTCCTGTCAGCACTAGAAGTCAATGTGGCAGTGATGTTCTTTCTGAAGAAACAGAACTAATGTTCACATTTACATGGCTATTAAGAATTATTTTAGTAAATGATTTATTTATTATTGATGTGGAAAAAGTCAGCAAATTGAATGGTGACGCTGCGGTACAGTCTCCTTTTGGAACAGTTAGTCCATTACAAAAATATGAAAAACAATTTATTTACATGATTTTTATGTAATATATATATATATATATATTACATAAAATATTTACACATAATTGCATATTCATATATGTATGACAGCAACCGCTCAAACTGATGTGGTAGTTATTTCTTTATTCAATCAATTTAAAAACCTTGGAAAATGATATACAGCCTATTTAGTGTTGTCATTTTAGCCATGTGATAGAATCTCAATTTGTGGAAACCTGACCACTAAATTGAGCCCAAAATGGTGCTCGTCAATGCCATTGGCTACTGTATGTCCTCTAAATTCCCCCTTGGAAAAAATATGTCACATGATCCAATCTCTGGACGGACTAACCGGTTGAGGTCCAGAGGACATGCTCATGTTCTGATTGGCGAATGAAACTTTCTGCGGATGCGACGCTTCTCACTGTCACCTTGATGGAATCACCAGCCCTGCATGCTGAGGATGAGCAAAGTTAGTTAGAAAAGTTAGTAAAACAACCCTTATAATCACAGTTCATTTGAATGCAACTAGTTTCTATTAAAATCTCATATTTCATGTGCTGCAACAAAATTAGCCCCCGTTAGCTAAACATTCACTATTGTTGTGTCGTTGTTTGGGGGCTAGCAAGCAAGGGAATACATAGCATTTTCACCGATTCCAACTGCTCCCAAGCTAGTGTTATATATGTTAAACACAGCAATAAAACAATTTATCCTACCTGTCACAGGCAATTCCACACTACAGTATATATTCAAAACTGTTTGGTGATTTGTAAAACCCCAATCAGAATTTTTACGAATGACTGCCACAAAATGGCGGACACCCAAATGTATGATCCGGCAAATTGGCGCGGCATCTATAGATGTCTTTGTGAAAACTGAGCAACAACATGGTAAAATTACAACTTTTACACTTTCAGGCAGTGCTAAACGAGCTTCCGCATGCATGAAAACAAATCTAATGTGAATAAAACACGTTGTTGTTATGATGAAATCATTTTGTTGTCTTTGTAGTTCTATGGATCCAAGGCCTTCACTCGTGGCTTGCAGGAGCTTCGCTTCGGCAACCTACGTTCCATGTGGCAGGGCAACGCCGTCAATGTCCTGAAGGGGACGCCGCAGTCCACACTTCAGTGTCTCATCTACGCTCAGGTGGTTCTGCACCTCAACCATCAAACTCCATGAAACATTACCTTGTTTCTAGTAAACATTCCTTTGTCTGGGCCCAGATGAAGGTGTCCATGCAGGGCAGAAGTCAGGGGAGTCTGAGTGTGCAGCAACGCTTTGGCTTGGGTTGCGTATCCGGTGCTGTGGCTCATGCTGTCTTTTACCCTCTGGAGGTATCACGCATAGACAAATTGTTAATAACGCAATAATGAGGCACCAATGCATTGCCAATTCGATTACTCTGATGTTATCGCCTATAAAGCTTGGAGACACTTGGTCGTCCGTATACTGTATTTGCACGGTAGCTGAGGATTGCTGAAGCCTTTTTCATATCAAAGCCGTAACAGAAGATCTGTTTTATCAACAGGTGTTGAAGGTGCGGCTAAACCTGCAGCGGGTGGGCACCTACCACGGCATGGTAGCCTGCGCCCGCTCCATCTACCGGGATGAGTCCTTGTCCTCGTTTTATCGAGGATTTAAGCCCAGCATCATCTGTATGATCCCGTACGCAGGCGTGGAATGTGCGGTACATCAGGTAATCAAGGATTTTGTCAAATATGAGTCACAAACCCAGTCTGGCAAACCCCTACACTTACAGATTCCTCATTTGTGTCACTGCTAGTCTATCATGACCTGGGCCCAGAGCGATCCAGCTTACAGTACCGACTGCGGGCTCTTCTTCTTCAGTTTTGTGGCCTTTGCTTGTGGACAAATGAGCAGCTACCCTCTGGCGGTGATAAGAACACAGCAGCAGGCGCAAGGTAGAGGCCTCTACTAACACATATACGCCACTTTTCTACCACACGAGTTGCCTTGATCAGTTTTCTACATCAAAATTGTTACATTGAAAGCATCAGTCCGAACGAAACACAACAAAATGACAACAGTGGAGTGTGTTTACTTTCTCGGTAGATCTGAGGGGATAAAGGGCAATAGCAGCATAGTGGAGAGGGTGAGGGTTAGACGAAGATTAACAATGCAGTTTCCAAGAAAGTCAAGGAAAGCTAATGTTAGTATCTTCTCTATTTACTTGTTCGGTGTTGGAGGTAAAACTTTATCCTATACTAGTGACCAGTTCAGGGTGTACCCCGCCTCTTACCTAAAGTACAGTAGGACAGGCTGTAGCTCACCCGCAAGCATAATGAGGACAAGCACTACAGGAAAAGGATGGCTAGAGACTGAGGGCAGCAAGAAAACGTAGGGGCGCAGCTTAGCAGAGACTGTGGAGTATAATGCTGCAGTGTCCACATAGGCCCAAAGGAAGGCTAATTTGAGAGTTTCCTGTATTTACTTTCTTGGGATGGGAAGGGCAAATTTGATCTGAGATGAGACTGAGAGCCATGAGGAAACACTAAAGTGGAGACTATGGAGTATAATGTTGCAGCATCCAGGAAGGCTAATGATAGCGTCTCCTGTATTTACTTTCTCAGCATTGGGGGGCAAATTTGATTCAAAATGAGACCGAGGAAAGCAAGAAAATGGACCGCTGTAGCAAAACAGAGGCCAGGGAAAGCTAATGTTGGTATTGTCTGTATTTAATTTGTCAGCAAAGGGGGACACTCTTTTTCAGAATGGGGACTGAGGGCTGTGATCTCTCCAGCAAACTGGAGACTATGGAGTCTACAGCATCCAAGAAGGCCAAGAAAGGGTAATTTTAGTGTCTTTTGTATTTACCTTCTTAGCATAGCAGGGCAAATTTGATCCAAGATGACACCAAGTGCAGCAAGAAGGCAGAACCCTGCAGAAAAATGGAGACTGTGGAGTTTAATACTGTGATGTGAAGGAAGGCCAAGGAAAACTAATGTTAACGTCTCCTGTATTTTATTTTCTAAGTATAGGAGCGCAAATTGTATACGTCTAGTGAGGAAATGGACCACAGCAGCCAAGCACAGACTCTGGAGTCTGTATTCGCGAGTTTTACAATGACACTGCGATGACAAATCACCCATATGCTTTAGTGCTCGCCATGTTAAGCTAACATTAGCAAATGGGTTATATTTGTCACTTCTTGCCATGAATTTGTTTCCTCAAATGTTGCCGAATCGACTTGACCGATGAGCGTCAGGCACTTGTATATGTGGTTTTGCCGAGAAGGTACCGTGCAGTCGAAAAGGGGCTGTAGTTGATCATTTCTGACAGTTTCATCACCAGCTGTCTTGTTTCCCAGCTGTCTACTTCGGTTCTCACACCACATCGTCGGGCGTCCTTGAAGGACTTGTCAGGATATACGAAAGACATGGACTGCGGGGGTACTACAACGGGATGGGGGCCAGCTTTGTCCGGGCCGTTCCATGCGCCTTAATAAACTTCACCTTATGCAGAATGTTTCAAAATCTGTTTTCCTCCATGGGTACATGAGGTTTGGCAGAGGCGTTGAACTGAGTCAGCAGAAACAAATATGCAAATTTTGCCTTGTGTTAACAACTGTTCCAAGCAATAAAAAAAGTGTCATTATTGCTAAGATCAGCCACATTGGGTGGTCTGACTACTGCACATCTGAAACACTTGTTTTGTTGTTTTCCCCACAAGCAAATGATTGTTGTTGTTAAATGTGTGTAAAATATGTGTAATGTAAAGACGTACCAGTGAACAGCTCTCCACTGTGTGGAGAGAGTATTTTCAACCCCCACCTCTTCAGGGAGACGTTTGCCCTTGCCCGGACGCGGGTCACCGGGGCCCCCCTCTGGAGCCAGGCCTGGAGGTGGGGCTTGAAAGCCCGGCCGGGCACAGCCTGAAAGGATAACGTGGGTCCCCCTTCCCATGGGCTCACCACCTGTGGGAGGGGCCATAGGGGTCTGGTGCAGTGTGAGCTGGGCGGTGGCCAAAGGCAGTGACCTTAGCGATCCGATCCCCGGCTACAGAAGCTGGCTCTAGTTACGTGGAATGTCACCAATTCTGGTCCACCATCCGGCGTCTCAGGAGGGGAAAGCAGTGCACCACCAACACTGTGTATAGTGGGGATGGGGCCCTGCTGACCTCGACTCGGAACGTTGTGAGTCGGTGGGGAGAATACTTCAAAGACCTCCTCAACTCCACCGACACGCCTTCCCATGAGGAACCAGAGTCTGGGTTCTCTGAGGCGGGCTCTCCTATCTCTGGGGTTGAGGTCACCGAGGTAGTTAAAAAGCTCCTTGGTGGCAAGGCCCCGGGGGTGGATGAGATTCGCTCGGAGTTCCTAAAGGCTCTGGATGTTGTGGGGCTGTTCTGGTTGACACGCCTCTGCAACATCGCGTGGACATCTGGGACAGTGCCTCTGGATTGGCAGACTGGGGTGGTGGTCCCCCATTTTAAGAAGGGGGATCGTAGGGTGTGTTCCAACTACAGGGGGATCACACTCCTCAGCCTCCCTGGCAAGGTCTATTCAGGGGTGCTGGAGAGGAGGGTCCATCGGGAAGTCCAATCTCAGATTCTGGAGGAGCAGTGTTGTTTTCGTTCTGGCCATGGAACAGTGGACCAGCTCTACACCCTCGTCAGGGTCCTTGAAGATGCATGGGAGTTCACCTAACCAGTCTACATGTGTTTTGTGGACTTGGAGAAGGCGTTCGACCGTGTCCCTCGAAGAGTCCTGTGGAGGGTGCTTCGGGAGTATGGGGTACCGAACCCCCTGATACGAGCTGTTCGGTCCCTGTACAACCGGTGTCAGAGCTTGGTCCGCATTGCCGGCAGTAAGTCGGACTCGTTTCCGGTGAGGGTTGGACTCCGCCAAGGCTGCCCTTTGTCACCGATTCTGTTCATAACGTTTGTGGACAGAATTTCGAGGCGCAGCTGAGGGGGTTAGGGTTTGGTGGTCTCAGAATTGCATCTCTGCTTTTTGCAGATGATGTGGTTCTGTTCGCTTCATCAAGCCGTGATCTCCAACTCTCACTGGAGCGGTTCGCAGCCGAGTGTGAAGCGGCTGGGATGAGAATCGACACCTCCAAATCTGAGACCATGGTCCTCAGTCGGAAAAGGGTTGCGTGCCCTCTCCGGGTCGGGGATGAAATCCTGCCCCAAGTGGAGGAGTTCACATATCTTGGGGTCTTGTTCACAAAAGAGGGAAGAATGGAACGGGAGATCGACAGGCGGATCTGTGCAGTGTCTGCAGTGATGCGGACTTTGCATCGGTCCGTTGTGGTAAAGAAGGAGCTAAGCCGAAAGGCGAAGCTCTCAATTTACCGGTCGATCTACGTTCCTACCCTCACCTATCGTCACGAGCTGTGGGTCGTGACCGAAAGAACAATATCCCGGATACAAGCGGCCGAAATGAGTTTCCTCCGCAGGGTGTCCAAGCTCTCCCTTAGAGATAGGGTGAGAAGCTCGGTCATCCGGGAGGAGAGCCGCTGCTCCTCCACATCGAGAGGAGGCATATGAGCTGGCTGGGGCATCTGATTCGGATGCCTCCCGGACGCCTCCCTGGTGAGGTTTTCCGGGCACGTCCCACCGGGAGGAGACCCCGGGGACGACCCAGGACACGCTGTAGAGAGTACGTTATTCGGGTGGCCTGGGAACGCCTCGGGATCCCCTCGGAAGAGCTGGAGGAAGTGGCTGGGCAGAGGGAAATCTGGGCGTCCCTGCTAAAGCTACTGCCCCCGCGACCTGACCTTGGATAAGCGGTAGAAAATGGATGGGTGGATGGACCCCCCACCCCATAAATGTACATACTAATAATATCCTCTATCCGTATTGTATTTTAATTTTTATCTATCTATCTATCTATCTATCTATCTATCTATCTATCTATCTATCTATCTATCTATCTATCTATCTATCTATCTATCTATCTATCTAACCTCGTGAGAAACCTGTTTTTTTTACATCTTAGTTGCAATGCGTGACTGTTAATGTGTACAATACAAGTGTACAGATTTAAACATTGAACTAATATAAGTCATGAATAGCTACGAAGAAAGAAACTCAAGTATCGCGAGAAGAGGCCGTTTCTGCCCGGGAGCTGTGTCATCATCTCCCGCGCATGTAAGCCGCCATCTTGTCGTGTCGAGGAGGAGAAGAGAGAGACAAGACACAGCTTGCTTGCTTGCTTCAGATATGGCGGATTACAGCAGCGTGGCTCCACCGTCCAGCGGCGGCGGCGGAATGAATGAGGCTTTTAAAGACGCTCTCCAGCGAGCACGACAGGTGAGAAAAGCCGCTGAGGTTCTTCCTAGTAGGTCATAATGTTGTTTTCGGTTCGGCAATGTCAGGTTACGCACTGCTAAATCCCCCCGCCCGCTCCTGCTGGCCTTGCGTCGGGCTAAGCTAACGCAAGATGCTAACGTGACGCCACAACGCTGGTTACCGAAAATACAAAAAAGAGGCCACACGACTGAAAGATTTGCAAATATGTGGCCATGCAAATGTGTAAGTAGGCGGTATCTGCTTTAAAATACGTGTAAAAGTAGGTCGAAACGCGGTCGTATGACGCGCTCCTTTGTTGGGGGCCACACTTCCAGGGGTGAGTGTAGCACCAGGCCGCTGCCCTCGTGAGCCCGGACTGACATAACCTCTACTTCAAAGAATGCATGTTACCATAAAGCTATGTTTTTGTCGACATGTGTGTTTCAGATCGCAGCGAAAATCGGCGGAGATGGCGTTGCGCCCCCCCCGACGAGCGAGTTTGGCTACGGAGGCCAGAAAAGGCCCCTGGAGGACGCTGGTGGGTATTTTCCCATGCCTAACCTGAATATCGGTCAGTGGCTCAAATCGATTCCATGCCAGTTTGTTTAGTGATTGCTTGCCTGGTGTATGCATTTTAACGAATTAACCGAGCAAAAGTGTTTTCACCTCTGCCCTCCCTCATTAATCCTCATGCACATGCTTTTCCCATAAAGACATGTTTGGTGTAACTGTGTTCCTCTTGTTAACGTAAGATACGATACAACAGCCCTTATAACAATGTTTTTTTTTTCTCTCCAACAAATCAAAGGCTTGCTAAAACGATATTACACATTAAACCTTAAGCAGGGTGCACACAGTTTAACACTGTGACTGATGTGTTAAAAAAATGTGACAGACCCCACATGGCTAGGAAATCTTTTTACCATGTTACCGCACCTATTGTGTGTGGTATACCCCAGATGACCATAAGCTCAACGTCTGAACTAAAAATTTAAATTCTCCTCCCCCAAACCAGATGTCTGTTGTAGTACCTAGACTAACCTGTGAGACGTAGCACGGTGCCACAAGGCATCCAGAATCCTGGAAAATAGACAGGACAGTAATCATCCCCTCCATCGCTAGTGTTATGTTCTAGACTATAGGTGTCAAACTCGTGGCCCAGATGTGGCCCGCCACATAATTTGATGTGGCACCGCAAAAGGAAATCGTGTGTCAACTTCCATGATTCTTGCTAAAATCTGAACAAAAATTCAAAATTGTCATGTCATGAACAACAATGTTGAGATGGCATTTTTCTGCTACCAATCCTCTTTTTACAGTAACTTGATCAATAGTTGAACAAACTATTATCCTTCTGATTTTAAAACTAGTTACCCCTCAATTTGTTGTGTGTATAAAAGAATAGGATCAGGTATGGCTTCACTGTCCTAACGGCCCTCTGAGGGGAAATTGAAATGACAATGTGGCCCTTGACAAAAATCAGTTTGACACCCCTGTATCTCGATGACTCCCGCAATGTGAAATCTGCGACATAGAAATAAACTATTTAAATACACCCTATGCCTGTCTTTATAGCATATACGGCAGTTACTTTTTTTTTAAGGTCTTGAAACACATTTTTAAAACAATACAAATACATTCAATCCCATTATAATGTACTGAGAGAGAGCAAGAGCAATGGATAACACAAATATAGTACAAACAGTATAGAAAATAGAGTAACAACTGCAATAATGCTTACAAAAGAAACCAGCAATGTAGTGGAACTGGAAAGTGTGAACCGCAATATATCGGGTGATTACTGTACTGGATGAAAAAACAATCTAGGCTAACTGTTGGATCTATTCTATATAACATCACAATCACAGTGTCACTGACTCGCCCAATATCAGTGGTAATCACACAAGGATTTGCTATCATAAATATTCAACCGTTTTAAAATTTACGGTTCAGAATCAGGGTAGAAAAATCCCTGTTAACACACTCTACAGCAGGGGTGTCAAAATAATTTTTGTTGCGGGCCACATTGTAGTTACGGCTTTCCTCGGAGGGCCGTTATGACCGTGAACCCATATAAAATATTGTCTCATTTAATGACATAAACACAACAAATTGATGCATAACTAGTTTTAAAATCAGAAGCCACTAAAAAATATTCAACTATGATTATATTAATTTTAAAAAGGTGATTGGTAACATAAAATGCTTGCAATATCTCAACATTATACAAGACACCAATTTTGGTATTTTCACAAGAAAAATGAAGTCGACACATGATTTGCTGTTGCGGGCCACATAAAATTATTTTGCGGGCCGGATCTGGCACACGGGCCACCAGTTTGACATAAGCTCTACAAGATGCATACACCACAGGATAATCTTTGAGACATCTGAGAATTGAGCATTTGCTGACTTTGATCCAGGGCGATAGAAATGAAAGATTTGGCCCAGTTAGTAGTCTGTGTACCCTGCTTTTGGGCAATGTTGGCTAAATTAATAGACTCCACAATGTTAATTAACCCCAATAAAGAATTAATTGTTGAAGGGCTGTGGTATTTTTGAATGTTCTTAATAGGTGCACGCAATAAATTGAGATGTGTATATATAGGTAACATGTTGATGGTATCTTGAATGCACTCACTGTGATATTTGATATAAAAAGTTTAGTGACTGGAAGCTGTACTAGTATGGTCACCCCTTGCCATAAAGCTGTCGTTACGCAATGCTTTCAAATCGCTTCCAGTTTATGGGGTCAAAAATGGTGTGGGGACAATTGTAATGTTTGTTTTATCATGTTGTTACAGACCAACCCGAGACGAAGAAAGTGGCGACTAATGATGGTGAGTCATCTGAACATGCGAGTGTATAATGAGTGTATAGTTCATAACTTGGTTATATCTCCTAACTATTGTTTTTTTTCCAGCTTTTTCTGCTATGGGAGCAATGGGAGGCCCCCCAAGGTGAGCTCGTTTAGCAGAGAGCAGTACTAGGACTAAAACGATTAATCGAATAATTCGATCAAAAGTTGAAACTGTGCAGTGATCATTTTTCCACACAGATTTATGTTATTGCAGACTCACGCATCGCTCTGTGTAGAAATAAGTTAGGGTTATGGCAGTGAGCCAGAAGGAAAGTGTGCATAAAAGGTAGAATGTCCGAAGTTTGCAAACATTTCACATTTAAAGAAGATAAAGTGCAATGTGTCCACTGCAAAGCAGAACTAAGGAAGCACCACAGCACTACTATGATCACCAACACTGGGTATTAATGTTACCTAATATATTCTACCACCACTAATTGGAATGCATTGTAATGCCCACACAAGTGGTCAAAAATGGATACAGCCGCTGGTGCATTTTCTACAGCTTTATTGAACAAACACTAACACAATAAATGCGTAATGGTCCCATTCCTACACAAGCTGCAATGGCCACAACTGATGCCCAGGCATTCAACAGTATGCAGTCTGGCTAACGGTTAGCCAGTTAGCAGCCAGCCCCTAACCTGGGCTTACACCAGCCAACGCTATACTCACATTCACTGACTCCCACGTCACTTGCCAGGCCCTACTTTTTAAAGCCCCACACAGTCAAAGCCACAGATTATACTGTGGTACGTGAGAATGGTGACCCAAAATGGTCAATAGCTGCACCTCGCAGGCACATTTTGTAGTTTAATAATGCAAAATCAGTTTTTATCTCGATTTTTACTCGATTAATCGGAGTAGTTGGTAGAAGAATCGATTCTATAATTTCCTCAAACATTGCACTGTGCTAACCCACCCCCAGATCAATATCAGAGGAATTCAAGGTTCCCGATGGAATGGTTGGATTCAGTAAGTTCACTTGTGAATATCAGTTGTTTCTGTTGTGAAATACAAAAATGTGGTGACACTTAGTCCTTTTGTCTAGTTATTGGAAGAGGCGGTGAACAAATCTCACGTCTGCAGCAGGAGTCTGGCTGCAAAATACAGATTGCACCTGGTAGGTTTAGTGTTTAGCCATGAGAAGTAGTTTTATTTTTGCTTGCATTGATTAAATTTGCTTTGTCTTGTAGACAGTGGAGGTATGCCCGATCGATCAGTGACATTGACGGGAGGACCCGACGCAATCCAGTAAGTATTTTAAATCGCAAGCATCATGTTTTCCATCAATCTATTTTTCGTGCCACTTATCCTTACTAGGGTCGCGGGTGTGCTAGAGCCTATCCCAGGTGACTCTGGGCAAGAGGCGAGGTACACCCTGAACTGGAATTTGAGGCATCATGTTTTTGTTATTTTGTAAACAATGATGTCTGACTTAGTTCTCGTCTTTCTGACAGGATGGCAAAGAGGCTGCTCACGGAGATCGTCGAGAAGGGACGGCCGTCCCCAGCGTTCCACCACAACGACGGCCCAGGCATGACTGTTCAGGAGATTATGGTCCCTGCCTCGAAAGCTGGCCTCGTCATTGGCAAGGGAGGAGAGACCATCAAGAGCCTTCAGGTGAGTGTTTTGTCTGTCGGAGAAACCAAAGTTGCCTTCGACTGCATGGTAACTTGGCTGTTGCCATGCAGGAGAGAGCTGGAGTGAAGATGGTCATGATTCAAGATGGCCCCCAAAACACAGGTGCAGACAAACCTCTCCGCATTTCGGGAGAACCCTTTAAAGTTCAGGTGGGTGATAGCCTTTTGAAATTTTGTTTCTAGAGATGAGGCTGTGACATTTTTTCCCCTCATATAATGGTCTTTCTACAGCAAGCCAAAGAGATGGTGATGGAGCTGATCAGAGACCAGGGCTTCAGAGAGCAGAGGGGCGAGTACGGGTCCAGAATTGGAAGTGGTGGCGAGAGCTTAGACGTGAGTTACGTTTCTTTCTAGAAGGACAGAATTTTGGGTGGTGTGCTCACCATGTTTCTTTTTTTCTCCTCAAGGTTCCTGTTCCCCGGTTTGCAGTCGGAATAGTCATTGGCAGAAATGGAGAGATGATCAAGAAGATCCAGAGTGACACAGGGGTCAGGATCCAGTTTAAACAAGGTTTGTTATTGCTGCCGTCTTGAATACCTTTTTTGTAGTGTCGGTCAATGATTAAAACTCATGCACCACGCTGATAAGCTGATGGATAACCCTAACCCTATTTGTCTGAGACCTAAGCTCAAGATGCAATACGAGGAAATCAGTCAAATACAAGTGCAGCTTCTAATTTATCTCGTTCTCGCTTTCTAGATGATGGCAGTGCACCAGACAGGATAGCACAGATAATGGGTCCTCCTGACCAGGCTCAGCACGCAGCAGAGATAATTTCGGACCTGCTGAGGAGCGTCCAGGCCGGCGGGCCTCCGGGCCACGGTGGAGGTGGTGGTGGGGGCGGCAGAGGCAGAGGACGCGGGCAGGGCAATTGGAACATGGGGCCCCCTGGTGGCCTCCAGGAGTTCACCTTCACCGTCCCAACCATGAAGACAGGCCTCATCATTGGAAAAGGCACGATGACCTAATGGTTACCTTTTGACAAAGCCATCTGACTGGGTAGAAATAATAATGGATGAATTGTCCTCCAGGTGGTGAGACCATCAAAGGGATCAGCCAACAGTCGGGGGCCAGGATTGAGTTGCAGAGGAATCCTCCTCCCAACTCTGACCCCAATGTCAAGATGTTCACGGTCAGGGGCTCGCCTCAGCAGATCGACTATGCCAGGCAGCTGGTAGAGGAGAAGATTGGAGTGAGTAAAGGGTGTCTATCTACAGTAGGGGTGGGGAGTGTAGGTTTCAATCACATGGCCTGTGTCTACTGCAGGAACTGCACTCTGGAACTTCTGGTGGAATGTTTTTTTTTTCTGGAATGGAAACTATTGTCTAGTTTACTGTTGTAGTATGGTGATGTATAAATGCCAAAAGATGACCCTGTCCTTGATGGGGTAGTACAAATTGTACAAAGTAGTACCGCCACCGCGTAGTGGGTTCCGGAATGGGAGTTATCCCGATCTGATCACCTAACTTTCATCTGATTGGAATAGTGAGGAAAAATATCTTTCTTTTTTAAAATTTGATATAGGGTTAGATGGGGCAGGTAATCAAAAATCAAGTGACTTGGAGTCTACAGCTGTTCGCTTAGGCAATACTTGTCATTGTTTTTCAATTGCTTTGATATTCCTCTCTACATCCACTTACTACTGCATTGTGGGTGTTACAGAGTACACAGCTGCATCATGTTACTTTAGTGCAAGGTATTACAAGTGCCATTAACTTTAAGCACCTGGAACTTTCAGTGGAAATTGACACTAGTATATTTAAATGCAACGTTCCTCAGTTAAGTGTTTATTTATTTATTTATTTTTTGGTCATCTAGGGACCTGTCACTCCAATGGGTGGACCACATGGCCCCCCTGGTCCACATGGAGGTCCGGGCCCACATGGTCCTCCTGGCCCACCAGGACCACCTGGTGCTCCCATGGGTCCGTACAACCCCGGGCCTTACAACCAGGGACCCCCAGGACCACAGTAAGTACATTGCTCGTTTTTCTATAAACTTTGAAATGTGACCATTTTGTGAAACTTCTCTTTTTCTCTTTGATTAGTGGTCCCCCAGCACCTTACCAGCCTCAGGGGTGGGGCAACGGCTATCCGCACTGGCAGCAGGGCCAGCCTGATCCAAGTAAGGATCTGACATCTTTGAACTGAGCTTTTATTGTGATCAAATTTGTCTAAAAGTCTTTTTTGTGTTGCTCACTATGGGTTCAGACAAAGCAGCAGCTGACGCTAACGCCGCAGCGTGGGCGGCCTACTATGCCCAATACGGCCAGCAACCTCAGGCTCCCATGACGCCCACGGGTGCAGCGCCGGGCACCACTCAGTCCAACGGTCAAGGTAATGTTCCCCCCCCCCAACGGCATTAGCTTGGAAGTGTAGCTTAGCCGACTAGCTGTCATTGGTCTAGCTGGTTTTGGGTGACAGGAGACAAGTGTTCATTTCCCCCCCCCTCCCCCCGGTTATTTTTAAATTTTTACTTTTTTTTTTTTTTTTAAAGTTAGGGACAGGGTAGAGTTCCCGGCCATCTTAAGGTTGACAGCCCCGTGGAGGAGGAAGGCCTACTCGGAATGATTGACGAATTACAAGTACCGTTTTTTTTAACAGGTGACCCACAGGCTGCAGGTCAGAGTGGACAGGCAGATTACACCAAGGCCTGGGAGGATTATTACAAGAAAATGGGTATATGAATGTAGTACTCAGTGTACACCTATTTTAACATGCGTCAGTCTAAACAGCAACTAGGCTGTCAATACGCTTTTTTTCCACTATCACCAGGACTGGGTAGTTGTCAGTATTTCAGGCCCTCAGTGGAGTGTAGTTTTTAATTTATTTATTTTTTTGCGCACCTCCACTCAGTTTGACCATGAGCAGCCTGTGCTGTTTAGACTGCACCACACTCAATGTCTCCTGGACTGAACCACCTTTTCATGCGCTTAGGAGTAGTTTTCTTCAAGATGTAGTTGTTCTTTGGATGTGCTATAGTTGTCTCACTCCTGTAAAAAGTGTTTACTCATTGTAATGTGTGGGATGTTGCTGGAATGCTGCTGCTGACAGCAGGTGATTGAGCTCTACACTGACGAATACGTTATGTCGCTGCAGGGCAACAGAGTCAACAACCTCAGGACTACACCAAAGCCTGGGAGGAGTATTATAAGAAGCAAGGTGAGCTGTTTTCTATACAGTTGGAAGGAATGGGCGGCTGTGCTCACGCAGCGCTCTGCAGTCCAGACGTTGCACCCACAGCCTCCCAAGACGAAGGCAAAAGGTTTCTGACCCCCGCTCAAAGACCTGGGTGGTGGGTTCGTTCCCCTTCTTACAAATAGAACCTGTCTCTATCCTATAGTGGGGCAAAACAGTATTTAGTCAGCCACCAATTGTCCCAAGTTCTCCCACTTAATAAGATGAAGAGAGGCCTGTAATTTTCATCATAGGTATACCTCACCTATGAGAGACAAAATGAGAAAAATTAAATCCAGAAAATCATTGTGCGATTTTTAATGAATTGGTAAATTCCTCTGTAAAATAAGTATTTGGTCACCTGCAAACAGCAAGATTTCTGGCTCTCACAGCCCTGTAACTACTTTAAGAGCCCCCTCTGTCCTCCACTCGTTACCTGTATTAATGGCACCTGTTTGAACTCATCCGTATAAAAGACACCTGCCCACAACCTCAAACCGTCACACTCCAAACTTCACTGTGGCCAAGACCAAAGAGCTGTCAAAGGACACCAGAAACAAAAGTGTAGACCTGCAGGAGGCTGGAAAAACTGACCCTGAAATAGGTAAGCAGATTGGTGTGAAGAAATCAACTGTGGGATCAGTTACTGTATTTTCACGACCATAAGGTGCACCGTATTAAAAGGCGCAGTCTCAGTTACGGGGTCTATCTCTGTATTTAACACATAAGGCGCACAGTATTGGGCGCAGGCATGGTAAAACATACGCTATCTTAAAACATACAGTAGCATGCATGCACGCTAAAACAATGTTTTTAAAAAGGCAGCGGGAGCAAAACTGAGTTGGGTTGTACTTTATTGAAGTATTTAACAATACTTACGTTATTTTTTTATCAATCCTCATCCACAAATCCATCAAAGTCCTCATGTTCTGTATCCGAAATGAACAGCTGGCCAAGTTCTCCATCAAACAGGCCAGGTTCCCTCTCATCATTGTTGGAGTCAGTCTCGTTGCCGTGCGGCTCCTCAGAAATGATGCCGGCTTTTACAAAAGCTCGAACAACAGTGCAAGCAGACACGTTAGCCCAAGCATCCACAATCCATTCACAAATTGTGGCGTAACTCGCCCGGCGCTGCCTCCTAGTCTTAGTAAAGTTGTGTTCGCCATCTGTCATCCATGGCTCCCACGCCGCTCGCAACTTCACTTTGAACGCCCGAGTTATTGCACTCAGTCGAATGGTGACTGTAGAGACTTCTCCTGGCTGTTCTTTGCTCATTAATCCATTGCTCGAGTTGGTCTTCCAACTCGGGCCACCTCGCCTTGTTTCCGCGGAACCTCACCTTCGTCTTCTTGACTTAGCAAAGCTCGTTTTCCTGCTTCCCCCTCTTGCGAACCATGGATTTGTTGATCTTGAATTCTCTCAAGGCTGCTCGATTCCCATGTTCCGCCACGTAACTGATAGCTTGCAGCTTAAAATGTGCTTCGTAAGCGTATCGCGTAATAGCTCGCGAACTCGAGGCGAAAGCCACCTACAAAATAAAAGCTTCCCAATAATACGGACGTTAGTGCTCTTCAGTTAAGGAATGCAACCATCCATCCATCCATCCATTTTCTGAGCCGCTTCTCCTCACTAGGTTCGCGGGCGTGCTGGAGCCTATCCCTGTTATCATCGGGCAGGAGGCGGGGTACACCCTGAACCGGTTGCCAGCCAATCGCAGGGCACATAGAAACAAACAACCATTCGCACTCACAGTCATGCCTACGGGCAATTTAGAGTCTCCAATTAATGCATGTTTTTGGGATGTGGGAGGAAACCGGAGTGCCCGGAGAAAACCCACGCAGGCACGGGGAGAACATGCAAACTCCACACAGGTGGGGACGGGGACTGTGAGGCTGACGCTCTAACCAGTCGGCCACCGTGCCGCGGAATGCAACCAGCAAAGTTAATTAGAATCTTGAGATGCATTAAAAAATGTAGTTTATTTGATATCTTAGGAAAAATAAATGGTAAATGGACTGCACTTATATAGCGCTTTATCTCCATCATCACAGTGCCCAAAGCGCCTGACAAAGCCTCATATTCACACACACATTCATAAACCAATGCGCGACTGCTGCCATGCGAGGCGGTGCCAGGCGCACTGGGAGCAAATTAGGGTTCAGTGTCTTGCCCAAGGACACTGCGACATGCGGACAGTTGTAGCAGGGATTCGAACCTGTTCTACCTACTGAGCCAAAGCCACCCCAACATAATCCCATTGGTATCGCAAGACAAATCCAGATCTGTGTGACAGACCACCAAGGACGCGACTAAAAGAGGTTTGATGAAGATCTGATATTGTATTCCAGAATAAAAGTCTCAAACTGCATATTTTTCTGTCATTACCCATGACTGAAAAAATCTGAGATGCGTCCATATTATTGTGAGGCTTTTATTTTATTGGTGGCTTTCGCCGCGAGTTGGCGACTTATTACCGTAATGCCTAGTATGAACAAAATTAGGGGCGGCTAGCTTGACTGCTACTTCACGAGTCGAGGCTGGCTTTGACCGCAGTCATTTTTGGGGGTCCTTAGCCAAACCGATCCACATACTGGAACTATATACCTACTGAAGCGTGTCTTTAGCATCCTCTGTCATGCGCACCCTTCCACCTTTACGTCCGCATGCTGTGCTCAGTCACGTCCGCCTTCCTCCATATAAGCAGCGTGTCGACAGGAAATGCTCCCAGTTAGTCAAGCGCAGCGCTCATCACACATTTATAGGTTTTGGAACTCTGTGCACACATAAGGTGCCCCGTCCATTTTGGAGAAGTGCCCCTTACTCTATTTTCACGACTATATTAGAAAATGGAAGACATACTGATAGACCACTGATAATCTCCCGCTATCTGGGGATCCACGCAAGATCTCACCCCGTGGGGTCAAAATGATCACAAGAACGGTGAGCAAAAATCCCAGAACCACACGGGGGGGGGGGGACCTAGTAACTGACCTGGAGAGAGCTGGGACCAAAGTAGCAAAGGCTACCATCAGTAACACACTAGACCGCCAGAGACTTGAGTCCTGCAGTGGCAGACCCCCTGCTTAAGCCAGTACATGTCTGGGCTGTTTTTCTGCAAAGGGACCAGGACGACTGATCCGTGTAAAGGAAAGAATGAATGGGGCCATGCATTGTGAGATTTTGAGTGAAAACCTCCTTCCATCAGCAAGGGCATTGAAGATGAAACGTGGCTGGGTCTTTCAGCATGACAATGATCCCAAACACACCGCCCGGGCAACAAAGGAGTGGCTTCGTAAGAAGCATTTCAAGGTCCTGGAGTGGCCTAGCCAGACTCCATATCTCAACCCCATAAAAAATCTTTGGAGGGAGTTGAAAGTCTGTGTTGCCCAGCGACGGCCCCAAAACATCACTGCTGTTGAGATCTGCATGGAGGAATGGGTCAAAATACCAGCAACTGTGTGTGAAAACCTTGTGAAGACTTATAGAAAACGTTTGACCTCTGTCGTTGCCAACAAAGGGTATATAACAATGTATTGAGATGAAATTTTGTTATTGACCAAATACTTATTTTCCACCATATATTGCTAATAAATTCTTGAAAGATTTTCTGGAATTTTTTTTTCTCATTTTGTCTCTCATAGGTGAGGTATACTTATGATAAAAATTACAGGACTCTCATCTTTATAAGTGTGAGAACTTAATTGAACATAATTGGTGGCTGACTAAATACTTTTGCCCCACTGCAGATGTCAAAATGTATTCTCATGTGGTCGTTTTGACCTAAGACAATCTTATTAGTTTGATTAACAATCAATGTTTTAGAAATGGACTATTTCTTAGGGACTTTTCCAGTTAGACCTGCTTTTCATTGTTTCTTGTAATTGTTTCTGTGGCCACACCTGTTGGTATTGTATAACCTATCGTTGAAAGTAGTTCATCAGGGTATACTCGTTTTCACTTGCGAGCCAGCAAAATGTAGTTTTAGCTTGTAGTTATGTTGAATTTGCTTGTCAGTATCTTGTTTTGAATTTAGCTGAAAAAATTTCCTGATGGAAGGTTCATGTCACAACTAGTTGTGCAAAAAGCTACATTGAGTTTACTTTAATAGGATGACAGACAGTAACTGAAGTGGGACATTTTGAGTAAATTTTTTTTAGTTACCTCTTGAATTATTTGGATTGTATTCATGTTTAACATTTTCATAAAGAGGAAACGATGTAAATGTGAAGTTATGCCACATCTATGCAAATCAGTCACCTTTCGGTGAAGTTTTCCCTTTTGAACTCAAAATAGGCCATTTATGTGAATCGTATAGATCCGATGAGTTTTTCTTGGGGGGCCTGGGGGTCACCGTCACTGTCGTCATAGGCTGTTTCGTACTCCTTGCAGCTAGATCCATTGCACACATCAACTTTCCACACACAGGTGTAATTGTGAATGTTACTCCGCAGCAGACTAATATGCGAGCGCATTGGCCTGAGGTTCCGCCTGTGCGCTCGGGACCTGCTTTGGATAGATAAGTCACAAGAGTCGATGAGACCAGAAAAAACACTTCCGCCGCTTCTGCTGTTAAGAAGTAACGGTACTTTTACTCCGTTACAATGATCTAAATGTGGCTCGCTACTTTGATCAATTATTGCTTAGTAACTATTTCGTGCGCGGCTTCCCCATCGGGTGCTTTTTGTGCCAATCCAATTTAAGCGCTAGTGACGTTCAAGTCTAGTTCACCAATCAAACGACACAAAGTCACATGACCTTGTTTTGGTTTTCCCGGGCATAGGCACTACCTAAACCAGCCCGGCTTATTGTCGTGCCATGTTGGGAAGGTTGTCGTTACTATGAAGGCAACCCTGTTTACACCAATGTCCAGCGGTTGGAGTTCGCTGGCAGTTGCTGCACCATGGTAGTCCTTGCGCGGATGGCGCCTTTTCATAAATCGGAAGCACCAAGACGGACCTCCTTGAAAGTGTTCGATCTTTGTCTTGTGCTATTATTATTCCTTTCAGTCGAATGGTGACTGTAGAGACGCTTCTCCCGGCTGTTCTTATGCTTGATTTTGAATTCTCTCACGGCTGCTCTATTCCCATTTACAACAGTGTAACGGATAGCCTGTAGTTTGAATTTTGCCTCGCAGGCATATCTCTTTGCTGATGCCATTTTCGGGGGTTCTTAGCCAAACAAATGTTGTTTAGCAGCATACCGGTAGTACAGTATACCTACTGGAGACGTGGCAGAGGTAAGCGTACGTACTGTACGTAGCTTTACGTAATGTTCTCTAATTGGTTTATCGCTGCCAGCGTACTAAGTCGGCTTTACACGATCAGGATTTTTGGGGCCGATCAGCGAGTTTAAAAAAACCGATAACTGATCCAATCACAAGATGGAGGAATGTGTCTATTGAAATGACCTGTTCATTTACTGTATATACTTGTGTACTTAATTGCTCAATTTTATATTTACAATAATGTATCTTTGTTCCTCTATTTATGCCAGTGGGGCATAGTGAGAGACAGAACAAATGAATGGTCTTCTATTAGATGGCAGGAAGTGCATACAGTAATTAATGTATCCACTTTGTGACATTTTTGTTTGTTGGTGTTGCGTGAGATTTTTCAATTGTAAAATATGTTCCTTGGCGCCATAAAGGTTGGAAATCACTGCTCTAGTCAGATCGTGTATTCTAATCATTCAGGTCAAACCAACATTACATGACAGAAATAATGGGTGCTATCTTACTGTAATTTAATTACTTTATTTTTAATTAAAATACTTCACCCACACTGAGATTGCGAGCCGTATCGTATTAAAAGTACGTGAACATACCTCAAGCAAGCCTTAAACGAACGTCCTCTCCTGTCCAGACTACCGGTGACCACCAACACACGTTTTCCCCATTTTGTCCTTAGAAAACACTCTGCGCGATCCAGCCTTGTTGTCGTCGCCACGGTAACGAGTGTATCCGGTCGCATTTGCGTTGACAAGATATAGCCCAATGATAGTAAAAACGGGGCGCGGTGGTATCGGAATACAAGATTTTATTGCAGTAATCTGACAGTGCAATTGTGAAAGAGCAAATTTGTCTTGTAGTCTGATCCAGGCATTACGTGTTGTCTGTTCCACACCGCCGACATGTTTATTTTTTTTTAAATAACTTTATTGGTTGTCAGATATTTCCAATACTATGTCAAAAGACACGCGACAAGGCTAAAAATAAACTAGCTTTTGGATTCAAATATACTGTGCACGATGGCGACGCGGAGTAAATGTCTTTTGCGGAGCCGATCAATGACGTCATTGATTGGATTGGCAAATTATGCCATTAAAGCCGATCAGCATAAAATGCTAAATATCGGCCGATACCGATCAGCGTGATAAAATCGGTGTAATGTCTAGTATGTAGTGTACGTATTACGTCCCTATGTCGGCGGGAAATGGTCCGAAAGTCAATGAAGCAGAGTGCTTACCAAAATCGCACCTTTTTACACATGTTGCACACACAAGGCGTACCGGGTTAAAAGGCGCACCGTCGATTTTTGAGAAAATTGAAGGATTTTAAGTGCTCCTTATAGTGCGGAAAATATGGTAATTATTTCACTGTGTACTTTTTACTTGAATATTTTGGGGAGCTACTTTTTACTTTTACTCGAGTCACATTATTGTCAAGCAACAGTACTGTTAATTGAGTACAATATTTGGCTACTCTACCTACCTCTGGAGCGGGCATCCTCTATTGTTACTCTTACATTTTTGCTCATCAGATCTGCCCATATTTTTGCGTTGAGGTGCTGCGGGTTGTGGTCCCAGCGGAACCGCGAAGCACACGTAACATCGGCGACAAGAGTTGATCCGCTAGTACATTTTGTATTAATTAGGAAGCACGCCTACAATTTTCTAATTAGTTTACGGATGTTAATGTTAAATGTATTAAGCGACGGAGCGATGTTAGGGATTATGTCACAACACAGAATGAACAAGCTTCAAATTCAGAAATGGGCAATAAAAACAGAAAAAATATTGTACTTAATATTTTCCTGGAGGATGCATTTGGGATGACCCTTTGAAGTTGGCAATAGTGACAAAAATTAAGTGAAACAGACAATGATTTTAGTCAATTCTTTTCCAGAATGAGAGTGCTTAAAGAGGAGGATGCTATTCATGTGGCACAGCTTGTAGCAGGCATCAGGTGCAGGTGGAGCTGGGCCTGGCTCAAGTTGGAGGCCAGAACAAAAAAAAAAAGCAAATGAGGCAGATTTTATTTTCATCTTAAATTTGTACATCAACATGTACTTGAGCGGCGTAAATGTTTTTTCTGCGTGAAGAATTTTTTTTGCCTTATTGTACTCTTCAGTCTTCCAGATTGCTTAATTTGTTAAAATAAAAAATATTCTCTGCTGGGGCCCGGGGATCCCCCCCAGACCACCCCCTACAATGTTTTATTTATTTATTACCTTTTTCATGCCTTTTGATGTTTGCATGTCTGTATACCAATGCACCATTACCCTTTAAATCTTGCGCACCCGGGTTTGGAAATCTGTTTTTAGAAAAAGAAGAAATCCAAGAATAGTACTGCTTTTGTTATGTGCCTTATCATGAAGTGTCCTGTCCGACTCCCTCCTCCCAGGTCAAGCGGCCCCTCAGGCAGCAGCACCGGCGGCCGCTGCGGCCCCCACCACTCAACCCGGCGGCCAGCCGGACTACAGTGCTGCTTGGGCTGAGTACTACCGGCAGCAGGCGGCTTACTATGGCACGGGCAACCCTCAGACCATGGGAGCGGCACCACAAGCCCCTCAGGTACGTGTCCCCGCTCCCCTTTTTGAATAACAATGTGCACGGAATAGTCCAATATGGCTTCTTAACCCCCTCCGCTTCCACAGGCTTTACAGGGTTCCGGCGTGAGCAGCAGCGTTCTAACCTCATAAACTTTCCTCCCTGTACAGGTTGTCCGCTGTTAATTCCTGCTGTTAACATGCATCGTATCTTCTATGTATTTCTCCTGCACAGGGCCAGTAATGTGAAGTGGACATAACGTATATGCTTCATTGTCGAACACAAAAATCCTATGTTAAATGTTTGGATGCAGACGCCTCGGTGATTTCCTTGGTTTGAAAGTGTTACACATAGATGGCAGTTTACCCAGCGAGCACGTCCTCTCTTCTCCATTCATGTTTTTTTTTTTTTCTTGTAAATGCTTTGTTTTTAGTGAGGCAACTCAACTCACATGGTCATTCCAGCCCTGTATCTACATTAAATGTGGTTAGAAGTCATGTTTATGATTGAACTGTAGACATTACCATGTAAATCATCTCAGTTTTAAAAAGGTATAAAAAATGCTTATTGCCTGTTGTGTTTTTTGCAATAAAACAAACTGAAACCTCCTGTGTTGGTAAGTTGGGGCTCACCTTCACGACAAGAGGGCGGGGAGCTATGTTATCTTAGCAACTAGCGGGCCACCTGTGGGTTGACACAAAGCAATGCTCTCCTGTTTCTCTCCAACTGTCTACAAGACGCTTGTTGATTGACACTTGCTGTTTGCTGCCATGCTTTTTCTTGATGAATTGAGCCAGGCGACTCGTGTGCGTTAAGTTATCGAGCTAGTATCCACATGCCATTTTTTCCCCCCTTGACGTGTAGACACTTCCTCCTCCACAGGCGAGTGTAGAAAAGCGGTAAGAACGTATATATATATTTGTTTCCCCCCACTCGTGATTGCAAAGAAATGTTGCCTATTGTTAGTGCTCCCTTATATTTTTCTTACAGGACAGTCAGGTAAATTGTATGATGCAATTTTTTTTGTCCTGCCCATGTACTCTTAATATGTACACATGTTTTTAAATGATAAAACCAATGCAAAAAGATAAATTTTTTTTGCTGTCCCACTGCTTTGTTAGTGTCTTACCCTATACGAGCAATGAGCTCTGTAGGCTCAGGCAGGGGGCGACTAACGCCGTCCACATCCAAGTTGAGCCCTCCTGTCCTGTAAGTACCAAAACTGACTACTGAGCCTAATGATGCTTGCAAAATACATTATATTTTTGTCAGATTTTGCCATTGCCCCTCCCTTTTGTCTTTGGGTAAGTATTCACTGTTGTGAAGCCAGGCGGTAGACTCTTGACTGTTGAATTCACTTTGTAGCGCTTGTCGGACACCATTTTAGTGGCATTGATGATTTGTATGTCGGTTACTCTTGCGCGGTTGTTGTTGCTGACTGTTCTCTTTAAATGCCCCTCCCTCCCCCTTCTCTCTTTTTACAAAATGGACATCGATCCAGATGATGTGCAGCGTAGCATGCTTACTTAGCCCTTATTCGTGTTGCCAATGTTCCATTTGAGCATGTCGTGCTAAGTCGTGGACTTGTCACATGAATATTGATTGATTGAGTACTGTTTAAAAGGCATTTGATTTGTAATGACCAGATCAGTAAAGGAGAAATCGTATTGACTGCAAATATATATATCTACATAGTGCAATATATATCTGATCTTTGCAGTGTTCTCCCCCAACCCCCCCAGACCTTGCACCTTAGGTTCTGCTGCAGTAATCCAGGTAAGCAAAGCCTAAGGAAACGATAGTGAAATACAGTGGAACCTCCAAAGAAGAACTATATCCAGAATTGAATGGAAAAATATGAATTAGTGTGATGTTGTGAAACATCTGTGAGGATAAATGCCACAACTGTGCTTTTGCCTTCTGGGTAGGGGGACAAGAAGGGTAGGGTCCCTGTGATCTTAGCCATAGAACAGGAAATGGAACGGCGATGTCTGAAAAGATCTGGCTACGGAGTACAATGGTACGAAAGTGGCAACAAGTGTTCCTATTTTTCCCATATCGCTAGTTTTACCACAGTTTTATTATACAGTTATAAACTTCTCTTTACACACGTCAGTTGAGGACCCCTGCCCCAATGTTGTGGGTGTAATACACCCATTTGAAAGTTGAATACAAGTTGTTTAGTACTTTTTCCTGTTATCAACGCATACATTGAAAATGAGTAGTAATCGACAATGGGATGAGTATTTTTGACACTTGTGGCTAATTAAACGTGGCCTCAGGTCAGATTGGCACAGGAACATGACTCGTGAGAAAGGAACGTGACAGGTTGGTTAAAACTGTCTTCATGACAACAATTTGATGCCAGAACCTATTCAAATGATAAATGCATCCCTCTGGTTTGGAAAACAACTTTGACGTGAACCTACGCCACTTAATTCCGCTTTGGAGGTTCCACTGTCTTGTTTTTCCGATTTGACCAGGTTTCCATCCATGCAAAGAAATGCTCACCCTGTAAATGAAATCATGCTGAACTGAAAAGTGACACACATGACTTGTACGACTTTGTGGACTTGACTCAAAAGTACAAACTGGTTGGTTATGAGGAAGTGCTGTGTATGTGTGCATAATTATGACACAGACCTTTTAAATTGTTCGTTTTTGAATTGTCGTGCATGTCCTGTAAAGCTGCAGCAGAAGGACAGGGCCATGATTTTTTTTGTTTTGTTTTGAAAAAGAAAATGCGTGATGTTGACAAATGTACTCTGGTGGTGTTTATTCTGCTGTAAAGCACAGTGCTGACGTACTCATTGAAACACCTTCACTTCTCGCTCACAGTGTTGGAGGACGCTGCAAGCTTAGGCGCTAGAATCAGAGCCTGTGGTAGTTTCTGCCGAGCGTAGGCCGGGCAAGAGCTCCAGTGCTTAAGGTAAAAAACAAAACAAAAAAACAGATCATTAAACAAGTAATGCAATTTTTTGTGACTGCAAAAAGTGCAAGTTAGGCATGTTTTCTGCTCGAGTTGACTGTTTTAACGCTGCCATAGTGATTTGAGTCGTTTGATGGTTGTCATTTATATTTCTAGTCGTCATGGTTGTTGCAATGAATGGTTTAGAAAGTTGGATGAGGACAGGAACTGAACTTTGAACATGATGTGTTGTGTCATTAAAATGTCCCACTCAGGCTCTGCGGGTTGGGGGGAGGGTTATTTAGCAGGAGGAAGCCTTCTAGAGGTAAACATGCTGTATTATATGCTCACTCCTACTGTCATGTTCATTATTAATAAAGGTGTCACAAATGAATTTGATGACTAAGTGGCTCATTAGATCAAATGACAGACTGATCAGTGTCTATTTGGTTGTAACATTGGCGCACAGATTACTTTTCAATGTGGCTGAAATTTCAAAACATCTACAAATCACCAGTGTAAATTGACATTGATCATGACCTTTAATATTTAATTTGAGAGCACAAAGTAACAAATCTGCAGCAGTGAAGACGATTAGCACAAAATGGACAATTGGTGACCTTTTCAATCCTTCTGTGATCAACAATTGCAGCACTTATCAAAATTGACTTAAGTTACATATTGTATGTATAGTACAAACATCACATTTAATACAATGACATGGACAGAAATGACTGACTAAAAATACAGTATACATCGTATGTGTACAAAAATATTTTCCCCACATGCATTTACTCAGAGGTTTCTTTTTCAAGAGTGAATGGCTCATTTAGTATTCAGTGTGCAAGTTTTAATAGATGCTTGGATACCTCCTGATAGACTTTACATTTTACCTTTAAAATCAAAATGGATCTTGGGTTCAAGAAAAAAAAAAAAAAAAAAAAAAACTTACCGGTGTGTGGCACAATTTGTAGGTCAACAAAAGGAAAATTATGTTTTTCTCGCTCACTGATGCTACCAGAGATAGCAAAGAAGTGGAGAAGTTAGAGTAGTACAAGAAATGCCTATTAAATCTCAATTAGTGAAGATAAGCGGAACGGAAGATGAATGAATGCATTAATTTGACCTACAAAACGCCACGAGGAGACAGCGTTGCTCTGCAAACACCTTTCCTGGTCCCTTGCCTCTGAAGTGTCTTCAAAGGGTGAGTAGTTTTTAATTTTTTGGGGGAAATTTTATTAATAGTGTTTAACGTTTTATACCAGTGTAACAGTTGAAGTTAAAATGTTGCATAAAATAGATAAGTGATGTATTCATATTTGCCATAGTAGAAATAGCTTTGAAACGACTTAAAATTGTGTCACAATAGATAGTTCTACTGTGTATATACAGGTGCTGGTCATATAATTAGAATACCATGGGAAAAAGTTGATTTCAGTAATTCCATTTAAAAAGTGAAACTTGTACAATGTATACATTCATTTCACACAGACAGACATATTTAAAGTGTTTTTGTTTTTTTTATGGATGAGTATAACTAATGAAAACCCCAAACTGAGTATCTCAGAAAATTTGAATATTGTGGAGCGGTACAATATTGATGCCACACTCTATCTAATCAGCTACTTAACCCAAAACACCTGCAAAGGCCTTTAAATGGTCTCAGTCTAGTTCTGTAGGCTACACAATCATGGGGAAGACTTCAGACCTCACAGTTGTCCAAATGATGACTACTGACACTTTGCACAAGAAGGGCAAGAGAGAAGATCATTGCTAAAGAGGCTGGCTGTTCACAGAGCTACGTGTCCAAGCACATTCAAAGAGAGGCGAAGGGAAGGAAAAGATGTGGTAGAAAAAGTGTTGGAACTCAAGGTCCCAGTCTGGAGGAAGAGGGGAGAGGCACAGAATCCACGTTGCTTGGGGTAGAGTGATGCTATTACATGCTTTACGGTAACGCATGAGTCATGTGGTGGGGGTTGGGGGGGGGGGGGGAGGAAATGAGCAGCAGCTGGGTTTGTGTGTGTGTGTGTGGGAGGATTCAGTCAAAGTTTTGGGTGTGGTTTCTTGGAGTTTAGCAAAAACCTCAGGTATATTCTGTGTAAGAAAATCAGTCTTGTAAATAGTTTTAGTATTTTTTTTCCCTGGTGATTTTATCATCGATTGAGTTAAGTCACTGTGTTTCGGCTATTTTTTTTGTGTGTATTTTACCGTGCTTTTGTATATTTTTTGCCATTGTGATTTTTTTTGACATTTTTGGGACATTTCCTCCTTGGTTGTTTTGTGAATATGAGGAAATGTCAAGGGAGAGCACATGACACTAGGGTCCCCAGGAAACTTGTAGATGAACAGGAGGAGTCAGCCATGTCTTCTCTCTCACCTCAACCACAGTAAGTAAAACTGTTTGCATTCGATATTTATTTCTAACTTTATAACGTGTCTCACAACCCCAAAAAATGCTCAACAAAAATATCAAAATGTCTCCCTCCGGTGGATACGTGATGGACACCAGGGAAGTGGCCATATGCACCACTGTCTATTCTGTTTACACTGGGTGATGGGCAAAGTCAGAGGATCCCCAGGCATACAGCAGTGGCTGAATACAACAAATACATGGGGGGGTGTGGATACCTCTGACCAGATGTTGGCAACAAACTCGGTGCACTGGAAAACCAGAAGATGGCCAATGACTCTTTTTCAGCACCTGCTGGACATTGCTGTCACAAATAGTTTCATTGTGCACAAGGAGCTCAGCAAGGCACACAGCAGCAGGTCACGTGCCAGGCTTTCCAGGAAGAGCGGAGTGCGCACCTACTTGGCGTGCCACTCACCAGGCCACTTCCCTATCCCAACCAACAAAAATGAGTGCACAGACAAAAGAGCATGGGGAAGGAAAAAGTGCACTCTGTGCTACAAAAGGACACCTTGAATCCGTGATGTGGGTCTCTGTCTTCAGGTGGAAAGGAATTGTTTCAGAAACTACAACCGCTAAAATAAAAAAAAATATTAACACCGAAAATAAAAACCCCTTGGCTATTGACAAATATTGCAGCCTGTAACATGGACTCAGATAGCTCCAGAAATGTAAAACTGAGTTGTAAAATAGTTTAAATTAGATTTTTGCAATCTCAGAAATGTTCAATCTGTACTTTTCAAGAATTTATAAAACGAAAGTTCAATTCAGTTTTTGTCCTTTTCTTCTTTTAGGTATTTAAGTACTTGACAGACTTTGAAAGTTCTACTTCTAGAAAAAGGGTGTAAATTATTTACACACGGCATTTTTTGACACAATTATTCACATAAATAGACTAGCCGTTTTAATGTTACTGTGGTGCTAAAAGGGTTAAGGACCATGGTATCCCTGTTCTTGATTGGCCAGCAAACTCACCTGACCTCAACCCCATAGTATTGTGAAGAGGAAGATGCGATACGCCAGGCTACTATTAGAGCAACCTGGGCTCTCATAACACCTGAGCAGTGCCACAGACTGACTGACTCCATGACACACTGCATTGCTGGAGTAATTCAGGCAAAAGGAGCCCCAACTAAGTATTGAGTAGTGTACATGCTCATCGTTTTCATGTTCATACTTTTCAGTTGGCCATCATTTCTATAATTTTTTATTTTTGTGTTGGTCTTAAGTACCGTATTTTCACAACCGAAAGGCGCACTTGAGTCTTAAATTTTCTCCAAAATGGACGGGGAGCCTTATAATGCGGCACGCCTTATGTGTGCACTGAGTTCCAACGTCTATAAATGTTGTGATGAGCGCTCCCCTTGACTCTAAAAAAAAATTTTTTTGTTTTTTTTTTAGCATATCCTGCTGACACGCTGTTTACACAGAGGAAAAGCGGACCTGGCTGAGGACAGGGGAAGGGTGTGTAAAGTAGAACGCTAAAGCCACGCCCCGAGTAGGTATATAGCGCTGGGATGTTTTTAAAAAAAAATGTATTTTATTTTTTTTAACCGCTTGACTGTCTGGGAGCATTTCCGGGGTGCGCATTGTGCAAAACATCGGTTTGGCTAAGGAACCCCGAAAATGTCACCTACGAAGCACAGTTTAAACTGCAAACTATCAGTTATGCGGAGGAACATGGGAATCGAGCAGGCGTGAGAGAATTCAAGATCAACGAATCCATGGTTCGCAAGTGGAGGAAGCAGGAAAGCAAGCTTCGCCAAGTCAAGAAGACGAAGTTGAGTTTCCGCGGGGGGGGGGGGGGGAAAGAAAAACAAAATGTGGAAACAAGGCGAGATGGCCGGAGTTGCAAGACCAACTCGAGCAATGGATTAATGAGCAAAGAACAGCCGGGAGAAGCGTCACAAGTCACCATTCGACTGAGTGCAATAACTCAGGGCTTGCCATCATTCCGGGAGGCTTGGTGAACCACTGGACATTCGTGTAAACGGGGTGTTTAAAGTGAAGTGAGCGGCGTGGGAGCCATGGATGACAGATGGCGAACACAGCTTTACTAAGACTAGGAGGCAGCGCCGGGCGAGTTAGGCCAGAATTTGTGAATGAATTCTGGATGCTGGGGCTAACGTGTCTGCTTGCACTGTTGTTCGAGCTTTCGCACGGCAACGAGACTGACTCGAACCTGCCGTGTTTGATTGAGAACTTGCCCAGCTGGTCATTTCGGATACAGAAGATGAGGACTTTGATGGATTTGTGGATGAGGATTGATCAAAAAATAACGTGAGTACGTTGTTAAATACTTCAATAAAATACAACCGAACTCAGTTTTGCTCCCGCTGCCTTTTTAAAAACATTGTTTTTGCGTGCATGCATGCTACCATATGTTTTACCATGCCTGCGCCCAATAATACGGTGCGCCTTAAGTGTTAAATGCAGACATTGACCCCGTAACTGAGACTGCACCTTTTAATACGGTGCGCCCTATGGTTGTGAAAATATGGTAATCAAATTTGAGATGCTGAACGTGGTATTTTCATTAGTTGTCAGTTATAATTTAAAAACATTTAAATGAATCATCAGTCTGTGTGTAATGAATGAATAAAATATACAAGTTTCACTTTTTAAATGGAATTACAGAAATAAACTTATTCGTGATATTTTATTTATATGACCAGCACCTGTATGTGATCATTATATGGTCAATATGCCAGCTTTATTTTGCATGATACAACAATGTGCAGAGTCATGGCATAGTTAAGATGGGCGGGACACGAGAAGGCTGCACTAATCATCACTCATGTTGGGAAATATAGTACAGTTAAAACCACTCACTGCACATTGGACTCCATAAGGGCTCCAGGTACAAGGTGCAGTGTGGTGGTGCTGCATCCAGTAAGCTGCAGGGAGTACTCTGCACCCAGGTAGGCCAGCAGCAGTTCGGAGCGGCGGTGCAGCAGGTGCAACATGTCCTCGGCCAGGCTGTCAACTGATGAGTAGCGAACCTTGTCCAGGTCAAATATGTCCTTGAGAAAGTGCACCACCTGATCCTGTACAACCGCAATGCATAAAGAAACCGTGGGAAGTGGCCATTAAAGTTGCAGTAAACAACGCCTCGAGTGGTGAGACTGTACCTTAACGCTTAATGGGCATTCCCTGAAACAACTAGTGGAACTTCTAAAACTGATACCATTTCCAGTTTAATCAAAATTTGCCTCGAGGAGTTGAAACCAAGTGGGCATTTAACTCATGAACATCATCAGCAGCAAAACTGACACATGAACCAGCTCATTCAGAGCTAAAGTTTAAAAAAAAAAAAAACAATCTGATTTTATAATCAATTATCCAATCAAAGTACATATGTGCAATTCCTTCTTTTACAAATTAACAAATGTAATGATTTATAAATATGATTTTGGGTAACTAATTTTAGGGTAAAAAGATGGCTGAATTGATGCTAAAAATTAGACTGCGTTGGCATAGGTTAGTGATGAGACTTTGGCGTGTTCCCACTTGTGTACAAATTGAGGTTACGCATCACCTCATCTACCTGGCCAACTGTTCTAATATTTCCAAGAAACACTACATCATCATCTTTGAGACTGACCTTGAAGAAGCAGCAGAAGTCATGCAGCGGACTCTTTGGCCCCAAGAAGCCCCACGCCAGGACAGGACTGATCTGCTCACACAGCGTGTAGAAGCGAGCGATGAAGCCATCTGGAACCTGCGTTGAAAAAAAAATTAGGAGACTATCATATTTTTGCCTTTTTATGTGATGTGGAAACCAGGGGTTCTCAAACTTTGTTGGTGGCAGGGAAGAGATTTTTCCAAGATCCCATAATTTTAACACCAACTAGAGCTGCGCGCAGTTATAATTGGGCCCTCGCACCCCGGCCCCGTTGGGGTATTGGCATGATGAAAGGCCGCAAATTGCCCCCGGGCGGTAGGTTGGACACCACGCTTTAGGACATATGCAAAGTTATGGCCCATATTGAGTAAATGTGGGCCATACAATATAATGGGGGATGGCCCCCAAATGTCCCCCAGGCCATAGGTTGACACCACTGCTGCAGGACAAGTGCAAAAGTATGACCCATGCAAATGTTGCAAAAAGGTCCGGCCGCATAAAATGGGAGGACCGGCTGCAAATGACCCCTGGGCCATAGGTTGAACACCACTGCAAAGCTGTGTAACAAGTTATATTGAGAAACTGCGGGCCATACAATAATGGGGGCTGGCCCCCAAATGGCCCACAGGCCGTAGGTAGGACACCACTGCTGTCGGACAAGTGCATACAAAGAAAGCCTTCTCAAAGGTTACATTGAGATAATGCAGGTCACACAATAATGGAGGATGGGCCCCAAATGTCCCCCAGGCCATAGGTAGGACAACACTGCTGTTGAACAAATGCAAAGCCTTTTCAAAAGGTTATATTGACTAAATGCGGGTGTTGAAAGATGGTAATGAACTCTTTGGCCTACTACACTACTCTATGTATTGTCAGTAATGATGGTCGCACTTGTAACTACTGTGAATGTTACATTTACAAGGCCGTAGATCATTTTCTGTTGCGTTTAGGACATGGGTTGTAATTACAATTTTGTTCGTGTGGTGGTGCTACACGCGTGTAGGAGTTTTTGTGGCGCAAATAGGTCTGATGAACTGCCACCATGTTCTGTTTTCGGTGACCTCAGAAAAGCTACGGTTGAAGAGCCGCCACCGGCATATAGTATGTCGGACAAAAAAGCTTTTGATAACTTTTAATATCCCAGGTGTTGAGCGCTTTTAATTGAGCCAAAGCTAAGGTAGGAAGGAGTTACTGGCCCAATATTTATGTATACAAATTTTCTTTTGTGACAAAATTTACAGGGAACCCCCGCATATTAATGGTCTCGTATTTTGGCTATTTAGACATCCATAGAGTGACTCTAATATGGACTTAGGTGGAGATCTTCGTTAGTGACCTAGATAAGCTTGAGAAATTCAAATAACTTGATTTCAGGCCTCTTGGCAGAAAAAAAAACGTCTGTAACTCAGGAATGCGTGGATGATTTGAATTCATTTCACGTTTTACTGAGGCACCAGAGACATTAAATCCCAAATACTAGAGAAAGTTGGCTTGGCAAAATATGTCCCCTTTAATGGTTCAACATTTGCAAATTCATCTATTCAGGAACTTATTTTTGGAACCTATATATAACCTATAACCTATTGGCTGATTTTGTGCTCAGGCCGAAGAAATAACTGTTTTGATGCCACCTTGACGCCAAAGTAATAACAGTATTGTTTTGACGCCAAGTGAATTGAAGAGCTTCGTTTCAACAAAAGTAGTCATTTGCTGGCCTTCTTGTGGCAATTCCTTGCATTTTATGGGTATTTGTGACAGGGCTTGGTCCCTATTCCAGGCGTCAAGCGCGGGTTCACTGTATTGCAAAGCTACAGCTCGGGGACACCCCAGTTTGAGAACCACTGTACTACACAACACAGACTAAATGTGAGATCTCGTGTGAAAGAGACCAGAGGATGTTCAAACCTTCATGTGCTGCCTCTTCTGCTTCAGCACCGACCAGCAGCTTGATGCCACCGCCTAACAATAAACACACAAAAAGGTCACCTCAGAATTGACCGCAGTATTATGTGGAGTCTGCCATTTTGCTACTCGCACCGTCTCCTTGAAGGAGCTGTTGAGCCAGCGGTTGTTGATGACATTCTGAATGGAGATGGGCGGGTTCTCCAGATCCTCGAAAGAGTCCATCAGGATGAAGTCCAGCACGATGTCATAGAAGTTGAGGTGTTTAACACCGCGCGTGGCCAACTCCAACGCAGTGTTATCCCAGTGCTCCGCTTGCTCCAGGAAGCACATCATCTCCTCAAACACTTCCTCAAACCTCTTTGGGCTCTGAAATCCACAGTATGCCAAGTAAGCCACTGTGGACTGCTCACTGGACAAACTGATGAGTAATCTTTGTCACATTTGAGGAGATGGTGCCAGAAATGCTAACATTAAGCTCAGCACTAAGTGTTATACTCCACAGTCTCCACTTTGCTGCAGCGCTCCATTTTGTTGCTTTCTTCAGTCTCCAAATATAGAAGGAGCCTGGTTTTCTTCCATCTTTTCTAAGCAGTACTATACAGTTCGGCGTAGATTTCTTAGCGTCCCTCAAAGACTGAAATATTACTATTTTTAACAGGAAAACTGATGCAAGTAGACCCGGATGTGTCGAGTTTTTGGGACCGAGAAAAAAACATCTTAAAAGATTTAATTACTCCTGTCGGCATGTTTTATTTTTAATTTAATTTTTTTTTTTTTTAAAGTTATTTTTTTCTTTGTCCAAGTCACTACCTTCTGGCACAGTACCATGCTTTCTCGCTAGCTGTTTTTGGAATCCCTTTTGATAACCGTCAAAAAACATTTTTTCATTCTTGCATGGCTCGTTCTGGCTGATTCGTTCAATACGGTGTGGATTTTCAGTTTCCTGCCACGACTGAAGCTTTACTATTGTGAAGTAGAAAAGTAGAGCCAGGCGCTTTGATTTTTCGGGGCGTTCTGTCTAGGATTTCATCATCGCAGTTTGCATAACTTTTCCATGTTTATGTTCAAGTCGCAACTTGCGCACTCTCACTGGCTGTCTTTGGAGTCCCTGTCATTGGGCGGTCTACATGGCAATCATTACAGCAGCAGTACTGATCTTGAGCTTAATTGTTGTTGTAAGTGGTGCGACAACAAAAATAAACCACAAATCCAATGCATTATTCCTTGAACAAATGGTCAATTAATACTTCCATTGTACCTTCTGCGCTTTGACAATGATGGATGACAAAATCTTCTTCCCAGTCTCTGCCAGAAACGACCTTGTGGTTCTTTCACACAGGATGAGCTGCAGACAAGACAATAACCGCAACAACAAAACTGAATTCTTCACCGTTGTGGCTATGCAACACAGAAGAGACGCTAGGAGGGAGGATCGACTCCACCGACCTGAGAAGCCTGCCGCACGCAGTGCAACTTGGCCAGGAAATCCACATCTCCGAGGCACTCCAACATCTCGGTCCTGTCAATGTGAAACCAAACTGGTTTTAGTGTCCACACCAAACATCTGTTCCCATGTCAGACATTTACCGCAGCACCCTGCAGGAGATCTGGCCATCCTCAGCCATCTGCAAGGCCTCCTCATAGAAGGGATGATGAGTCACTGTGTAGCTGCTCCTCAGCTCCCTGTACTCTGACAACTAGCAGAAACATTAATTTGAATAGTAAAGGTATGAAAAGACCACTATAGGAAGACAATAATAAAATAAAAATAAAAAATCACCACGATTCCCACTGAAATTACGTGACAAAAACGCACACGACTGCACGTCTCACTGTATTAAATGTAAAACAGTCGCACTGGATTCGCTCACTTCAGCTGCGGACACAAAGGAGTCGGTGGAGGCGATGCTGATGCTGTCCCTTAGACACGCGTCCTCCTGCTCCTCTTGAGACACAATGTCTGACACACAAATCAGAAAATGTCATGTACATGTCCAGATAGTCATTTGTCGTGTACGTGGTGGGAGCGACCGACCGTGGCTGCTGGCGTTGGACGAAGGCTCCGACGCAACCCCCAACACGCCCTCGAACTCGCCCTGCAAGCGGTAAGCCCTTTGCAGCAGCGACTTCAGCCTGTGGATAAACTCTGCACTAATGACGTCCTACAGGCAAAAAAAAAGGAAGGACATAGGCAGTTGAACCTCCAACACTTTAAAAGCTTAGGTGTTATATATAGTTCAAGGAGAGAAGAACATCCCGTTGCGTTTTGCCCAGTGACATACTTAAACTTAATTTTCCCAGTGATCAGTATTTCCCAGTCTTCCCAGTGATTGTGGTTACTGTCAAAGAAAACACGGCAAATGGCTAGATATCAGCTCTTATCTAATTTCCCTCATGGGATGAATAATCTATTACACTTATGAGCTATTTTTGTTGTCATTATATTTGTCTGAACAACTGTACCTTTAGTTGTACCATGCATTACAAATGAACGTAACACTGACGAAACAAGGGTAATCTAAGATTGTATTCTATGATTATTTGGTTTCTCAGTCTGAATGGCCTTCTTGACACCCCTGCTCTAAATTGTCAATAAGTGTGAGTGTGAAGGGTTGTCTATATGTGCCACGTGATTGATTCTCGCTCAGCTGTCAGCTGATTAAGATCCATCTTATCTGTGGGCCAAAAGGAGGAGAACCGCTATAGAAAATGGAATGATGGAAGACAAATGTAGACACAGAAGCACATACTTCCATGTTGTCCTCAGCGATGGCATCCGCAGCTCCAGTCTTGACAGAGATAAAGTTGTCATCTACCTGCTTGCTCCTGAACGTCAACGCCTCCTCCCACCGCCGCAGCGCCTCTTCAAATAAATCCATACCTGCCAAGGACACACATCATAAATCACAAAACATGAGGACATAGCATGAGATACCAACCAAATACGTTTACCCATGAGGTAGAGGTTCTCAGGAGTGGTGACCATGCTGCAGATGTCGGCGTCGCCTAGTCGATCCCAGCAGCTGGACTCTATGGCGCAGGTGCCACTGCTAGATGTGTCCGTGCTCGACATACTCTCAGAACGCTCCCTGGGGGCTCCTGCCGATACGTGGACAGGTGCAAGAGAGAAACACGACTTGGAGTTGAGAGAGAGCGTCAAGTTCTGATGACTGCTCTTATCTGTGCAAAAGAGTGTGAAGATGTTTTTATATATAAAGTGGAACGCTCCAAAATTGCTACAATGTGTAAATCAAACATATGCTGTTGCTTCTGTGTATTGGATGTGTTCCTTTAAGGGGCGTGGCCTAGTGAGTGAGCTCAGCGGGTTGAGTCCGGTTGGCAGGTTAGTCTTTGTCTGAGTGTCCGCTGTGAGTTGTGGCCATCAGCAGCTCCTTGAGTGTTCTCATTTTGTATTTCTGTGTTTTACCGTTTGTCCCCTTCAATAACTGACTGAAAGTACATCGGCAACTTTGGCTCACTTTGCCCACATGCGATGGCAATAAGGTACCTTCTCTAAATGCTAAAAAAAAAAAATTATAATAATAAAAATCACTCGAACACACTTATTACACCAAAACCTGTAAAACGCAACTAAGTCGCTTGAAAAACACCTTCAGGTGACTTTACAGGGTGAATGGTTTTACATTATTTGACTTTTAATTAGTCGTAAAGGGTGTTTCAAGTTATTTGGCATCATTTGCAATGTATATCTGAGTAAAAACATATCCTACACCTAGGCAAACAAAGTTTAAAGAGGCTTCATGTTGAAAAATAAAAAGATTAATTCATACAAATTCCAACAACATATTCAAACTGGTACATAAATTACAAGCAATTTCACAAAGCTTCACAAATATTAAATATGGACACCGCCTGTGACCAATTACTGTATTAAAAATTTTCATTGTGAAAAAAATGCTTTATGTCGCCATTAAACTTAGATTAGATATATATTAGACTTTACACCGATTTGATCGGGCTGATCGGTATCGGCCGATATTTAGCATTTTATGCTGATCGGCTTTAATGTCATAATTCGCCACCGCAAAAGACATTTACTCCGCGTCGCCGTGTGCACAGCATCCAAAAGCTAGTTTATTGTCGCGTCTTTTGACGTAGTACTGTAAATATCTGACGGCCAAAGAAGTTACTTAAAAAAAAAAAAAAAAACTTGGCGGTGTGGGACAGGCAACACATAATGCCCGATCAGACTACAGGACAAATTTGCTCTTTCACGATTGCACTGTCAGACTACTGCAATAAAATTCCGGATGCCATTTCTTACGATCATTGGGCTTTATCTTGTCAACTAAAAAGTGACCGGATACACTCGTTACTATGGCGACAACAAGAGTAGAGCGAGCCGACGGTATTATAAGGACAAAATGGGGAAAAACGTGTGTTGGTGGTCACCGGTGCTCTGGACAGGAGAGGATGTTCGTTAAAGCTTGCTTGAGGTATGTTCACGTAATTTTAATGTGATACGGCTCACAAGCAGGCAATAAAAATGCTGTGCAGCCGTGGCCCAATGGTTAAGATCATCGCCTGCCACCGTGGGGGACCTAGGTTCAAGACCCCGACTGGACCATCCGCCAACATCCCCCGGACTCACGTCTGTGGTGTCCTTGAGCAAGACACTGATACCCTGAAATACCCCCCTGGTGCTTCAGCTGCCCCCTGCTCCAGTGTGTTCCACTAACATGTGTTCACTGTGATGGGTTAAATGCAGAGAACAAATTTCGTCTGCATGCATGTTCATGACAATAAAAGGGGAATCTTCTTCTTCTAAAATGTTATGTAGCCTAGCAAGCTACTGCTAGCACGAACGGTTGGACGTAAACATGCCGCCGTTCTGTCAAATCATGCTCTAATGTTTCGGTGTGGGTGAAGTAATTTAATAAAAAATGTAATTACAGTAAGTTAGCACCCATTATTTCTGTCATGTAATGTTGGTTTGACCTGAATGATTAGAATACACGATCTGACTAGAGCAGTGATTTCCAACCTTTATGGAGGCAAGGAACATATTTTACAATTGAAAAATCTCACGGCACACCAACAAACAAAAATGTCACAAAAAGTAGATAAATTAATTACTGTATGTACTTCCTGCCATCTAATAGAAGACCATTCATTTGTTCTCTCTCTCACTATGCCTCACTGGCATAAATAGAGGAACAAAGCAATTTTTTGAGCAATTAAGTACACAAGTATATACAGTAAATGAACAGGTCATTTAAATAGACACATTCCTCCATCTTGTGATCGGAGATAAAAAAATTTGGATTGTGTAAAGCCTTATATATATATATATATATATATATATATATATATATAGACAGTTCTCTGCTGCCTCACCGTCCACTGGCACAGCTGAGGAGAAGAAGAGCTGGATGCCGGACTGCTCCCACGGCAGTCGTGACGGAGGCGACCCGGCCTTCTTGCGGCCCCGCCTCCTCTGAAAGTGGGAAGCAAGTAAGAGCATCGAGACTGCACTGAAGGCTGCAGCGGCAACCAGCTTCTTGGTGCCAGCGCTCACCTGATAAAACATTCACACACAAGCTAGTGTTAGGACCCAGCTCTCTTCATTTATTTAAAGGGGACAAGGTATGTATAATTGACTTTGTAAAGGTTTGTATACAAATAGTTGGGTCTCTGGTGTGCCTGCCTACTAATCAAGTGTAAAATTAAACAAGCAAGTACAGTTGAAAGGTAGAAGTTTATGTACACTATATAAAAAGACACTTTTTCTCACTGTGTGACATAAAATCAGACTAAAGGTTTCCTGTTTTAGGTCAGTTAGGACTACCAAAATTATTTTTATTTGCTAAATGCTAATGCTCATGACTTTCTTCAAAGTCAGAGGTTTACATCCATTAGTATTTTTTTTATTAGTTTTAGTTAGTTTACTGTATGCGTTTGTCAGGGCCTCTTCAGAGGATGAGTAGTTGGACTATTTTAGTTTTATTTACAAAGAAATGCACATTGTTACAGCAAGAGTTGTAGCCAGAAAGTGACACAGTAAAAACAAACAACCCTCTTGATGGCCTTAAATAGACTGTTCAAAGTGTAACTCTAATCTGAACTCATGCAACCTCTGCTAACTCACATCTGGAGTCTGTGGTGATGTTACAGCAGCGATAACATATTGGGGGGGACATACCTCCAGCTGTGCCACAGAGCCGCACACGGCCAGCGGCAGGTGGATGACGCGCAGGGCAGCAGCCTTGGCCGACAGCTGGGAGTAGTGCGTCATTGGAGCGCTTTAGCTATGACGCCGCTGGTCCTCATGCAACACCCTGAACTGCACAGGGCAACAAGACAGAGCGCATCATCACATAACAGCTATTACTGTACATCCAAGTAGCAATAAGCTCATTATTGGGCTCTATGACACGTCAAACAAACCTTTTCAAATCAAAATAGATTTGTAAACCAGTCTTCCAATTGGAAATGTAAAATAGAAATAATCCATTCAAACTTGGTCTATCCATCAATTTTCTGTAAGGCTTATCCTTGCTCGGGTTCCGGGTGAGCTGGAGCCTATCCCAGTTGACTGTGGGAGAGAAGCTGGGTACACCCTGAACTGGTCACCAGCCAATCACAGGGCACAACATAGAGACAACCAACCATTCACCCCCCATCCACATTCACTTATGGACAATTTAGAGTCTTCAATTAACATAACATTAATGTTTTTGGAGGCGGCATGGTAGCCGACTGGTTAGAGCGTCGGCCTCACAGTTCTGAGGACCAGGGTTCAATCCCCGGCCCCGCCTGTGTGGAGTTTGCATGAGGCAGATGTGCTAACCAGAGTCGCAGCTGGTAATTTTCCCTTGATCCCTTGAATCCCACAACTTTATGAATTGTTTGCCAATATACAACTTTATTCCTATAATATTAGGATTTTTTCCAATACTAAAATCATAATATAGGAGAACGGTAACATTACGAGAAGAGAGGTATGATTTCCCAAGAAAAAAATGTGTAAAGTTGAAAAATTTTGAGAAAAAAAAAAATAGTTAAGACGTTTGCAATTGTAAAAATAAAGCCATATTTGTGAAATGAAAGTTATAGTTTTACATGAAAAATGTCATACATTTAATTAAAAAAATCTGAGTAAAAAAAAAATGTAATTTTACAAGAACAAAAATCTTTGTTGTATTTTCTGCCATCTAAAATGAATCCAAGCCACATTGAATATCCATGGAGGACGTGGCGTTGGAGGTCTATCTCTGTTTTACACTATTTCCATGTCTTTCTGTACAAGTAATGCCAATAACAATAATAGCTGTGTCGTCACAATTAGCTTCCACACGCTAAATTGCTAACGCTTAGCCAGCTAAGTTAACAGTCCAGTCGTCGACTCGTTCAGCCCTCAAAACACACGTTTATCGACTGTCAGTGTGGTCTGTGGACATGACCAAATGAGCTTTAAAAATTGATTACCGGGTCATGTGAAGTCTCATTCTCCGCCGCGGAGCCAGTCCCCCCCAAAAAAAAAAAAAAAAAAAAAAGAAGTCGACCGGCTGACCTCCGCAGGTGAAGCAGAGTGAGAACCCAGGACTCCGGCTCGGCTAGCAGCGACATTCGCTGTACCAGTTTCAACTACACAGAGTTAAAGTGCCCCCGCTCGACTAAATGTAGTATTGCAAGTCAAAGTGAAGGTCGTTTTGACGCTTGGCGCAGTTATATTACGTAATTACAATACTGGAGGTAAATTAGCCCCATAAGTAAAGTAAATACAAATAATAAATAATAAAAATAAGTAAAATGTTTTTATTGGCTTTTGCAGTTGCATTTGTTTTTATTGGCCTTTACATTTGGAAAATGTCTTTTTTCCCCCTCTCATTTCGAAAAGGTGTATTGATGTTTCAGTGCGCTGCCAGGCCATCATAAAGATTCGTCATAGTTTGGGGAGTTATTTTATTTTGCTCTGGGAATCGTGGCTTCCAAAACAAACTTTTCTCCAATTCTTGGTGGAATTGGTCTCACATTAATGTTTTATACACTATCTATTTTTAAGCAGGGCAAGGGATTGATAATTATAAATCCTTTTTCCAGTTCTCTGTGTCGTGTTATTGTTTAAAATTATATGTAAAATGCTCGTTTAGATAAAACATTTTTTCAAAAGAAATCGTGGAAATGTAAAATGTATGTTCTTGAATTGAATATTGACTATTTAACCCTTTTGTACAAACGTTTTAATGATGAAACGTGTGAGCAAAATAAGGCTAAAATGTGTAATCCCGAAAGCCACTTCCACGTTTGTAACAGAAAATAGGAAAAAAAAAAAAACTCACATTTTTCCAGTTTTCCAATTTCTCATTACCAGCTGGTTAGTTTAAAATTTCCCAAGACAGCCGCTAGTCCAGTAATTTAAATTTAAATTTATCACTACTCGCGGTGCTTCTGTTACTCTTTGGTAACGGCCCGGAGAAGCCCACGCCAGGAGGATTTCTCTCTTGCATCCACTGCGTGTTCTTTGACCGCACACGGCTGTAACGTTAGCAACCACGCAGAACGGCCAAAGAGCATTAAGGTGTTCAAAAGGAAGACGTTAACGGCACCACCAACGCGAATATTTAGACATTTTAGTGGCATATTACCGACCTAGGAAGCACCGCCGACGTTTATCGTAAAGGTAAGCGCCCGCTTAAGTCGCCGCCGGGCGGGCTTTTGGTTTAGTACCCTCCGAGGTGGATTGTCGGCTTTCCCTTCGTACCGCAACGCTGTCAGGCTTACGTTAGCGCCCATGCTAACAGGTAGCGGCTATCCATCATCTCGTATCATTATTGTCAAGTAAATACGCCCGCGGCTTTGTTTTAGTTGTTGTTATACACCCGTGCATCGCTGTGGGTGTTATCGCTTGATCTCCAACTGAAATATTCAATCTGTCAAATTGACGCTATGCTAAATGCTAACTGCGCGGTCAAAGCCTCGCCTGCTTTTGACAGCTCACCTCCGTAGGCCGACATTACGCACACATTTACGCTGAACGTGACATTCCCATTGTACACATTAAACATATGTTATGCAAAGTCGTTAATATTGTTATGTTATCGAGTCAGGAATTTGCACGAACGGGCGGCAAGTGACGTTAACGTTTTTAAGCATCTGCTCCATAAAATCGGTTATTGTGGTCCAACCGTGACCTACGTACCGTACCGGTACTGTATATCAACGTGTACGTAAACGAACCATCAACGACTTGATGAAGGGAGTCAATAATCGTGTGGTAGTTGTGGATTGTTGTGTGCACTACTGGCTGCTTTATCAGGCACAGAGCCCCGCCCTGGTTTAGCATCTCAGGCCCCATATGTAATGCCCATTTAAAATATTTTTTTTATATTTTGGTACACTTTTAATAATTCTCAGGTTAACACCGAAAAAAAAATAAAAATACAATGGGACCTTGTTTTGCGGATTTGTACCCAAGTCTTCTGACTTAGGTACATGATGCCGGAAGTAAAGTCATAATGGCAGTAAATATTTGTTGGGAAAAAAAACCCGGTGAAAACTGAGTACGGTGGTAACTGAGCAGAGGTGGGTAGAGTAGCCCAAAATCATACTCAAGTAAGAGAACTGTTACAAGTAAAAATAAAAAGTAGTTTGCCACATAATGAAGTAAAAAAAAAAAAAAATAAAGAACTGAAAGCTGATGACCAACTTCAGAATTATTGTTTTAAAATGCTACACTGACAAAATTATAAAGCATGAATGTGCAATTTCAGCTATCACTCAACAGGATCACTTTTAATAAAAGAATAATCAATAAAATATGTACTAGGCGGCACGGTGGGCGACTGGTTAGCACATCTGCCTCACAGTTCTTAGGACCGGGGTTCAAATCCCGGCCCCGCCTGTGTAGAGTTTGCATGTTCTCCCTGTGCCTGCATGGGTTTTCTCTGGGTACTCCGGTTTCCTCTCACATCCCCAAAACATGCATGGTAGGTTAATTGAAGACTGTAAATTGCCCGTAGGTGTGAATGCGAGTGCGAATAGTTGGTTGTTTATATGTGCCCTGTGATTGGCTGGCGACCAGTTCAGGGTCTATTCCGCCTTTCGCCCTAAAATAGCTGGGATAGGCTCCAGCACGACCGCGACCCTAGTGCGGATAAGGGGAGCGGAAGATGAATGAAAAATATGGACTAACGCTCAACTCAACTTTATTTATATAGCACTTTCACAACAGCCGTACAGTACCAAAGCGCTGAACACAAAACAAAAGTTTCCACATTTCGCCACAAAACCGAAAATGCCTAAATTTCATCAAAGTCTCATTCGTCGTACATTTCACCTAGAGCTACAAAGATCGGCTCACACTTGTATCGACCCCAGACGTACAAAAAGACACGCATACCCTAAACCCAACAGGAAGTGACCTGCGACGTCATAATCGTAAGGTTCGACATTTTTCGCAAGGATGCTGATGCCATACTTACAGTTCATCAAAGAGCTATTCGTGGTACGTCACACCTACACCTACCAAACTTGGCAGGTACGTGTATTACCCCGACACTTACACAATTGGAATTACAACCTATATCCTAAACTCAACAGAAACTGACCTACGACCTTTTAAAGGTACACTTTTGGAAAATTTACAGGTGTCACACTTTTGCGAACTTGTTCTACAGATTTCATCCGATTGACTTCAAACTTGGTCAGTACCATCTCAACACCTGCGACATTAAAAGTCATCAAAAGCTTTTTTCCCCCGACATGCTATATGCCGATGGCGGCTCTTCAACCGTCGCTTTTCTGGTGGCGGTGTTCAGCCTATGGCCCAGGGGGCCATTTGGGCGCCATCCACCATTTTAGTGTGGCCCGCAATTTCGCAATGTAACTGTCATCAGTGGTGTCCTACCTATGGCCTGAGGTCATTTGCAGCCGATCCTCCCATTTTGTGTGGCCGGACCTTATTCCAACATTTGCATGGGTCATACTTTTGCACTTGTCCTGCAGCAGTGGTGTCAACCTATGACCTGGGGGCCATTTGCGGGTCATCCTCCATTTTTGTGTTGCCCACGTTTACTCAACATGGGCCATAACTTTGCATATGTCCTACAGGGTGGTTTCCATCCTACCGCCCGCGGGCAATTTGCTGCCCTTACGTCATTGTGCCAATACCCCAACTTTCCAGGACCTCAAACTGCCAGTACCCCAACGGGTCCGGGGTGCGAGTTTTTTTCCCCCTGCCATCGAGATGCAGATGATATTCAAAGTGATCAACAACGCTGTAGTGATCCCTCTTAAGATTGTTTAATTTGAAAGAGGAATTGACTTTCTGTTTCCCTGTTTTTGCCTTAGCAGCTGTCTGGTCAGCGATGCCGCCGGCCCCAAGCTCCGACTGCCCCCACCTGGACTGTGTGGGGGAGATCACCAAAGAGGAACTCATCCACAAATCACATGTGAGTCAATTTGTTGACGTCCTTGATACCACTCATTAAGACAATTCCTTGAAAGACGTGTGGGTGTCACATTTGCCACCTACCAACCTTAAAAAAACTTTTCACCATCTGTGTTTGTCTCGGTGTTGCTAAGCTACACTCCTTAAATGCAGACTAGCCAATCATTGCACACAGAATTCCAACAGGTTCTCAGTGTCGCTCCAATGACACATTTTTGGATTATTTCTATATATTTTTATATATATTTCTTCCAAATTGATGCAGATAAATGCTGACCCCAGTTAAAGCTATGCAGCCATTTCCATAGTCAGTTGAATCCCTTAAAAATCAACAGGCACACCTTTTGTCCTCTTTGAGGTAATCAATGTACAGTACTTTTATTAACCGTAAAATAATACTATGCTGTTGTTAGCTCACTAATGGATAAAGCTATGGGATGATCCACAAATCAACAAGAGTTAGTTACCCTTCAAAATGGTGCCAAACCGAACTTTATTGGACGAAACAACATTTAATGCTGTCTCATACATACTGACACGAGTGCCATAATATCCCCAGGGCCAGTGCCAAGACTGTAAAGTTGGAGGACCAAATTTGTGGGCTTGTTTGGAGGTAAGCCACCACCCCCACCCAAAAAATGTCCTCATCCAGAAAATCTAGAAACATAATGTTTTTCCTCTGTGTCACTAGAATGGGTGTGCGTACGTCGGCTGCGGCGAATCCCACGCGGACCACAGCACAGGACACTCGCAGGTTAGACATCTCCTGGAAGAGTACTCCTTGAAAGTCAAAAGCTAACCTGGATGTTAACCGGAATTCAAATGGCATCTATGCCAGTGAGTTGCTTAATGCGTTCCGTCAGTGATAACACAGCCATATCGGATATGTATCACTTGAGAATGACAGTCAAAAATATTAAATATACAGTGGTTATAAATCAAACCCTACAAACCCATGTTGGAATGCCAAGTTTTTGTGATGCAAAGAAATCAGACCAAGATAAATCAATCCTCAAAACGATTTAAAGTGTCTCTGATTAACGCCAAATATACTCCAGCTGTTCTAGTAGGATTTTCCTGACATTTTTGTAGTCACAGCTTCCACAGCATCAGAGAGATCTCATTGTTCGAAGGCATCAGTCAGGAGAAGGGTACAAAAGAGTTTCCACAGCTTAAATATAATATGAATCACAATGAAGAGAGTCATCATCAAATGGAGCAAATATGGCACAACAGTGACATTACCAATAATTTGACGTCCCTGGAAGACTGATGAAAAGATGAGGGGAAAAAAAACTGGTCAGGGAGGCTGCCATGCAGCTGATAGTAACATTGAAGCAACTGGAGGAATTTATGGCAAGTAGTCACTGTTTAGTACATGTGACAACAGCTTCCTGTCTTCTTCGTATGTCTGAGCTGTGGAGTAGGGTGGCTGGATGAATGCCTGTCTTACCTTGCAAAGAAAAACTGGCGACATTTTGCAAAAACATATTTTAACTCTCCCAAATGCATGTAGGAAAATGTGCTATGGGCCAATGAAATCAAGGTTGAACCTTTTGGCCGTAATTCCAAAAGTTATGTTTGCCGCAAACACAACACTGCTCATCAATAGAAGAACACCGTACCTACACTGAAGCATAGTGGTGGCAGCATCATGCTTTAGGGCTGTTTTTCTTCATCTTCAACTCGGGTCAAGGCGGGGGTGATTATGAATGGTTCCAAATAGTAGTAACTTGTTGGCACAAAACCTTCAGGCTTCTGCTAGAAAGGAAAAATATATCAGGGAAAGCCTACTAGAACATCTGGAACTTTATTTGGGATTGGTCAGAGGCATTTTAAATGGTAGCAGCTATCTTCCGACTCCCACTGAACATGAGTTTGAATGGGATTGGTTCATTCTGAACCACGCCGTCATCCCCAGTTATAAGAGGGTGTACACATTTTTGCGAGGACATTGTCTGTTGTTTTGTTGTTGTTGTTGTTGTATAGTATACAGGTCAGAATTATGGTGGAAAAAAAGTTTGGAACTGATTTAGCTAGGTCTCATTTTTCTATATTATAAAACCTGGCATTTGACCAGGGGTGTGTAGAATTTTATATCCACCTCGGGCATTAAATTGGAATTGCCTACTTGGACCAGCAGCGTAAATCCAACCAAAGGCGTCTCCACATCCAATGCAATTTCATGAGTGGCTCATCTATTATTAATTGTGATTCCTCAGGGAAGTGGGGGGTGATAGAGCGGTGTTGCCACTCGCACGGTTCCAATATCCGTTGCTGGCTGGGATTTTTCTCCATTGGATGCCCCATTGCCAAAGCGACATGAATGGCAAGTCATCATTTGCTCTGCTTCCAGAGAGACTCGGCTCTCCTTGACCCAAATGAAACACAGTGGATTGTGTGTGTGCGCGCGTGTGCGCAAAGACAGTTAATGTTGGCGGACTGATTTGATAGCACTGCGATATCCGTCCATCCACTTACTTGATGGATTAAATCGCAGTTCTGTCCGTACCTTGGTTATGAGGTCACAGTTTGGTTCACATTCGGTAGACTAAGGGAAGAAAATGCTTAACAAAGTGATTCTTTTGTGTAAACAGGAACACATTTATTGATGTTTAAAATGAAACATGACAAATGGTTTATGTAAAAAAAAAAATACAAAAAAAATGGAATTTCTCCAATCAATGAAAGCTTCTGAAATAATGTATGCAGTAAAAAAAAAAAAAAGAAAATATACAAACTCCTTAATCTTTTCTTTTGCAGGAAAGTGCAACGTCAGACTGGTAGAAGTGATTTCTCCACTAAATGGAAGATTCTCAAATGCGTACAATAAAATAAAAATACACATTCCATCATATATAACAACATCATTTCTTATTTAGGAGAGTGCAACACCAAACTGCTAGCTGTAAATTAAACCATAATTGAATGATTACCAAATAAACAATAATGTGCACAGTAAAATATTTCCGTCACCATTGCTTGTTTCCCCCTAGTAAAAGGGTCAGACTGTCACCATCGTGAAACTTTTATTAGTTACATATTTCGTAAATTGCTACCTTTACTGCACTGACATACAGAAAGCGTCTCCTCAAATATCATGTATTAAATTGCTGAGCAAAACATGACACAAACTGGTACAAAGCCTAATAAATATCAAAGCGCTTAATAACCTCTGCTATATTTCAACTCATGAATCTTTTAGACAGACTCTTTCTTTCTCATCTGGGCCTCCTTCCCTGCTGCTGTGTGACCGCTAATGCAGCCTCCGTCAATAATGCACATTCGTCAGGCATGTTGCAGCAGCCTGTGTGCTCGAGGTGCGTTCAGGGACAGTGCATAAATGGGAGGATGTGTTCTTTGGTTGTTTTCTAATGCAGTACATCATTTGAAAAATTGACAACTAGGATTTTTTTTATTTGGATCAGAATGCTTTAGTTAAAACATTGTGTGATCACACTGTCATCATATGGAATTTATTTTGTTTTGTAATATTAGATCAAATATTTTGTCAATATAGTCAGCCAGAGCTGCAAAGGAATGCAAAGTTATCAATGTCCTTTCACCATCATTCCTGTCATCCTGTGTTGTGTTTTTGTTCGCACATTACTTTGTTTTAATTCCTCATTTAAAAAAAAGACTATTCAAGCAACAATTTTTTTTTTTATCCTCATGTTTTTGAGATTGTAGGTTGAAAGCTGCAGCTGGCTACTAGTGTGGACTGAATGGCTGGCAATAGTGAGGAAATGAAATGCCCATAAAGACAAAAGCATTATCACACGTTGAAACACCACTTCATACACTTGTCAATTGGTGCATGTGGCACATGCAGCGGGCACATCACCCAATACAAATTCCAGCCTCCTCCTGTGTTTGGACAACTTGAACAAGAAATCGAGTATGTGCCGCTTATTAAGCTAATGTTGCTAACAATGCTAATTTGTGCATCTGACAACTTTCAGTGCAGCTATGCTTAGCTTTTAGGATATGTGGTGTACAGCGTTCCCCCTCTATTTGTAATTCAGTATTGACAAATTCACCTATGTGCCGCTTATTAAGCTAATGTTGCTAACAATGCTAATTTGTGCATCTGACAACTTTCAGTGCAGCTATGCTTAGCTTTTAGGATATGTTGTGTACAGCGTTCCCCCTCTATTTGTAATTCAGTATTGACAAATTCACCTATTTACTGATTCTTTTTGGAACCTATCCTCCGTTATTAAGTGAAAACTCGCTGTTTTTGTGCTCAGGACAAAGCCCTGTCTAATATAAAGTAGTGCTTTGGCACTATCTTGTAGCATCTCGGTGCCAAGGAACTATATTGAAGTATGGGTAGGAACTTCATTAGGCAGCCCATAGCCCTGTATAATACAAAACTAGTGATTTGCTACCATGTTGTGGCATCTATAAGCAATTGTAAACCTTTTTTGTTAATTACTTGTGAGTTTCCACATTTGTGGCAGAGCTCAGAACAGTGTAGTCCTGCCGTGCCTTGATAATGGCAGATCTTCACCCAGGCAGCTAAGTCATGGTAGATGGTGTGGGGTTATTATGTGATAATTGTTACCATTTTTAATATTAGATAAATTCGTAAATGCTTGTGGTCAGACACGTTTTCAGGAATCGGGAGATAAAAGATTTGCTTGTTTTTGTAATTTCTCACTTACAAAATGCAAAAACTGTACAACAACAACAGAAAATGTGCTTGATTCATTTGTTATTGTTGCGCGCAGGAGACGGGCCACAACCTGACGGTGAACCTAACCACGCTGCGAGTGTGGTGTTACGCCTGCGGCAAGGAGGTCTTCCTAGACCGTAAAATAGTTCCTCAGCCCCCCCAGTCCAGCAGCAAGCCCCTCGCCTCCTCTCAGCAGGTACACGCCACCACTCCTGTCCTCTTTTCATTTAGAATATGACTATTTGTTCATTTTTTGTATTTATGCCATAATCATCAAAATTGAAACAATAAAGGCTAGTTAACTTTGTGTGTGGTGAACTAATATAACATACAAGTTTCACCTTTTGAAATAAATTGACTTTCCCTTGATATTAAAATTCTTTGGCACATACCTGTACATAATGTGTTTTTATCTTGCCTTTGAGATGAATCACTGTTCGGATAACAAACATTGTGCGTGTGCGCACGTGTATGTCACTGAAGGCTAACAACAGAGCCTCGCCTGTGAGCCCAGCCTCTCTCCGTGTGACTCCCATCGGCGTCTGCGAAGACCTGGACATGGAGACAGAGGAAGAGGACGACATGCGCGCTCGAGGTGAGCAGCACTGTAGTTATGCATGTGCACAACAGACATGAGCCCCTTTCACGCGGCCTGTAAGCGCCAACATTGTTCCGTTTTGGCCTTTCGTCCATACGTAAACTGGAATTTAGGTCACAGAAAATTAAGTTATTGTGAAATCCTTTAGTCGACAAGAGACAGTACAAGCACTTTGAGAATAATGAGGCAGATAATTTAATAAAGACAGTACAAATACAACCTGATGGCTGCTCGAAGAGGTGTCTGACTAAATTTCACTGAAATGGTAATTATGTTTTGTGAATAAATATTAAGAACAGGTGAGTACTAGAATTACAATCTCTTGAACTAACACCTAACCTGATGAGTGGCGATGACAGTAGCTGCATCAAAATGCGTATGGCGCTCGGCAGTTTGTACAATGAAACCTTTATTTTCAGCAAGTTTTACATAGTGGTCGTTTGGTTTTGCAGGGTTTGGAAAGGCACCATGGAATGATGCATTTAAAAACAGTCTGCTCGTTGGCGTTGCTCTAATTTGGTCTAAATTGCACTTGACGGCTTTTGCGTTTTAACTCTTTAAAGGGCAAAACACATGAAACTAAACGTGGTAGTTACAATAATTCAAATTCGAAGTGGTCGGTAGTACAAAAGAGTTTGATCTGGGCTCTATTTTATCTGGTTCTACTGTATGCAAAAGACAGGTGGCGGATTAATGCCAGGGCTTCTGTTATGACTCCGAGGCAGCCATTTTGCAGGAGCTCTGTTTGCGACAGGATTACTCATTCTTCGCTAATTTGCTGGATGAAGTCACATGGGTCTTCATCCATTTTGACTTCTTTGTTCGATAAAGGGCAACACCTGCTTTGACATTACAGCTTCTGACATATGTTCGATCTGTTCCTTGAGCAGAATGAGATTTTAGGGCCACTTCTGTTTCTGATTGGTTGTTTAACTACACTCTTCTCTTCCCAGGCTTGACCGGACTGAAGAACATTGGCAACACGTGCTACATGAACGCTGCCCTCCAGGCCCTGTCCAACTGGTGAGACGACAACCATACGCTGTCTTTTCATTCACGATGCCAGTTTATTTTGCTACCCCTCCACACACACAAAGTTACTGTAGGGCGCATCTTAGGAATGAAGCCTGTTGGGCTCATTTTTGCTAATCGAATAGTTTTGTAGCAAACAGCCATCCTTCAATGAAGGACACTAAAGTAACAGTTTTATAGCAAAAACCAATCCTTCAATGCTGTGCGCCATTAGTTAATGTCTATCTAGTTTGTCTTTTTCACACTGCTAAAGCAAGGTACACGTACTCATTTTTTAACATTCTAATCGATATATATAATTTTGTAACATTAGAGATTATAATCATATTGGAATTAATAGAGCTACGAACAAATCAGTGGTGATTCGAATTGACTCACGAGTCCATCTGCAAAACAAATCCCCAATCAGAATTTATGCATTCGAAACGAAACCAATAAATAGCTTCATGGATGTTCATGCCACACTGCGACCGCGGCAGATGAATTGGATAAAGTTTTTCAAGATTGGGAGATGATTGACGATAGCTAGCCAGCTACAGCTAACTCAATGGCTACTAGAGGCAGATGTTCCCATTATGCATTTTACGGCACAGAGACTGGTGCAAAACAGGCCACTATATGGTGAGGCATCTTGGTTAAAGTAAGCCATTTTAAAACTAAAAAGAAGTGTTTTGGCAACAGCTTTTTCCGGAGGGAAAAGCGGTTGCGTCAGCGTACTCTCTGGTGTTGTGACAAAAGGTGTGACCCCCCCAAAAAAACTGCGACCTGGACATAACCAGGGGCCTATAAATACTTTTCAAATAATTGAATTGGTGCGGCATGGTGGGGAACTGGTTAGCACATCAGCCTCACAGTTCTGAGGACCCCGCGGGGTTCAAATCCCGGCATCGCCTGTTTGGAGTTTGCATGTTCTTCCCGTGCCTGCGTGGGTTTTCTCCGGGTACTCCGATTTCCTCCCACATCCCAAAAACATGCATGGTAGGTTAATTGAAGACTCTAAATTACCCGTATGTGTCAATGTGAATGTGAGTCCTAGTGGTTGGTTGTTTATATGTGCCCTGCGATTGGCTGGTGACCAGTTCAGGGTGTATCCCGCCTCTCGCCCGAAGATAGCTGGGATAGGCTCCAGCACGCCCGCGACCCTTGTGAGGATAAGCGGTACAGAAAATGGATGGATGGATAATCAAATTGGAATTTATTTGTTGGACAATGTATTTATTTTCGAATAGTACATGGAGTAACGATTCGATTGTGATCCACTAGTCATTCATTTAGAGGGTGAGTCCGAGCCCTACAAATGAAAGTACACTTTTTTCAAAACCCCTAGGTTTGAGTATATTTTAATACAAATGCGAACTGTTTTTCCATTTTCCTTATACCCATGTAGAATACGCTCTATTCTTTTAGGAACAAAACTCATACTATACATGAGAAATAATAGCATATGGAGACGTTAATTAAGATTAGCCTTCTCGTAGACAAATATGATCGCTACACAAGGTAGTCTGCATTGGCGAGCTGCTGTCGACCACAGCCTACGCCCAGACACTCACACACTGACGTTACAAGCCTCCCTGCTATGCCCCACCTCTTAAAGACACTACAATAAGTACAGTACTTTGTATACATTTTATGCATGCAATGTTTGTGTTCAAATACACCGTTTTCAGTGTAAATTAGTGAAGATGCGCAGAACGGCTTGCTCACCGACATATTTTCAGAAATACTGCAGGCAAATAACAAAAGCTCTACGTAATGGTTTCATTTCATACTTGATCGATGGCAGGAATTCCAGAGACTCCGCTATAATATACAAAGATGCATTAAAAATTTATTTTCCATCATATGGCCCCTTGAATATAACTGGGAACAATGTCTAACTGTGAAGTAATGCATAAAATGTCTGTTAAACCCAGACAATTAAGTTTTATTAGTGTCCAACAGTAACAACTGATGTTTTTGTCGCAGCCCGCCCTTGACGCAGTTCTTTCTTGAGTGTGGTGGCCTGGTGAGAACAGACAAGAAGCCAGCACTCTGCAAGAGCTACCAGAAACTCGTATGCGACCTGTGGCACAAGAACAGGTTGGCGACTTTTTCGTCGTCTTGTTGAAGAGTCACCTAAGATTAGTTAGCTCCCCTGTAACCTTTCTTCATGTCTGTCGCTCTCATTACTGTGTCACATTACAGACCCTCCTACGTGGTCCCAACTAATCTGTTCCAGGGAATCAAAGCCATAAACCCAATGTTCAGAGGATATTCTCAACAGGTATGTGATATTTCTTTCTTCATTGGCATAAAAATGGAGCCAGTGTTTATTGGCCTGTGCCTTTCATACAAAGCTGATCAAAGCAGGGCATTCACACAGCTAATGCGGCTTCCCGAAAAGAAATAATTAAATGCATGCACCATCGTCTGGGATAGTGACAATGGCTTTCACCATAAAAGAACGTGGGCAGTGATTCTCCGGTGCCAAATTCAACACCCTGTCTTCTCACTAGCCCCTCTACACACAGGCTGTTACGACTATGTTATTACATCGCAGCATATTTTCATGCAGGACTGTGATCCTGGGTAAAACAAGCTTTGATAGTGTGTGAAAGGGGCAACTATTGCATTGTGGCGTGCAATAACAATCAAAGTTGATCTCTGAATTTCCTAGCTTCCTAAAGTTGTGTCAGAGATGGGACAGTGGCAATGTCGAAGAGAATAGTGGAAACCTGGGACACTCAGTCACGGGTTGACTTGTACCCCCATGCGATCCAGTGAAAAGCCATGAAATGCCGGGTTTAATGGGCAATATGAAAGGTGCTATTGTACTTAGTCTTGCCTGCACTACTGTTTTGTCGCTGCTTGCCAGTAACCCATTTCACACTTCCTGTCAAATCTGTCTTTTTTTCGGGTTGCTTTTCTGTGTCACAGGTTTCGCATTTGTCTTGTCTGATGTCATCTGCCATCATCTTTGTTGTGTTTAACGGCCGTTTGCAAACTGTAATAGTGCATTACCGCCCGTCGACACCATCTTCCTGGTTCTTGAATCAAATACGTCCGCTTCGCTTCATCCTCCTTCCCTGGCGTTGGAAGATGTAAGCATGTTGTCCTTGTGCACCTGCTCGGTTGAGCTTTAAAATGAACTAATTCCTGCCATTTACAGGCAGCTACTGTATGTATCAATAGTATGAGACTGGGAGGGCTGGCAGTGAATGAGTTAAGCGGATCCCAAAGGCGGAGGAAATTCCTCAATCTATGTTTTGTACTCCAAGTACGGAAAAAAACTTGCTCGTTCCAGCCCTAGTCTAGAGAGGACGGAAGTTGCGTGAAAGGGAATAAAGAGAGTAAAACTGGTGTAATAGTGTTTGGTTTCTCGCACTGTTGCGTTAAAAGCAATTGTATACGTTATACCGGTTGACACAATCAATGAATCTAATAGCGGGATGTTGAGTCATTATCTAAACTCCCGCATATACTGTACGGCATTGTCCCGCTTTGCTGGGCTTCATTTGAAAGGCACAGGCGAATAAATTGGTTTGCAAAACAGTGGATGAGACGTTGATTTTCTTTGTGAGTGCATACAAAAAGCTGAGGTTCTTCACGTAACGTTGGGTTGTGCTTTGGAATTAGTACTGCTATGGAACATTCCCAGACGTTTTGATGGTTTGATCCAGTATTCACACGCACATGGTTTTGGTTTCTGTGTTAGTGCGTCACCAAAACAAACCCTAACGCTTCCAATTTTCATGCTGCTCCGTCCCGCTTTTGGGCCGCAGGACTCTCAGGAGTTTCTGCGCTGCCTGATGGACCAGTTGCATGAAGAGCTGAAGGAGACACTGCCCGAGCCTTGCGAGCCATCCAGTGACATCATGGTAGAAGACGGCCCGCCCAAGGAAGATAACCATAACCAGTCAGATAATGACTTCCAGTCGTGCGAGTCGTGCGGGCGCAGCGATCGGGCCGAAAATGAAGTGCAGCACACTGGTGCGCCCACCGTCATCGTTGGCGCTGACAACGAGGCAGAGATGCTTATCCCTGAGCAGGATGACATCCAAGCCAACAGGGAGTGGCAGAAGGAAAAGAACATGATCAACGACATCTACCGCGCCGGGGTTAACACGGCAGCGGACATGGACAAAGATGTGGACACCGCCACAGAGACCACGCCCATTATCAGCAGTCAGGGACACATTAAGACACAAAGCAGGACATCAGGTAAGAAGACAATGCTACTGTATTAATTGGACGTCCTTGGAAATGTTCATAGATCAAACACCTGTTTAGAATTTTTCCATTCAGATCCTTGTTAGCGAACAGGAAGTTGTGCAAAAAGAACTGAAACATTGAACAGTTGAACAATTGCATTAACAGGTTTAGAGAAAACCAGATTAAGTTCACCTGTAAAGGTTCGTGTGACTTTTAGGTTCATCCTAAATTTAACTCGAAAACCCAAAATTCCTAACTGGGTCACTGTGGTTGGCTGTCATCAATGTTTGACTTTGTCTCCTCTTCCAGAGTCCTTTCCAGACATCCAAATGTCCAACATCACAAGACCTCAAAGTCCAGTCTCTAAGGAGGGCCACAAAATGTCCAGCAGCCCACCCAAAGCTTCCTCTGTGTGGCCCAGCCTTAACACTGCACACAAAAAAGGTACATGACAAGTTTCCTACCAGTGTTTCTCAAAAACAACACTTTGGTGGCGTATGAGTATCCCTAAACGCAATATTTAAAAAGGTCCAAGGTTAATCCTTTGGCCACGTACCGAGCTCAATTGAGCAGGCAGAGGGCTGTCCTGTGTGTGTATCACGTAATTTAGCACAAGTCTCATGAGACACATTGGAAGATGGACGTCTCGGAAAGTTTAGTGGACATCTCGCAAGGTTTAGTAAGTCTGAGATTTTGCAAAAGTGTATATAGATTTTGCAGAAGTCTGATGTGGTTTAGCGAAAGTTTTGCACGACTTAGCTGAAATCTTGTGGGAATAAAAGTCTTGTCCTACGATTGGCTGGTGACCGGTTCAGGGTGTACCACGCCTCCCGCCCGAAGATAGCTGGGATAGGCTCCAGCAGCCCGCGACCCTCGTGAGGATAAGCGGTAAAGAAAATAGATGGATGGATAAAAGCCTTGTCATTTTTTCCGAAGTGTTGTGATTTAGCAGAGGTCTCGTGCCATTTAGTTGAACTCTTGTGGGATTTAGCAGAATTCTGTGTGAATTAGCTGGAGTGTCATGGCATTTAGCATAAGTCTTGTGGGATTTAGTTCAACGCTTGGTCGGCTTTTGCAGATAGTGTGTGTGATTTATTAGAACTCTTGACGCAATTCAGCAGAAATTTTGTGATTTCGTAGAAGTTTCATGTGATTTTGCAGAAGTTTTTTGCTGGATTTACCAAAGGTGTCGCATGATTTAGCCATGCATGAGTCGACTAAAACAGTGATTTTGTTGTAGTCTTATGTGATTTTGCAGAAGTCGAGGTTAACGGAAGTCGGTGATTTAGCAGAAGCCTTGTTATTTCAGAGAAGTCTCACACTATTTTTCCCAAGTTAGTCTTATTAAATTAGTTTTAAGACAGGCTTTTTTAAGTCATTGCTGTTTTCTTGGGATAATCTTTGGAGGCCGGCCGGCCACCCTTTTGTAACCCTTTCCAGACTGATAGATGTCAATTTATGTCTTGACTGTTCTGAATTTCTTTGGGTCGGGTGATTTTGTTGCAGCTTTTTGTCGGGCCGTATTCTGTTTAAGTGATTTCTTCATTGAACAGGTCTGAACATAAGCAGGCTTGGGTGTGATCAGTGAAAATTAACCAAAGTCACAATTTTTTCATGATTTAACAAGGGGTGGGGGGGGTAATTCCTTTTTCACACAGGGCTCAGTAACTTTGAATATTTTTTTCCCCTTAATAAAGGAAATCACTGTTTAAAAACAGCATTTGAAGTTCACTTGGGTTCCATTTCTGATGATCTTAAAGTGGGGGAACTATGCAAAAACATAATTTGAGAAGGGGGCCAATACTTTTTCATGGCACTGTAGCTTTTTCTTATCTAGTATGACCTCTCACTGCCTCTCCACAGCAATGAGCACATTCTCCCCAGCCAAGAGCAAGTGTCAGAAGAGGTACCGCAGCGTTATCTCGGACGTGTTCGACGGGACCATTGTGAGCTCCGTGCAGTGCCTCACTTGCGATCGGGTCAGTATTGGGCGAGAGGGGGGGGATTGGGTCACCCTAACACACGTCAGCATGCTCAACAACACGTTGACCATTTGTGTTTTTAGGTGTCGGTCACGCTAGAGAACTTCCAGGACATCTCCTTGCCCATCCCGGGGAAGGAAGACTTGGCCAAGCTGCACTCGGCCACCCACCAGACGTCCCTGGTTAAAGCTGGCTCCTGTGGGGAAGCGTATGCGCCGCAGGGCTGGATTGCATTTGTCATGGAATATATAAAGAGGTTCGTCCAGATTTGAATACTCAGGCATCTTACAAGCAAAGCAGGTTTCATCCATCTTGTGTCCCCTCCTATTTTCAGCTGGTTCTGGGGTCCTGTGGTCATGCTACAAGATTGTCTTGCAGCCTTTTTTGCCAGGGACGAGCTGAAAGGTGAGCAAGTTGATGTTTATTTTAGGGACAGGCATAATAATCAATAAATCCATTGTGTGAAATTGATTAATCATGTCTTGATGCAATGGAGGCAAAATAGAGTGCCATTAGCGGAGATGCTGTTGATTAAATCTCAGTTTACTGGCGAAAGAGAATCATCAGCTCCAGCTATGAGGGAGTTACGCTACATCCATTCAGATGTCCACTATGGCAAAAATATCTGATTATGTGTATATATAGTAAAATAATATATTTTTTAAGGAATTAATAGTCGCATGCCCATCCCTAGTTTGCTATTTTTGATTTAGCGGTAGCGTTGTGTGAGTATTTTGAGTCTTTTGAGTTTTGTGCATGTGCATTATTTAGCAGATGTCTCGTGAGATTTAGCGGAATTACCACGAGACGTTTTTGAGATTTACGGCGGTATCTCATTATTTAGTGGGAGTCTTGTTTAGGGGAGGCTTTGTGAAGTCTTGCGAGATTTAGCAGAAGTCCTGTGAGACTTAGAAGTCTTTTAATTTAGCGAAATAAAAAAAAAAATTTTTTTGCTATAGTCTTTTGTGCTTTATCACAAATCACACACATTCTCGTCAGGTTTCATGGAAGTCTGGCAACATTTTGTGTAAGTCTATGATTTAGCAGAATAATTTGCAAAATTGACTTGATTTTTATTTTTGATTTCCTAGGGGACAACATGTACAGCTGTGAAAAATGCAAGAAGTGAGTATCTTAAAAAAAAAAAAAAAAATAGGGTTGGGATCGATAAACCGATACAACCAGATATCCGTTCGTAAAGGTGAGCGATACGACCACCGGTAGCAGACTCAGAATCCTTAGATACATCTGTTGTATGGCTGTGGACCGGATATCGTGAGGCTAGGGATTGTTTGCCTGAGGCTTTATGGTTTTCATTTCATAAAACAAGCGCGAGCGGCCTCGAACTGTGCTCCGCAGGTATCGTTATGTTTACAGCCAAACTCAGTAGTGGTGGGTACGCTACATTTCTCCGTAGCGTCACTATTTCAACATCAAATAGCTTTTCAGTAGTTAAGCTAGTACTTTCATCGTCACAGCGATAGCAAAGTAGTGTTCCCCCAGGAGTTATAAACATTGAATGCAACGTCATGTTACGTACCTTATCTCAAGTCTGGCGAAATGTGCACCCTAGAGTGTAAACATACAGACAATATGGCACTTAAAAGTTGACAACTCATCACTCAGCAAAAGTTTGTGTGTAGTGGCGGTCCTAGCTTGAATGGCACGGTGTGAAAGACCCCCCATGGGTCTTTAAATAATGTTTGTGAGTTTATGAAGGGAAAATCTTAAAAATGAATTGTTGTGGTCTAGTTAAATAATTAGATAACTCACGGTCAATGTTTGAAAATAGGGTTAGACATATGTCATTTTATAGAATTGGGTTAAGTCAAGGTTCTTTATGATTAGCATCGCATTTTCTCTGCACTGAATCAAGAATTGTAACGCTCCCATCCTGAATCGAATCGTTCCGCCCGTGAAGATAACGTTTTTTAATCGAATCGGTACCTTTGTATCTAGATATCTATTGAATCGGCCTCATGCCAGAGATTTCCAACCCTAGTTTAAAATATTCTAAACATTCAAATGATCTTTATCATCCTTTTTTCCCCTAGGTTACGAAATGGAGTTAAATTTTGCAAAATGCAAAGTTTGCCAGAGGTATGTATATACTTAACATCATAAAAACAAATCCTTGGCCTAAGTCTTTTGATTTACATTGTCTTTTCTTTCAGATTCTGTGTATCCACCTGAAGCGCTTCAGACACGAGCTGATGTTCTCCACCAAGATTGGCACACACGTCTCCTTCCCGCTGGAGGGCTTGGACCTGCAGCCCTTCCTGGCCAAGGACAGCTCAGCGCAGACTGCCAACTACGACCTGCTGTCAGTCATCTGCCACCATGGCACCGCTAGCAGTGAGTGGGTGCCCATAGAGATATAACACGTTCTTGTTATAGTTTGCAAATGCAGATGGAATATCTCCGTACCTCTTCTCGCTTCTGCAGGTGGCCACTACATTGCCTACTGCAGGAATGACATCAACAATCTTTGGTATGAGTTTGATGACCAAAGCGTGACTGAGGTGTCAGAGTCTTGCGTCCAGAATGCTGAGGCTTACGTGCTCTTCTACAAGTAAGCAGCACATCAGCGCCTGCACACAAAAAGGTCACTGCAATGGTACCCCGTAGTGAAACCACAATCACTGTCCCCTAACTCATATCTTTCAAGCTCGAATACCCCTAGCTCGGATCCCCTGACTCGTATCCCCCGATTCTGATCAACTGGAGAAGTTGCTAAGTTTGCGGAAATCTCGTTTGATTTATCTGAAGTCTTTTAAGAGGTTTGCGTAAGTCTTGTTTGATTTAGTACAACTCTCATGGAATTTAGAAGTCTAATGAAATTTAGCTCTTCCCTTATGATTTAGTGAGAGTCTCATTAGATTTAGTAGTCTTCTCACGATTCAGTGGGAGTCTCGTGATATAGTCATCTTGTGATTTAATGGGAGTCTCACAATATTTAGAAGTCTCTGGAAATTTTGTAGAAGTCTTGCCTGATTTAGTGGAAGTCTCATGTAATTTAGCAAAAGTCTTGTGAGATTGTCTCGCATGATTTACTGAAGTCTCATGATATATAGCAGAAGTCTCTGGAGAGTCAGCCAAAGTCTAGCGTCACAGGATTTAGCAGAAACGTGAAATTTTAGAGCATGAGATCACATATGATGAACCCCGAGGTGTATTTTTCACCAAAATGTGGGTGGAACTGTACTGAATTGTAATGCATTTGGGGCTTTTAAATCTTGAACATACCACTGGATTCATTAGTATTTAAAATTTGGATTAGTTGCTTTTCATTTTCCGTAGATTTCACACTATATAACGCCATTTGATCTGCTGCCACCCCGCAGGAAGAGCAATGAGGACGCACTGAAGGAGCGCAGGAGGGTGTCAGGCTTGCTCAACATGATGGAGCCCAGCCTTCTGCAGTTTTACGTCTCCCGCCAATGGCTCAACAAGTTCAAGACCTTTGCCGAGCCCGGGCCAATCTCCAACGACGACTTCCTGTGCTCGCATGGAGGTACTAATGACAAAGACTGATGTACATTCATTCATGATACCTTTAGCTGTTGGTTTAAATGTCCCTTTCCTGTCCCGTGAGGTGTGCCGCCCAACAAAGCCGCCTACTTCAATGACCTGGCCATAGTGCTACCGCAGAACGTGTGGGATCACCTCTACAGCAGGTACGCTGACTCGTCCCTGCTGCCCTTTTTATTTTTTCCCCATGTGTCTAATTGGGTCTGGTCGTCTACTAAGGTACGGAGGAGGACCCGCCGTCAATCACCTGTACGTTTGCAACACGTGCCAGATTGAGGTTGAGAAGCTCGAGAAGCGGCGCAAGTCGGAGCTGGACATGTTTGTCCGGGTAAGTCGACTCTCCATCCACCGTTTTGTGCTCATCACCCCGGAGGGAGACGAGAGGTGTAAGGCTGATGAAAGCCTCATCATTAATGCATTGAGACGCATGCAGTAGCAATAGCGTCAGTGCGGGCTGCCCACACCTGTAAAAAGACAGTATTTTACTGCAATCGGGAGCAGTGTCAAAAGGCTTGTTTATACTCGGGCGGGCGGCAACCAAGCTGACATCACTGCGGCTATCCCGCGCTCAGTTTTCCTTTATACTCGAGCACAACCTACGTGCGCAGTTTTGAAAATGTACTGCAGTTCTCTTCCAAGTTGGGGATGTCGCTACGGCTGGTATTGGTTAGGACACCACAGGGTGGAGTTTCCTCTGCATTTTTTGGCCATTTCCAGTAGCCATTTTACTTTCTTTTCCGGAACAAAGCAACAACAATGGCGTCCAGTGTCTGCGAGAACAAATGGACCTTGATGACCAAATGATACGTTTAATTATGCTGCAAAATCGATCAATAAGGCGGTGGCGTAGGTGGTATGGGGAACGCTGAGTACATCATCACAGCATGTGACTAAAACAGAAGAAGAAGAAGAAGATTAACAGGGGACACTTTTTTTTCTGTTAAAAGCAGTTGTAGGTTATGTCAGGCATCTCATTATCTGATTGTGATCTGATAATGAGATGCTAATGAGTGTACAAGGCTATTCAGTAATGCTGGAACAGGGGGGTAAAATTCCATCCCTCCCGGCAAGAGCAGTGATGCTTCGAGTTGCAAGTTTAATTCGTTCTGTGACCATACTCATAACTCCTATTTAAAATATTTCCATTGAAATGAATGGTAATGCCATTAATCTATTCCAGCTTCTCAAAAATCCATCCATCCATTTTCTGAGCCGCTTCTCCTCACTAGGGTTGCGGGCGTGCTGGAGCCTATCCCAGCTGTCATCGGGCAGGAGGCGGGGTACACCCTGAACTGGTTGCCAGCCAATCGCAGGGCACATAGAAACAAACAACCATTCGCACTCACAGTCATGCCTACGGGCAATTTAGAGTCTCCAATTAATGCATGTTTTTGGGATGTGGGAGGAAACCGGAGTGCCCGGAGAAAACCCACGCAGGCATGGGGAGAACATGCAAACTCCACACAAGTGGAGACGGGGATTGAACCCCGCACCTCAGAACTGTGAGGCTGACGCTCTAACCAGTCGTCCACCGTGCCGCCGCTTCTCAAAAATGTTTTATATATTTATTTATTCATTTTATAATAAGAAAAATAGCACTCTAGAATGTAAACAGTTTGTGCATCATGATTAATTCATTGCAACGACTTCTGGCGGGTGCAAATTGGCCACCAGGCGGCAGTAGAATATAGTCATAAATACAAACCAAGGAGTTCCACTTAACTATTGTGACTACTCTGCAGTAATATTAGTTGTTTGTCACAGATGATAAAGAATATATGCCTGTATTGTTCTGTTGTCTGTCTACATGTGTGGGTGCACCTTTTGTGTTCAAATATCCATACATACATGCATTTTCTTCCGCTTATCCAAGGTCAGGTTGCAGGGGCAGTAGCTTTAGCAAGGAAGTCCAGACTTCCCTCTGACCAGCCACTTCATCCAGCTCTTCTGGGGGGATCCCGAGGCGTTCCCAGGCCACATGGAGGGTCTCTTCCCAGTGGGACATGGCCGGAAGCCGTCCAGGAGGCATCCTAATCAGATGCCCGAGCCACCTCATCTGGCTCCTCTCAATGTGGAGGAGGAGCAGCTCTACTCTGAGCCCCTTCCGGATGATCGAGCTTCTGACCCGATCTCTTAGGGAGAGTCTGGACACCCTGCGGAGGAAACTAATTTCGGCCACTTGTATCCGGGATCTTGTACTTTCGGTCACGACCCACAGCTCTTGACCATAGATGAGGGTAGGAAAGTAGATTGACTAGAAAATTGAGAGCTTTGCCTTTCAGCTTAGCAGCTCCTTCACCACAACGGACCAATACAAAGTCCGCATCACTGCAGACGCTGCACCGATCCGAACACATGTAGACTGATCCACTATTCCATGGCCAGGACGAAAACCACACTGCTCCTCCTGAGATTCCACTTCCGGACAAACCCTCCTCTACAGTAGCCCTGAATAGACCTTATCCGTTCCTATTATTTATTTAGATTTTTTTCCAGGAAAAAAATAAATAAATCGGACAACAGCTCGTATCTCAAAACTCAAGTTGGGTCACTTGTATCTCAAGGCACCACTTTATTTCATAGGTCACAATAAACGCTGACATCATCCAAGTATCTGATTGCGGGATGCCACGTTTGTGTGAAAGTGCACACAGTTGTGGCAATGTCCCGACTTCACTCGGTGCTTTGTAAAAGGCACAAGCAGAAATGCTGGGTCTTTTAATTTGTCATAAAAATTTTCAGTATCTCTTTGAAAAAGAGGCTGAAAAGTGTGTCGTGTACTGTATAACAAGCACAGGTGGATAGATTTTGTATCAACTGATGCTCAGAATCTCTTTATAGACCACTATGTTTAGAAAGAACAGGAAGAGTGTATTTACCAGGAAAGACAACACAGGCGCAGTGTGTTAAGAGTGTCGTATAATTACAGCAAAGAACCAGAGAGAATTGATTTAGTTTTCCATCTCCTCTCTGAGTTCTTTCATCCTCACTTCATTTATTCTCTGCGAAATCCTCCCCCGCCACATCCTCTATTTCTTCCCTCCTGCCACTCTCCAACAACACTCACTCCTCCTCCCCCCACGTCTCCACTCTCTGCAGCTGAACAAGGCCTTCCAGGATGAGGAGTCTCCAGTGGTCATATACTACATCAGCATGCAGTGGTTCCGCGAGTGGGAGGGTTTTGTCAAAGGCAAAGACAATGGTAACTGAATGCACACTCACACTCAAAACATCTAATTAGAACTTTAAATAAATCTGTTGTCTCACAAAAAAGGAGACTAAGTTTCCCCTTCTTGTCCCAATGAATGCGTCAGTTGCAAAAATAAAACACCACCAACTCAAATACACGCCTCCCTTTTCACATCAGGACCAGTCAAACATGACACAAAAGGCCAAGGAATTGGCATACGGTCATTTAATAATTATGCCGTGATTAATCAAATAGTGACCATCCCTCACTGTGCCCCAATTAATTGCCGGGTGAGTCATCCACTAAAAATGGGTTGGAAATAAATGCCTCTCAGATATATATACATACACAAATATACACTTATCAAAGATGCTTTGACAAATAAGCGCCTCCCTAAAGTAGAGACAGTGGGGCAAAAAAGTATTTAGTCAGCCACCAATTGCAAGTTCTTCCACTTAAAAAGATGAGAGAGGCCTGTGATATTCATCATAGGTATACCTCACCTATGAGAGACAAAAGTAGGAGAAGAAAATAAACAAAAAAAAAATCCAGAAAATCACGTCTGATTTTTAAAGAATTTATTTGAAAATTATGGTGGAAAATACATATATTGTCAATAACAAAAAGTTAATCTCAATACTTTGTTATATACCCTTTGTTAGCAATGACAGAGGTCAAATGTATTTTTGTAGGTCTTCACGAGGTTTTCACACACTGTTGCTGGTATTTTGGCCCATTCCTCCATGCAGATCTCTAAAGCAGTGATGTTTTGAGGCTGTCGCTGCGCAACACAGACTTTACACTACCTCCAAAGATTTTCTATGAGGTTGAGATCTGGAGACTGGCTAGGCCACTCCAGGACCTTGAAATGCTTCTTACGAAGCCACTCCTCTGTTGCCCGGGCGGTGTGTTTGGGATCATTGTCATGCTGAAAGACCTAGCCACGTTTCATCTTCAATGCCCTTGCTGATGCAAGGAGGTTTTCACTCAAAATCTCACGATACATGGGCCCCATTCATCCTTTCCGGATCAGTCGTCCTGGTCCCTTTACAGAAAAACAGCCCCAAAGCATGATGTTTCCACCCCTATGCGTCACAGTTGGTATTGTGTTTTTTGGATGAAACTCTGCATTCTTTCTCCTCCAAACATAAGTTGAGTTTTTACCAAAAAGTTCTATTTTGGTTTCATCTGACCATATGAGATTCTCCCAATCCTCTTATGGATCATACAAATGCTCTCTAGCAAACTTCAGACGGGCCTGGACATGTACTGGCTTAAGCAGGGGGACACATCTGGCACTACAGGATTTGAGTCCCTGGCGGCATAGTGCGTTATTGATGGTAGCCTTTGTTACTAGCTCTCTGCAGGTCATTCACTAGGTCTCCCCATGTGGTTATGGGATTTTTGCTCACCATTCTTGTGATCATTTTGACACCCCGGGGTGAGATCTTGCGTGGAGCCCCAGATCGAGGGAGATTGTCAGTAGTCTTGTATGTCTTCCATCCATCCATTTTCTGTACCGCCTATCCTCACTAGGGTCCCGGGCGTGCTGGAGCCTATTCCAGCAATCTTCGGGCGAAAGGCGGGGTACACCCTGAACTGGTCGCCAGCCAATCGCAGGGCGCACATAAACAACCAACCATTCACACTCACATTTACAGGCAATTTAGAGTCCTCAATCAACCTCTACAACGCATATTTTTGGGATGTGGGAGGAAACCGGAGTGCCTGGAGAAAACCCACGCAGGCACGGGGAGAACATGCAATCTCCACAGAGGCGGGGCCGGGATTTGAACCCCGGTGTTGTAGGTCTTACATTTTCTAATAATTGCTCCCAGTTGATTTATTCACACCAAGCTGCTTACCTATTGCAGATTCGGTCTTCCCAACCTGCTGCAGGTCTACAATTTTGTTTCTGGTGTCCTTTGATAGGTCTTTGGTCTTGGCCATAGTGGCGTTAGGAGTATTGATTGTTTGAGGTTGTGGACAGCTATCTTTTATACTGATAATGAGTTCAAACAGGTGCCATTAATACAGGTAACAAGTGGAGGACAGAAGAACCTCTTAAAGAAGTTACAGGCCTGTGAGAGCCAGAAATCTTGCTTGTTTGCAGGTGACCAAATACTTATTTTCCACCATAATTTGCAAATAAAATTATTTAAAATCAGACATTTTCTGGATTTTTCCCCCCCCTCATTTTGTCTCTCATAGGTGAGGTATACCCATGATGAAAATTACAGGCCTCTCTCATCGCTTTAAGTGGGAGCACAATTGGTGGCTGACTAAATACTTTTTTGCCCCACTGTATATGCTATACATTTCGTGTGCTATATTGTTCACCCACGGATACGAAATATTTATTTGTTGAGCCCATTTGAACTACGGGTATGTTGCTAACTTTATTGCTAACCTAAACACCAATGAAACATGCCATCAAAAATTTAACGCCTCCCTCAAATAGAGATTTTGAGTCTGCAATGTGCTATTGTTCATACATGGACATTAAATATTGGAGTACTTTAATTTGGCGTAAATTGTAATATACTCCATAGATGCGTTTGTATAAAGACTTCTCCCTCTAAGACACCTCTACCCATCTGCAGTTTGGTAATTAAATACCCACAGCCGCTACTTGTGAAAATAAGGCAAATCTTTTTTGTTGCACAAGAGCCAAACACTTGCCCAGCAACGTGCTCGGGTCCAAAACAAAGTGTGAAACGGGTTCTTTTGATTCATCTTCAAGGTTCTTGTTATCCAGTGAATCATCAAAAATACATTTCTACAACACTTGCTCTTTTTTTTTTTTAACCACCCCTCTCTCTTTTGTATTGTATCTATTTATAACAGCTGACAGTTTCCCCCCCTCCCTCTCGACTTTTGCTGCTTTTTTGTTTTCTGTTGCTACAAAGACTTAGTTTCCCACGCATGACAACAACCTTTGCCACTGAAACTACCAAGCAAGACAAAAGATTGTGTGAGTGTGAAAAGAACTAATTAATATTTTTCTCTTTTAAGCTCCACCGGGACCCATGGATAATTCCAAGATAGCAGTGAACAAGAGCGGCCATTTAACGCTTAAACAAGGTACAAGAAGTTGTTTGAAATATTTTTATTTTTTTTAAATTCAGCTCTTCACTTCTGAAGATATAGCGGAACCTCCAAAGTAGAAGCTGGTTGACTTCCAAGTTTTCATTTTTTCCCCCCCTTAGGAAATAATATATATATATATATATATATATATATATATATATATTTAATATATATAATATCCATCCATCCATCCATTTTCTGAGCCGCTTCTCCTCACTAGGGTCGCGGGCGTGCTGGAGCCTATCCCAGCTGTCATCGGGCAGGAGGCGGGGTACACCCTGAACTGGTTGCCAGCCAATCGCAGGGCACATAGAAACAAACAACCATCCGCACTCACATTCACACCTACGGGCAATTTAGAGTCTCCAATGAATGCATGTTTTGGGGATGTGGGAGGAAACCGGAGTGCCCGGAGAAAACCCACGCAGGCACGGGGAGAACATGCAAACTCCACACAGGCGGAGCTGGGGATTGAACCCAGGTCCTCAGAACTGTGAGGCTGACGCTCTAACCAATCGGCCGCCTATATATATATATATATATATATTATATATATATTATATATAATATATATATATATATATATATATATTATATATAATATATATATATTATATATAATATATATATATTATATATATATATATATAATATATATTATGTATATTATATATATATATAATATATATTATGTATTTAATATAATATATATATATATATATATATATATTTATATATATATATATATATATATTTAATATATATAATATATATATATAATATATATAATATATATATATTTAATATATAGAATATATATATATTTAATATATAGAATATATATTATATATTTAATATATTTAATATATATTATATATATATATATATATTATATATTATATATATATATAGAATATATATATAAATAATATATATAGAATATATATATATAATATATATAGTATATATATAAATAATATATATAGAATATATATATTATATATATTATATATATATATATTATATTTTATATATATAATATATATATATATATATATATTAGTAAAATGAACATACAGATTTAGCGTTTTATTAAATACTTGGTTCCTCAATTATAAATAAAAATGAATTATTTCTATTGAATATTAATGTGCCCTGCGATTGGCAGGCAACCAGTTCAGGGTGTACCCCGCCTCCTGCCCGCAGTTAGCTGGGATAGGCTCCAGCATACCCGCGACCCTACTGAGGATAAGCGGTGTAAAAAATGAATGGCTTCATATTTTTTATTTTTACACACACACTTTTGATTTACACATTTCATTTTTATACCACATCTACGAAAGACAAGGCCCATCTGTCTATATTAAAATTCAAATAACGCTCGCTGAGCATAAATCTCACATCAAGCACTACGATGATTTAAACTGCAGTTATTTTTTTACTTTTGGGGCTAGAACAAGTGCTTCATGTTGTCTCTCTATCCCTGCAGGGGCCGACTCAGGCCAGATCTCTGAGGAGACGTGGAACTTCCTGCATGCCATCTACGGTGGCGGGCCGGTCGTAACATTGGGGCCCAACGTGGTCGCCGGCCACCAGGAAGCGGATGCCTCCCACCAGTCGGAGGAAAAGATCGAGGTGGAGACGCGCTCGCTTTAAACAAAAACAAATGACGAGCGAACAAGTTTTGAAAATACCGCCTTTTTCATTTTTTCAAATTTGATTTGAAATGCATTCATGCAAAAAAAGAAAAAGAAAAAACAAACAAAAAAAAGCACGCCAACTTTAACTGCTTCTGCAACGGCTCGCTCCAAAAAGAGAATCAAAGCTTTGTCCTGTTGTACAAATGTGTATACGTTTCGATTAGCACTGTAGTCGTCTCATGTCACCATTTTAAATGTGTGCAGCTAGTTAACAACGACAAAAAATACAGGGAATGTGATTTTATTTTGACCAAATGAGCACATGTACCACGTGTTTTGTCATGACACTTGTACTATAGCAATTCAATTGACGGACATCTTAAGGCTATGAAGGGACTAATTACAAACGAGTCTCAGGAATTAATTGTGCACTGTCGTGCAGTGCAACGCTTCTCAACCGGTCTGATATCCCCTAGTTTCTTAGTAAATCCTTGAATGGATCAAACTTTGTCATGTTCCACTTACATGAGATGGGGTGGACAAAAAAGCTTTGCCCATTTGTGGTGGATACCTGCTTCTGATTGGGGCGCATTTAAGTGAAATCCAGAGTTGGGTTTTCGCAAGTATGAGGCCTGAAATTCACCAAAATGTGGGCAACGGTCCTTGAGACTATTTCGTGTGTCCTGATATGATCGACATTTCTACTCAATTTCTTGTTGCCAAGTCAAACTGGCTTCAAGGGATGAATTTTCATAACGTTCACCCCCTTTTTCCTGTCATCTGTCAAGTATACCTACTTTGGACAAGTTCCCTTGTAGGAGTTTCTTAAAGTACTTCAACACCCTGGAATCTACCCAAACGGCTGCTTCAAACCAAAATGGCTGACTTGCTATTCAATTCTGGGCATGGGTCCTTGAGAATTTTTTGTGTGTCCTGTCTTGTGTCCACCCAATTTCATGTAGCTGAGTCAAACTGCTTTCAGGGGCAGAAAAATTCACCCCCCTTTTCATGGTGAATTCCCGAAATGTCCATCAAACTTTGCCATGGTGCCCACATTAGATGGCATCGGTAAAAAAATTAAAATAATTAGCCATTTAGCGTCACTCATCTGTCTTGGATTGCCGCTTTCGATTTGGGCTCATTTAGGCTAATTCTGAGTAGGCCTTCGTATAGTACTTCAGAGCCCTGGAATTTGGCCAAAATGGCTGATTAAAACCGAAAAAGCTGGGTTCTATTAAATTTTGGGTGTGGGTCCTTGAGATTTTTTCATCTGTCCTGTTATAATAGACATATCCCCCCAATTTCATGTTGATCAGGGTTATTTATTTCACTTTTCCAAGGGGCGCCATTGTTCGGGACCCCTAAAATACATGAATTTTCACCATACGCTTGCAAGAATTTCTGAGTTTAACTAAAATCATCAATCCTCAAAGTGATCATCAAACTGAGTACAAGCCCTGGGGGTTCACCCAAAATGGCTGCTTCAAACCAAAATGGTCAACTTCCTGTTCAATTTTGAGTGTGGGTCCTCTTATGATAGACGTTTCCACCCAATTTCATGTCAGTCAGGCTCAAGTTAACTGCTGAAAACATCTGAACTCTGTTGCAAAAAAAGCAGTACCCAAACAAAGCAGATTAAGCTTGTCTTGGCTCATGTTGTAAAGGGGTTTTTGTTGACTTTTATGTCCACCGGTTGAGAATCGCTGCCGTGTCGACACAAACGGGCATGCAGATGTTTGAATGTAATGGATGTATGTTGGTGAAGATTCAGCACTTGCTTATTTATCACAGACAGGGAGTTTCAAAAAAGGATGTTAATAGTTTTTGGTTTGTTTTGTACATATACATCAAAAAGTAGGTGAAGTAACAATGCATGCTATTAACATTGCAAATCTCACACAACTAACCGTGCACAGCCTAGCCTAGCTAGACACTACAGCGCAGTACATTAAGTTGTAATCAGCAGCATTGTCAATCTTAATTGAGGGCATTATTTTGCATATTGAATGCTGAAAGTGTTAGCCTGTGGACCAGTCAGTCAGAGCTATTCTGATTTATTTTTTAATTTTTTTTGATGCCTCGCACAATAAAAGAAAACAAATGTATGAAAACCTGATGAACGTGTGCTCATCTTGATTGATCCACAACATCTTTGATTGAAAGTGATGAGCAGTTATATCGTGCGAGAAGCTAACATAGCAGTCTACAGCATGCTCCTTGTCAAACAACACAAACTGATTCAAAAGCACACCACCAGTTGCAAAAGATCTGGATCGAAGTGCTTTGGTCACAAAGCTTTGGTTAAAACTAAGCCCATTCAAGGAACCAATAAGGAGAAACTTACCAAAATAACCATATGAGAGCTGCGGAAGATCCAAGTCCTTTGTTAGTTTAATAAAAAAAAAAAAAAAACTGGTCAACATAGCTGAATCCTATCCAGACAACAGAAAATGGAAGTAGAAACCTGCCAAAATAAAAGAATTAACAGATTCTGTCAAATGTATCACACCAGTTGCACAAGATCTGAATCTAAATCTTTTGTTCACAAAAGGTTGGTCAAAACTGCTGTCCAGCAGAGAGCCCTAAAAGCCATAACAGCACCAACACATGGACTCAAATGCACCACGCCTGTTGTGTAAGATCCAAATTATAGGCCTTTGTTCACACAGCTGATCAAAAGCTTATTCTAGTACTGGTACAAAAACAGGAAGATGAAACCTACCAAAATATAAGCAGCAACAGCACGAACAGGTGGACTCAAATGTGCATCACCAGTTACAAAACAATCAAAAGTAATAGTAACAAAAGTAGAAACATACCAAAATAAAAATATGTAACAGCAGAAGCAGATGGACTCAAATGTGCCACACCAGACTCGTGAGGATCAAATTAAAATCTTTTGTTAACAAAAAGTTGATTAAAAACCAGCTCCAGCTGAGAATCCTATCAAGGGAACTAAAACGGGAAGTAGAAACCTATCAAAATAAAAGCAAGGACTCAAATGCACGGCCGCAGAGGATCCAAATCAAAGTCCTTTGTTCATAAAAAGTTGGTCAACGCCATCTCCAACTACGAGTGCCACCAAGGAACACAAACCGAATGTGAACGTGATTTCATGCACATTAATCACCACAAAGTCAACATAGCTCCTGGTCCACATTTGATGGCATTTCCAGGCTATGAGAAGGCAAACATGTTGCCGAGTGCGGCACACGAATGTCGCCCTCGCCTCAATGTGCTCGCACACCCAAGCCAGAGCGGTCGGCTGCACTGTGAAAACATGGCTGCGAGCGAGCGTGCAGCGAACGTACGGAAGTGAGGTACGTGCTACATTTTTTTCGGGACTCCGCAAACGCTTAGCCGGTCCATCGAGTGTTTTGGTAGTCGCGCGCGGGGGCGGAACGAGACAGTTGCCGGGTCTGTTTGTGGAGGACCGACGCCGTTTGCGAATTAAACTGCAAAGTTGGGAGCGAAACAATCGGCTAAGCTAGGCTGGCTAACGCGAAGCTACAGGCAGACTGCCACGATTCTCCTCACCGGTTTTATCAACTCGACTAGCCTAGCGAAGACACTTCTCGAGTCGAATGGATTAACGTGGAACCCACGCTGCTCCGGAGCCTCCCTAGGTAGCCACTCTCCTAATTTCAACCGTTTACGGCACACGATAAATGCAGTGTTTAGCCGCTGGGCTAACGGGAGTTATCCCGATTAAAGGGCTGACCGAGCGGCGTTTTGCGGTGAAGTTGTCGCTAACGTTTAGCTCGCCCTCTCCCTCCCCCAGCTGGGTTGTTAGTAAAACATCACACTTGTATTTTATTTATTATTTAATTTAATTGAATGGACTGTACGCCCGGCCTGAACTGTGGCTGTTGGCCGAGTAGCTACCGGTCCAGCGTGGAAGACGCCAAGAGAGGATCCGGGGATCCGAGCACTCTACCCGGGTTGCACGCCAACGCTACCCCGTGGATGTCACGATGCCACTAGGCCTTTGTGGAAGTATTCCCACAACAGCGGGGAGACAAAAGTGGACACAAAGTAACAAGCAGACTAAGCTTTAAATTTTGGGGGGAAACAAATCCCTTAAAATTGCTAGCAAGCTGACTTTAGCCACCGCTCTCGGCTTGTTTAGCAGGTGTGTATGCAGGCATAATTGTGCACATTGTCGCCTATAAAACTGCCCTAAATGACATGTTTTTGTCATTTTTGGACGAGATTGTGAATGCTGAGCATGTTAACATCACTTCCAAGTTAGGAGAGTACTTTTTTATTTTTTATTTTAATTTTATTTTTTTATAAAAGAGGATGTGTTAAATGTTAGCATGGAGCCTCATCTCAAACTGCATCAAACTCCGAACACTATCACTGACTCTATTATTTTCCTTTATAGTTAGTGTTGCCATATATTATTAGGTGCTAACACACACTATTGACTTCATCAATGTTTATATACAATGGCAGAAAGTTGAAGCGAAGGAAGTAGGAACAAATACAGCTCAATTCAGAAGTTTCTGAAATTTTGCATTAAAAAAATGACAGTTTGAAGGTCATATAAAAATTTATGGTGCATGACAAGATTATCTCTGCATTTTGCTTTTTCTCAAATTTTTGCTTGGGATTTTTGTGATTCCAACAAAATGGTGGCTAACGTTGGATTTCCAGAATGCTGCCAAGTCGGATGTTTCCTGCTTGGGGCTTTTACGCCGTAAGAGGCAAATGTCAAACTAACAAACAAACAAACTGGCTGCCAATGTTGAATGATGTTTTTACAAAATAACTACCGAGATGATGTACGGAGGGGGGGGGGGGGGGGGTTCTGTTGCTACGACTGTGACGTAACCCAAACTTGTGCTTAGGTTGGAACTTGCCATAGTCTATCACAAACCAGAGCTAAGGCAGGAGTAGTCATAATTACATTAATTGAGAGCCTCGTGGAATGCCACCTATTCTCTACTGTACCAAAGTAATTGTGATATGTAGAGTACAATGTCGAAATTTGTAGTCCTAGTATAGAGCCTGGTAGAACACTGCCAGTATCTTATTTACAGGGGTCCTCCTCTGTTTACGACGGAGTTCCTTTCCAATGGCGGCGATGTTACCCAAATTTTCACGCAAGTAATGGGTACCATAGTCAAATCACTAACCTACACTGAGGCCTGTTAAACACACAAGGGTATTTCAAATCTTAGAGTTTTAATCTGTGACAGACCCCACACGTAAAGTAAAAAAAAAATCAGGCATTTAACAGTTTTGGTCATATTTTGTGTTGCCGATCTCAAAATCTCACATGATCTCACAAAACAAGAAGAAACACTTCCGGATATGTGCCAATGTTTCCAGAGTGTTGCCGAAGCCGAGAGTCTTTTAAAATGGCGATATCCCCGAAAAATGAATTGCTTTGGAAAATACATCTTGCCATCTGGGGGAACCCACTTTTATTAAAAAAAAAAAACACTGGGTAAGACGTTTGTTTTTATTTACAGTCTTTCTTTTGCTGAGTCAGGTTGCGTCTTGATTGGCTATATTCTGTTCCATGTCACAACTCACGGCGTCAGGACTTGGGGCGACGTGGGCTTTCCCCACACACATGAAGAGTTTTGGTTGTAAATATTGGACACGGTCATTATTTAAGATTGTTGGCCCTGACCTGTTTTCATATCCTAAAATCGGGACAAATCCACTCTTAACACGCCTCAGACCTAAGGATAAGCTTAAACGATGATCTTATAAGATTGTCTGCCGTTTTATGGCCTTGGTCGGGAATGGGCAAAATCGGCACAAAACAAGCCGATTGTCTTAATGTGTGTACCGGGCCTAATGCAGTAGTGAAGTCCTAATTACAGTAAATATTTGTATGAAAAACACTGTGGGCCATAAATATAAAACAATCAAATGAAAAAAACAGGCCTTTTTCCCAAGAGGATGTTAATTAAAAAGTCGACACCATCTGTAAAAGCTGATATTTTTCAGGTTTTTTTCCACCGTTACTGATTTGTTTAAAAGGCAGCATCACGGAATGGGGGTGAAGTCGACCCTGTAACCTTCCACCTTCGGAAGTAGGATAGGAGCCGTAATAGAGGCGCGGCAGTGCCTGTGTGTATGGGTGTTCCGCAGTGCCAGGTAGTGATGGGATGATGATACCTCAAGGAGTGTATTAGCACACTACACAAACTGTATTGACACTGTTGGTCACTCAATAGTGACCCCTGCAGTAGTTCTAAAATCACTGCAGGTAAACAAAATGAAAATAAGATGGAAAAGCTTACATGCTGAAAACCCAACATCAGCCTGTGAAATATTTAATCACTAGTCCTTAAAATATGATCTCATCATTGTATAATTTCATTTGCTTAGTTTGTTTGCTGAGTTGTTTTATAAGAGTTTAAAATTTACTTAAAACCTTGTTTGTGTAAATGCTAAAATGAGTTTATGTAAAATATAGCAAATTTGTCTGTAATAATAAAATTCAATTAAAATTTTTAACTTATGTATGGAATTTTAACTTAAGTGTTCAATCATATGAAATAAAAGACTAAAAATTTATTGATTTATGCATTTTTATTGAGGAACAAAAGTCTGCTCCAAGGCGATTTCTCCTCTTAGACACCCATTCCCCTGCCTTAGAAAAAACTATTTCACAGGGTACAGATGAAGGTGGCGAGCATAAAAATTTAACTGCAAGTTGATAAGCTTCAGGAGCTCCTTGAATCCTTCATTTTCAACAATGGTGAGTGGCTGACAGTCTTTGATAACCATGTTGACCACAGCCCCATCCACTGCTTGCTTGTTAGGAACTGCAAGCCAAAATGAAACAATATTACAGTCACACAAAGCCTTTTGTGTGTAATAAACTATTTTTGAAAATGTAATTTTTTTGTGAGAATTTCAACATACCTGGGGTACTCACACGAGTGTATCTGCCAATTCTTCATTGCCATGCCGAGCTCTATAATGCCTCAGCATTGATGAAGTGCTCTTATTGATGTAAGATCCATGAAGTCAATGGAACAAGGTGAGGGCAAGCAAAAATCCCAAATCCAACAACATCAGCAAAACTCCATTTAACAAATCTGCAACGTCGACAGTTTGTTCCGTTATAAACACAATTTGGCGCGGCACATCCAAACGACACACTTCCTGTATCGGTCACACGAGATTTTTCTAAAAGCGATACACGCACCAATACGGGGTTTCACTCTTGTGTGCTCGGTACAGTGCTGGCGCACCAGTATTGTTCATCCCATCACTAGTGCCAGGGCGTTAACGTTAAATACCCCTGTTGCGGCAATATTTCACCTTTGATGCGTTCCATGTAAGAGGCATAGGTGGGTAAATGCCAGGTTGTGCTATGCAGCAATTTTTCTTGATCTTTCTGTGAAAGAGCCTTGATAACTAAGAATGAGTTTGTAAGTTTAGGCATCCTCCCCTTGGATATCCTGTAAAGGTTTTATATTCTGCCAATTTGACCCTGAAACAGATTATTTCTATGGTTTCTTAGGAGTAATTGATTCTCAGGAACCTAAATGTTGCTCTTTACTTCCATTGTAGCCAGTGTTCATGTACTGGATGTATGTGGTCTGATGCTAGTTCAACATCAGGCGAGGCCACCGTGTCGTCTAATTCAGATACAATTTAGCCTCAAAATAAGAAATAGTGTTGTAGCTCCTGCGTCTTACCACATTCCACTCAAAGTAGGTCTTCAACGCGACCTTGTTTATAACGTACACCTGAAGACAGCATTTGTTAGCGTGTTAGCTAATTACCCCTGCATCTACCCACTAAGCTGTAACAACCGCAATATGTTAGCAGTTGTTCAAACGAGCTGATCACTGTTGTTTTTTTTTTCTCTCTTCCGGAGTGGAGCTAACGAGCACGCTTCATTAATTTGTTGTGTTGTGTTCAAGGCCAGTTGCTCACTCCTTTCGCCTTCCTCCCTCCTTCCTGTTTTATGCATGGATGCGTCACGTTAGCCTTCTCAGCAGGCGGCGTCAGCATAGTGCGAGTAATGTGTGCATGGTAAACCTTTATTGACTCTGCAGGCTGTGTTTTTACTGACAATTTCATTCTTAACTGTCAGGTTAAAATAAGTTAGCCACTCTGATATAGAATATGTTAAAAACGCGCAACATTTTTTGAAGGGATAATATCACAAAACCAACTACTAATGAACAAGGACCACTACGTTTTGATTAGTAGCTAGCAAGTGCGAGTAGCTAATGTAGTAGTCTACATCTTCACGCAGAAGTCAAGAAGCACAAACAGATAGAATCAAATGCACAATACCAGTCACACAAGTTCCAACCAAAATGCTTTGTTAACAAAAAGTTGTCCGAAACCATCTCCGACTGAGAGGCCTCATAAGGGCACAGAAACAAGAAGTAGAAACCTAGTAAAATAAAAGCTGGAACAGCACAAACAGATGGGCTGAAATGCACAAATACAGTTGCAGAAGATCCAAATCAATATGCTGTGTTTACAGAAAAACAAAAACAGGAAGTAGAAACCTACCAAAATAAAAACGGTAACAGATGGGCTCAAATGCATCCCACCAGTTGCATAAGTTCCAAATCGAAATATTTTGTTCACAAAAATTTTGTCAAAACTGGAACGGCTGAGAATAAATATATTTAAATAAATAAAAGCCATAACAGCACAAACAGATGGACTCAAACATATAACGTCAATAATTGACGACCGGCGGTCACATGGGACTCTGTTGCCATGCCAGGATACGCTCCAGTCAGTTGTTCATATTTATATGTTCACACTATCACACTATCACTTAACCAGGATCTTCACGTCCAATGTTTACTTTAAATCTCATCATGATGACTTGAAATTTCATCATAACTTTATGATGACTCTAAATCACATACACTTGATTTAAAATGTCATGACAATTTTAAATCACGTATCGAGTTTATTCTCTCTCTCTCACTAAGGTGACCTTAATACCCTGCCGTACTTATCAAGGGAAAAAAAACAGGGAGTAGAAACTTCAAAATAAAAAATCTCCAGCTATCATGATGACACGAAAACGGTCACTTTACGTTGAACAGCGCCATTGTCTTTTCAGCTTTAAAAGGATTGCGCTTCTTCACTGTCGGTTGAGAAGGTTGGATTGGACCCAGCCTGGCCAATGAGTGTCATTAAACATGTTTTGACCGGTCGCTGCACATTTAAAGGATCTCTCCGTGGAACTGATCGATGCGCACCTTTTGAACTCCTTTTACAACTGCAAAGGACACCAACTTAATAACGGAATGTGACTTTAGAATGACTTGACCTTTTTATTGCTCTCTTTAGATTCATTAGCATGATTACCCTGACTAACCCTTCTCACACCATGTTTTGTTGAAAACAGCTGCCACTGTCTGAAAAAATATTTTACATTGGGTACGGAAAGCATTCAGACCCCCTTAAATTTTTCACTCTGTTATATTGCAGCCCATCCATCCAGCCATCCATCCATTTTCTACCGCTTAGCCGAGGTCGGGTCGCGAGGGCAGTAGCTTTAGCAGGGACGCCCAGACTTCCCTCTCCACAGCCACTTCATCCAGCTCTTCCGGGGTGATCCCGAGGCGTTCCCAGGCCAGCCGAAGGATGTAGTCTCTCCAGCGTGTCCTGGGTCGTCCCCGGGGTCTCCTCCCGATTTTACGTGCCCGGAACACCTCACCGGGGAGGCGTCCGGGAGGCATCCGAATCAGATGCCCCAGCCACCTCATCTGGCTCCTTTCGATGTGGAGGAGCAGCGCCTCCACTCTGAGATCCTCCCGGATGACCGAGCTTCTCACCCTATCACTAAGGGAGAGCCCGGACACCCTGCGGAGGAAACTCATTTCGGCCGCTTGTATCCGGGATCTTGTTCTTTCGGTCACGACCCGCAGCTCGTGACCATGGGTTAGGGTAGGAACGTAGATTGACCGGTAAATCGCGAGCTTCGCCTTACGGCTTAGTTCCTTCTTTACCACAATGGACCGATACAAAGTCTGCATCACTGCAGTCGCTGCACCGATCCGCCTGTCAATCTCCCATTCCATTCTTCCCCCACTTGTGAACAAGACCCCAAGATACTTGAACTCCTCCACTTGGGGCAGGATCTCATCCCCGACCTGGAAAGGGCACACCACCCTTTTCCGACTGAGGACCATGGTCTCAGATTTGGAGGTGCTGATTCTCATCCCAGCCGCTTCACACTCAGCTGCGAACTGCTCCAGTGAAAGTTGGAGGTCACGGCTTGATGAAGCCAACAGAACCACATCATCTGCAAAAAGCAGAGATGCAATACTGAGGCCACCAAACCGGACCCCCTCTATGCCTTGGCTCCGCCTAGAAATTCTGTCCATAAAAGTTATGAACAGAATCGGTGATAAAGGGCAGCCTTGGCGGAGTCCAACCCTTACCGGAAACGAGTCCGACTTACTGCCGGATTTGCGGACCAAACTCTAACTCCGGTCGTACAGGGACTGAACAGCCCGTATCGGGGTTCGGTACCCCATACTCCCGAAGCACCCCCCGAAGGACACGGTCGAACGCCTTCTCCAAGTCCACAAAACACATGTAGACTGGTTGTGTAGACTGGTTGGGCTAACTCCCATGCACCCTCGAGGACCCTGCCAAGGGTGTAGAGCTGGTCCACTGTTCCACGGCCAGGAGGAAAAGCACACTGCTCCTCTTGAATCTCAGATTCGACTTCCCAACGGACCCTCCTCTCCAGCACCCCTGAATAGACCTTACCAGGGAGGCTGAGGAGTGGGATCCCCTTGTAGTTGGAACACACCCTCCGGTCCCCCTTTAAAAAGGGGGACCACCACCCCAGTCTGCTAATCCAGAGGCACTTTCCCCGATGTCCACGCGATGTTGCAGCGGCGGGTCAACCAGGACAGGCCTACAACATCCAGAGCCTTGAAGAACTCCGGGCGAATCTCATCCACCCCCGGGCCCTTGCCACAGAGGAGCTTTTTAACCACCTTGGTGACCTCAACCCCAGAGATAGGAGAGCCCGCCTCAGAGAACTCAGACTCTGCTCCCTCATGGGAAGGCATGTCAATTTCCTCGAAGCCATCCGGAAGTCTTTCTCCATGGCCTCAACGAACTCCTCCCATGCCCGAGTTTTTGCTTCAGCGACCATCAAAGCTGCATTCCGCTTGGCCAGCCGGTACCCATCAGCTGCCTCAGCTGTTCATTTTTTCCTCATTAATGTACACACAACACCCCATATTGACAGAAAAAAAACGAATTGTTGAAATGTTTGCAGATTTACTAAAGAAAAACTGAAATATCACACAGCCATAAGTATTTAGACCCTTTCCTGTGACACTCATATTTAACTCTGGTGCTGTCCATTTCTTTTGATCATCCTTGAGATGGTTCTACACCTTCATTGGAGTCCAGCTGTGTTTGATTATACTGATTGGACGTGATTAGGAAAGCCACACACCAGTTGATATAAGACCTTACAGCTCACAGTGCATGTCAGAGCAAATGAGAATCGTGAGGTCAAAGGAACTGCCTGAAGAGCTCAGAGACAGAATTGTGGCAAGGCACAGATCTGGCCAAGGTTACAAAAAAAATTCTGTTGTTCTTAAGGTTCCTAAGAGCAGGTTCCATAACCCTTAAATTGAAGACGTTTGGGACGACCAGAATCCTTCCTAGAGCTGGACCTCCGGCCAAACTGAGCAATTGGGGGAGAAGAGCTTTGGTGAGAGAGGTAAAGAAGAACCCAAAGATCACTGTGGCTGAGCTCCAGAGATGGCGATGGGAGAAAGTCCAAGAAAGTCAACCATCATTGCAGTCCTCCACCAGTCGGGGCTTTATGGCAGAGTGGCCGACAGAAGCCTCTCCTGCAAGACACGTGGAAGCCCGCATGGACTTTGCTAAAAAAAAAAAAAAAAAAAAAAAAGACCTGAAGGACTCCCAAGATGGTGAGAAATAAGATTCTCTGGTCTGATGAGACCAAGATGGAACGTTTTGGCCTTAATTCTAAGCGGAATGTGCGGAGAAAACCAGGCACTGCTCATCACCTGGACAGGACGACTGGTTGCAATCGAAGGAAAGATAAATGCGGCCAAGTACAGGGATATCCTGGACGAAAACCTCTTCCTGAGTGCTCAGGACCTCAGACTGGGCTGAAGGTTCACCTTCCAACAAGACAATGACCCTAAGCACACAGCTAAAATAACGAAAGAGTGGCTTCAGAACAACTCTGTTACTATCCTTGAATGGCCCAGCCAGCACCCTGACTTAAACCCAATTGAGAATCTCTGGAGAGACCCGAAAATGGCTGTCCACCAACATTCACCATCCAACCTGACAGAACTGGAGAGGACCTGCAAGGAGGAACGGCAGAGGATCCCCAAATGCAGGTGTGAAAAACCTGTTGCATAATTCCCAAAAAGACTCATGGCTGTATTAGCTCAAAAGGGTGCTTCTACTAAATACTGAGAAAAGGGTCTGAATAATTATGGTGTGATATTTTAGGTTTTCTTTTGTAATAAATCTGCAAAAAAATCAATTTGCTGTGTGTACATTGAGGGGAGAAAAAGAGGAACTTAAATGATTTTAGCAAATGGCTGCAATATAACAAAGAGTGAAAAAATTAAGGGGGTTTGAATACTTTCCGTACCCACTCTATATGCTACTCCCGACGTCACCTAAATATCTGATTGTGGGAAGCCGCCCCTGTGTGTTCACCTCCTGCTTCATTTGGTTCTGTGTGAACGATATGCTGCCTTCTTGAAAAATTGGTGTAAATTTTCGTCTATTTCTTTCAGACAGTTTTTCCCAAATTTGTCATTCACACAGCCGGTGCGGGTAGCCTTGTTTAGATAATTAGAAGCGTGGCGGCGTCAGCGCAATGTCCGATATACAGTGGGTACAGAAAGTATTCAGACCCCCTTAAATTTTAGAATATTGTTATATTGCAGCCATTTGCTAAAATAATTTAAGTTCATTCATCTTTGACCAGAGAATCTTATTTTTTCACCATCTTGGAGTTCTTCAGTTTTTTTATAAGTAAACTCCATGCGGGCTTTCATGTGTTGCACTGAGGAGAGGCTTCTGTCGGCCACTCTGCCATAAAGCCCCGACTGGTGGAGGGCTGCAGTGATGGTTGACTTTCTAGAACTTTCTCCCATCTCCTGACTGCTTCTCTGGAGCTCAGCCACAGTGATCTTTGGGTTCTTCTTTACCTCTCTCACCAAGGTTCTTCTCCCCCAATTGCTCAGTTTGGCCGGATGGCCAGTTCTCGGAAGGGTTCTGATCGTCCCAAATGTCTTCCATTTAAGGATTATGGAGGCCACTGTGCTCTTAGGAACCTTATGTGCAGCAGAATTTTTTTTTAACCATGGCCAGATCTGTGCCTTGCCACAATTCTGTCTCTGAGCTCTTCAGGCAGTTCCTTTGATCTCATGATTCTCATTTGCTCTGACATGCACTGTGAGCTGTAAGGTCTTATAGACAGGGGTGTGGCTTTCCTAATCAAGTCCAATCTATATAATCAAACACAGCTGGACTCCAATGAAGGTGTAGAACCATTTTAAGGATGATCAGAAGAAATGGACAGCACCCGAGTTAAATGTGTCACAGGAAAGGGTCTGAATACTTATGGCTGTGTGATATTTCAGTTTTTCTTTTTTAATAAATCATCAAAAATTTCAGCAATACCTTTTTTTTCTGTCAATATGGGTTGCCGTGTGTACATTAATGAGGAATAAATGAATTGAAATGATTTTAACAAATTGCTGCAATATAACAAAGTGAAAAATTTAAGGGGGTATGAAAACTTTCTGTTCCCACTGTAGCATACTGACAATTCTTTGCAAAACAAGCCGCCATAGACTGTGAGTCCTTGCAAACAGGCAACATTCCACCTCTGTTACGCCTCTTGTAGTACGTCGGAAGATGGCAAATTCCTGGGTCGACTTCAACCCCCCCCGCCATCTCTCATCAGTTTTTGCTAGAGGTGTACCATTTAATTAAATAACTCAATTTCCAAAAGAGTTTGAAGCAAAATCTCTGCCTCGAAGCTCCGCTCCAGCACATGGACTAATGCTACTGCAGTTGCATGCACCACTCAGTGTAGAAAAATGTTGGTGCGATGGTGCCAAGCCAGGAGGAAAGTGTCTGTAAAAGGCAGTGAATGTCAAAAGTTTGGGATAATTTCACTTCACAAGGAAGATAAAGTGCAATACTGCAATGTGTCTCACATGTCTACGATCGCCAACACAAGGTAACGTATCGATGTTAGCTAATTTAGTATAGCCTACTACTGCTAGTTAGAATGTATTGCAATGGACCCGCAAGTAGTCAAGGATAGACGGAGCCACCAGTGCACTTTCAATCACTTTATTCAACAAACAGTAAGAAAGCAAACATTTCATACATGAGCTGTCATTGGGCACAAACAGACAGACTCACAAATGGCTTAGCCAGTTAACAGCCAGCCAACTCTACACTCATTTGCTGATGCCCATGTCAATCACCAGGCCAGGCCCCACCTTTGAAAACCCAAACATATTCAGTCACACAGTTTCTGTGTGAAAGGCACAGGCAGATATACATGATGTTAGTACATTACTTGTGTACAGTTTTACATTAAATTCACTGGTGCGTGTCTTTGCAGGTGCCCACGTTCCGCCACACTGGAGAACGCACCAGGATGAGGAGACTGTAGGCACCCGCCGTAGTATGGCCGCGTCCCGTTCCTCGCGCGTCACAAGGTCATCGGTGGGGCTCAATGGATTGGACGAGAACTTTTGTGGCCGCACCCTCAGGAACCGCAGCATCGCCCAGCCAGACGAGACGGCTGTGTCTCCGCTTCCTAGGGCCCGCTCACCTAAGAAGAGGCAGGAGTCTCGGCAGGACTCCAGGCAGGTGTCGAAACAGGACGTCAAGCAGGGGTCCAAGAAGGAGGACAAACAGGAGTCAAAACCAGACCCTAAGAAGGAGAAGACAAAGCAGGAAGCTAAAGAGGACACTGAGAACGAGTCGATCCAGGACTCTGATCAGCAGGTCTTGCTGCAGGGACGGTTTAATGACTCAAAGGACTCAAATAGTTATCTGGAAGCCGAGCAGGAGCCGTCGGCAGGACCCCGCAAACGGAGCAGCTCATGTCTAGAAAATGACGTTAGCCCTGAGAAGTCGGAACATTGTGATAAAGGGAATGGGGTGCCGGATGCCCCTCCTTTAATCAAAAGGGCCAAGCGGTGTTCCCGCGCCGGGGAATCTCAGGGACACGAGGAGGACGCAGTGAGCCCCAAGAGTGCTGTCTCAGTTCCAGAGCGTTGCAAGGGCGACACTTGTGAGGACATTCCCACCCGGAACTCGACCTTAGCTCCTGCCTCACCCGTCCTCGGGGAAGAGGAAGGAGAGCTGGTAAAAGATGGTCGGATGAAGTGTGAAGGGGCGCCGCTGTCCCCCGACGCTCACAAGGCCTCGAACGGGCTTGGGGACGTCGCAGCAGAGAAACATAGCACCCTCGTCGAGGAGTCTCCGAGTCCCGCCTCTGCCACCAGCTGCCTGACGCTGCTCAACGGCGGCCAGGCCGGGGCACCCCCCTCGCCCCACCCCACGGTGCCTTGTACGAACTCTAGTCCGGTGCACACGGAGGTCGCTGCCTCAGGGGAGTCATCTGCGTCGTTCTCGCCAGCCCCTCCAGAGGACCCACTCCCTGAGCTGATGGTGGCCAGGGAGCAGGAGGTAGAGGACGTGGAGGTGGATGTGGTGGGTGACCCGCTGTGTCTGGCTGCCGAGGAGCAGGTGATGGACAGCGAGTGCGATGCCAATGGTCGCTTGCTCACGCCTGTTCCGGATGCTGCTGCTGCCGCCGCCGCTTCGCCTTCCTCCGCCGCCTACAACAACAACTCAGGAGAAACAACGCCCCCGCTGGCACCGACCCCACCGCCCACCAAGCCCGGGTGCACGCCCCTATCTTTTGCTGAGCTCTATGAACACAGATACACCCTGCGGACTTCACCCCGCAAGACGTCCTCCACCAAGACCTGCTCTCCGCCTCGAGACAACGGGCCTCTGAGGGAGGACAGGGAGTCGGTGGAAGGAATGGACGAGGACTTCCCTCTTCCCTCTGACTCTTTGTGTCCACCCGACAACGAGGAGACCACATGTGTGGGGCCCAGAGACGAAAAAGCCTGCGACGACGGTGGCCCCGTATTGGGACCGGATGTCTGCAAGGAAGCAGCGTGCAGTCACACAACGGAGGAGGAGGAAGAGGGGGAGGAGGAGGAGGAGGAGGAAGAGGAGGAGCCAGATGTGTATTACTTTGAGTCTGACCACCTGGCTCTGAAACATAACAAAGAGTATGTACGAGGAGCTTTGACGTGATTTTGTTCCCCCGTCACCCTCCCTTTGCCGCCACAATCGTGTAGCTCACCCGAATCTTTTCACTGTTGCCTTTATACCCGTGTGTACTGTCAAATAATCCCGCCACGCTCTTGATTTTTATGGGATTTGTAGCTGGTAAAAATGTAAATAATGTAGCGTAATACCATGGAACTTCCAAAGTGGAACACAATCTGCTCCATGACAATGGTGGTAACTTGATTTAGGAGTTAAATTTTTTTCTGTGACTGAGCTCGAAACTCAAATTTCTCCAATCTCAAATTCTGAGAGATGTGTGATGTTGGGTGGATGTTATGGCGTTCTTTGTCTAGCAGCGGCATATCAACACAAAGCAAAAAATTGACCAAGCAACATCTCGTAATTTAGAAAACTCACAAGTAGGTCCACTCGTAAACTGTGTAGTAAAACCTTCGGCCTTCACCCTTTAAAGACAATGGACAGCAACAGAGAAGTAACGGGAATGAGTTTGTAGAATGATGGTCACCTAGTGGCATTTTATAAAACTATTCCTGACTATTCCTGGAATTAATAGCTACAAAGCAAAATCCCGTAGATTCATAGTGGCGTAATGACTGTTCAATCTTCAGCAACCAACTTTTGTTTTAATGTTCTAGTTTAGTTTTATAGGGGGTCATGTAATGCTCCGTTAAAGCTGGTTCATGATGTGTCCTCACAGCAGCGCAGACCATTGAAACACAATCGCCCCAACGTCTCACTCGTATTGGTGAATGTTTCAAATTGACCGCTGGCGGGCCTCTGATTTCACCACCAGTGCATGCGGCAAACTAATTGGATTGAGTTTCCGCGACAAGGTTCACTCGAGCCCAGGAACATGGATCAATACAAGGCCAGGAGTCATTTAAAGAAAGCATGACTCTATTTTTTAGGCTTTGACACTGGAGCGTGTACATACCAGTTGGCTCCAGTATGGTAAATCCAGATTTAATTTTTCACATGCGGGCCTCAGTTTACCTTTAGTTTTGTTCCTACAGTGGCAATGAAACCTTCCATCCATCCATCCATTTTCTGTACCACTTCCTGATTTACACAAGTGGGAATGCAGTAGTTAAGTCAGGAAATAGTTGTTTGAAAAACAAATACGGTAGGAACTGAGGGTGTCCTGCATAACAAGGTATTTTTACATTGGAACAAGGATGTTGGAACCGTTGTAAACTGAGGTCCCACTATATGATCACAAATCTGTCAACAAATTAAAGGACGATGTTTTAATACCACGTAGCAGGATGCTGAAAAAGTGGCAACATGAAGTGGTAATCGACTGAATCGAACTCAACAGTAGTACCTGGTGGAAACCGGGGCTTTTTGCGGAGCTTATTTGGAGTCTTATTTGGTCCCACATATTTGACAAGTTACTCTGCATCTGAAGGTTCATAGTTATTGTACAACCCCAATTCCAATGCAGTTGGGACGTTGTGTTAAACATAAATAAAAACAGAATGTAATGATTTGCAAATCATGTTCGACCTATATTTAATTGAATACACTACAAAGACAAGATGTTTAATGTTCAAACTGAGAAACTTTGTTTTTAGCAAATAATCATTAATTTAGAATTTTATGGCTGCAACACATTCCAAAAAAATCACCTTTACAATCACTGTTACATCACCTTTTCTTTTAACAACATTCAAAAACCGTTTGGAAACTGAGGACACTAATTATTGAAGCTTTGGAGGTGTAATTCTTGCTTGATGTACAGCTTCAGCTGTTCAACAGTCCGGGGTCTCTGTCGTATTTTACGCTTCATAATGCGCCACACATTTTCAATGGTGGACAGGTCTAGACTGCAGGCAGGCCAGTCTAGTACCCACACTCTTTTACTACGAAGCCACGCTGTTGTAACACGTGCAAATGTGGTTTGGCATTGTCTTGCTGAAATAAGCAGGGGCGTCCATGAAAAAGACGTTGCTTGGATGGCAGCATATGTTTCTCCAAAACCTGTATGTACCTTTCAGCATTAATGGTGCCTTCACAGATGTCTAAGTTACCCATGCCATTGGCACTAACAGAGTCCCATACCATCACAGATGCTGGCTTTTGAACTTTGCGTCCATAACAGTCCGGATGGTTCTTTTCCTCTTTGGCCCGGAGGTCACGACGTCCACAATTTCCAAAAACAACTTGAAATGTGGACTCATCGGACCACAGAACACTTTTCCACTTTGCATCAGTCCATCTTAGATGAGCTCGGGCCCAGAGAAGCCGGCGCCGTTTCTGGGTGTTGTTGATAAATGGCTTTTGCTTTGCATAGTAGAGTTTCAAGTTGCACTTACGGATGTAGCGCCGAACTTTATTTACTGACATTGGTTTTCTGAAGTGTTCCTGAGCCCATGTGGTGATATCCTTTACACATTGATGTCGGTTTTTGATGCAGTGCCGCCTGAGGGATCGACGGTCATGGGCATTCAATGTTGGTTTTCGGCCTTGCCGCTTGCATGCAGTGATTTCTCCATATTCTCTGAACCTTTTGATGATGATATGGACCGTAGATGATAAAATCCTTAAATTCCTTGCAATTGTACGTTGAGGAACATTGTCCTTAAACTGTTCGACTTTTGTCACGCACTTGTTCAGAAAGAGGTGAACCTCGGCCCATCTTTGGTTGTGAATGACTGAGCAATTCAGGGAAGCTCCTTTTATACCCAATCATGGCACCCAGCTGTTCCTAATTAGCCTGTTCACCTGTGGGATTCTCCAAACAGGTGTTTAATGAGCATTCCTCAACTTTCTCACTTTTTTGCCACCTGTTCCAGCTTTTTTGGAACGTGTTGTCGCTATAAAATTCTCAGTTAATTATTTGCTAAAAACAAAGTTTATCAGTTTGAACATTAAATATACAAAGATATTTAATGTTCAAACTGATGAACTTGTATTGAACATGATTTGCAAATCATTGTATTCTGTTTTTATTTGTTTAACATAATGTCCCAACTTCATTGGCATTGGGGATGTACAATATTACAGTCTGAAATCTGTGTCACACATAAAACAATACAAAGGGAGTCCTTGGTTTACAATGGTGCCGCATACGAGGTTTCGCTATTTAGATGAACTGAATTCGTGGTCACGTGGCACAAGGCATTTGATTTTTTTATTTTTCTGGCCTAAAAGTCTTTTCCATCAGATATTTACTGTAACTATAACTTTACTACTGCTTTGGCAATGCATAGGTTAGTTATAGCTCATGATGCGTTCTGAATTTTTGTCATCTTTGAGAACCCCCTGTATTCCAGTTAACGTTTGTTACTTTTCTAATTATACTTGATAATCCCAACTATTTTTTCATCCCAATTTACACACATTCGATGTAACATCTTTCTGCAATGTTAAGTCATAATGCATTCAGCCTAGCATTATCAAAGAGTGTGTGGTTTTAAGTATAGTTTAAAAAATAAAAAATAATTTGTCTTTTTTAATTGAAGACCTGAGCCACGGATTTCCCTGTAGGCTTAACAAACATGAAATGGTGTCCGATTTACCAAATGGAGGAACATGTTGCGTGTCCACCTTCTTAACGCAATAGAAATTACATTGCTACTACATTGGCGTTATCTGAGAAGCTAACAGCGAGCCTAGCTGCCGCTTCTACTACTTTGTATTTTCCGTGGCCCGTCACTGCCTCTCAAAGGTCATTGCGAGTACTTCGTGAGGACCCTGCCACGCCCTGTTAAAGGAGAATGGATGTGTAGCCATGCTGACAGGCCTCTCTCTTAAGTCAGTCCTACTCAGTTCGCCTTGCTCCCACCTCCACAAAATGTCAAACTCTATGCTGCCGCAAGCCCTTGTGTTTGACGTGACTGTTCTGATAGGTAGTGACACGCTAGCCGGAATTGAGTCATTCAAATTATGTTTTGCCTGTGTTAGTTACCAGAGGTTGCTGCAGACCATCGGCGTTCTTGAGGCTCAGCGCGCGCAGGCCATCCTGGACCTGGAGACATTGGCGCGGCACCAAAGAGAGGCACTGGCCGACCCCATCAGCTTTGTGGAGCAGCTGCAGAAGAGGGTAACCTAAATATATATCGATTGTAATGTATTTGTTTATTTAGCAGGATGATTATTATTTTTTTTTTGTGGCTTCCATTGTGAAAAGCACATCCTCGCTGAAGTGCACTAACAACATGGCTATGAGCAGAGTGGAGATGGTTTCCAAAAGCACAGTCCCTGTTCCAAGTTACTCTTTTGATCCCTCAAGGGCCTATTTAAAAAAAAAAAAAAAAAAAAACAACAAAAAAAACCCACCGACTATAATTCCCGCTATGAAGCTTACAACATGAGCAAAATCATTTTCAAGTTGTTTTGCATATGACAAGAAGCCCGGTGGAAGGCAATCAGGGAGTCAGTCATGCTGAACATTTGCACATTGTTTCAAAGCTTGTTTGGTATCAGGAGGAATAAAGTAAGTCCCGGAAGGGGGAAAAAAAAATCAAAAAGCAAAATTTTTTTGAATAATGTCTTAATTTTTTTGAAAAGCGCAGAGTGAAAACAAAGGAATATAATTTAATTTTTAGGCCATGTCTCCCAGTCCTACTTTAAATGCAAATTTATTTATTTTTCTTTGTGGCATCTGTCAGGTAAATCTGGGTCTCCCGTGCCCCCAGCGCGTCGTTCAGCTCCCGGACCTGGCATGGGAGCAGTACACATCCGGCCTTGGCAATTTCCAGAGGGAGTTCTGTGACAAGAAACGCAAAACCAGGCGGCTCAGGCTCATCTTTGACAAAGGTGTGGCGTTGCGGCTTGTCCAAAATGGCAGCCGTTTCACATGCCGCACTTACTTTAATTTGCTGCCCCCCCCTCCATCCTGTTTAGGTTTGCCTGACAGACCAAAAAGTCCAGTTGAGCCCAAGAAAGGGTGTGAAACCGGCACCTTTTACTCCTCACTGCCCACTAGTGACGCCCTAGAGAATGGCAGGCAGACGCAGGTTTGACTGAACTCACATCACATAGCAGGGTTTAATATCCTGGTTACTTGTGCTGTGTCTGCCTCCTAACCTACTGGTTACTAGTGCTATGTGTCTATATTTTAACACCCATATCACCAGTGCTGTGCGTCTGTCTTTTTAACATCCTGCTGAATGGTGTTACATGTTTACTATTTTAACATTTTGGTTACTGGTGGGTGCTATCTGTCTTCCTTTTCACATATCGGATACTAGTGCAATATGTCTGCCTTTTGACATTCTGGTCACTAGTGCCATGTGTCCGCCGTTAACATTCTGGTTATGGATGCTATGTCACTCATTTACTACCTTCATATAAACATGGATATTTGTATTTAACAGCCGTCAATGGCAGGGAATGAGTTAAGATCCCGGCCACGAGTACTTTGTGTCTGCCCTTTAACATTGTGGTTACTGGTGCCATGCGTCTGCCATTTTAGCATCCTAGTTACCAAGTCAAATCCAATTTATTTATATAGCACTTTTCATATGTTAAAATTCAACACAAAGTGCTTCGCTTCTGCCTTTTAGCATACTGGTTACGAGTGTCTGCCTTTTGACATCCTGGTCACTGGTGCGATGTGTCTGCTTTGTTTGCACACACACAAACAGGGGCAGTACAAACACCTCGAGCCCCACTGCATTATTCCTAGTCGCCGTGACATTTTCGATAAAACAATACCCCAGATGCATAAAGAAGTTCAAAAGTGTATTGTCACACGTTCAGAACACAAATGCCGTTCCCACCACATACTGACGGGAAAGAAAGAATGGACGTGAACTTATTTAAGTTAATTGGTGGGATGTTTATATTTAAATGTGTGTGTGTGTGTATATTTAATTGTTTTTCCCCAGGATTTTCTAATTGAATATTGTTTCCTCATGTTTAAGGTTAACCTTTATGTAACCCATTGGTTAATAATAAATGGGTCCGTTTTTTTCATGCTTACTGTTGCTGACTATTGTTCTCTGAGTAATATCAATTGATTGAAGCCTTTTATAACATTCCTATGACAAAATATGGAGGATTTGTGCTGATATTGTATTGGACCAATATCTGTATCAGCCAATACTCAAGGCTGCAATATCTGTATCCTATCTGAACTGAAAAGGTTGTATCGGCACATCCCTACTCATTGGTGCTATGTGACTGACATTTTAAGAAACCTGGTCACTGGTGCTATGTGTCTGGTTATTAGTGCCATATGCGTCTGCCTTTTACTATCCTGGTTACCGTTGCTGTGTGTTCACAGATGATCCGGGGGAGACTCTGTCAATCCAGCAAGCCCCACACGTTTAACCAGCTGTGGACGGCGGAGGAGCAGGTAATACAAATACACAGTGGCGTGTCAGACATGTTGTTCATGATCACACGACCTCGGTGTTGCGTTTGGACCCGTTAGAAGAAACTGGAGCAGCTCCTTCTCAAGTTCCCTCCAGAGGAAGTGGAGTCCAAAAGATGGCAGAAGATTGCAGACGAGTTGGGCAATCGGACGGCAAAACAGGTGAATGAAATAAATGATTTTACATATCATTGTCGTCAGGCAGAATTGTCTCCAAAACCATCACTTTTCAGGAAACCCCCCCAAAAACAGCATGTTTGTTGAGCCGTTAACATTGAACCATCAAAGAGAGTAAGACATTTTCAGCACTTTACATTGGTAAATCATTTGTAAAAATAACAGACCCATTTGGGGACTGACTAATAATATCGATTTGTGAAATTATGAAATTGACCAAATTTGGACATAGATTTCTCCGTGATGCCACCGATATACTATAAATCCACATTTACATTTTTTTAAATATTCAGTGCCATTTTTGGGTGGCTTCTGATACATAGTGTGAGTTAAAATGTGGTTGGTTGATTGATTTCAATTTCAACTACCAGTAATAAAAGACTTGAAAATAAAAAAAGAAAAAAAACACTTAACATTTTAAAGGTTTTCATGCACTTTTATGTGTGGTTTCTGATGTATAGTGTGACTGAAAATGCTTTTAACTGAATTCAAATTAAATTATCCATCCATCCATTTTCTTCCGCTTATCCGGGGTGGGGTCGTGGGTGTAGAAGCTTAAGCAGCTTCCCTCTCCCCGGCCACTTCATCCAGCTCTTCCGGGGCGATCCTCAGTCTCTCCAGTGTGTCCTAGGTTGTCCCTGCGGCCACCTCACCAGGGAGGTGTCCAGGGGGCATCCTAACCATACTCCTGGAGCACCCTTCAAAGGACCGCTCGGGGGACACGGTCGCACACCTTTACAAAGTCCACAAAACACATGTAGACTGGTTGGGCGAAGTCCCATGCACCCTTGAGGACCCTACTGAGGGTGTAGAGCTTGTCCACTGCTCCACAGTGAGGACAAAAACCACACTGCTCCTCCTGAGTCTGAAATTTGGCTTCTCGGCGGAGACTCCTGTCCAGAACCACTGAATAGACCTTACTAGGGAGGCTGAGGAGTGTGATCCCCCTGTAGTTGGAACACACCCTCTTAAAAAGGGGAACCCACCACCTCGGTCTAAAAAAATGGTTATTTGGTTCAAAAGAGTCAAACTATAAATATGAATTATGTGAGTACACAATTTTACATAATTCAATTTAACATTTAAAAAGAATTCTGTGGCTTCTGATGGACATTTTGCCTGGAACTTTGGTTAGTTGATTCATTAAAATTCAATTCAGTATTAACAATTCCTCACCGACCCCAATTCCGTTGTGCACTGTCCAATGAACACAAAAGTGAAATTCTTGATACAGTAATACTTTTCTTAATAGTAAAATTGTATTATATCAATGAATATACATTTTCATGAACATTTTAATAAGTTCAGATTTAACGGTGGGTTTTGTATTGCCAGTCATCCATACGGTAAGTGAAAATTAAAATAAAAACGTGATATTACATTGTGAAGATTTAATGGAGGTTTTAGTCTTTGTGCCTTTTGCACATTACCTCTACCAAGTACATTTATGTTGTATGTGGCTATCTGTTTGTTTTCCCTGTGTGACCTCTGTTGGCGTTTCCCTGTGACATGGCTGTAGGTTGCCAGCAGAGTGCAGAAGTACTTCATCAAACTGACAAAAGCTGGAATCCCTGTGCCTGGAAGAACCCCCAACCTGTACATGTACACTAAGAAGGTACACAAAGACCTTGGCACCGTCTAGTGTTTAAAAAAACAAAACCAAAAGCACGCTCCCTGTTGTTAATCAGGCGTCCAGCAAAAGGCAGCATCACCTCAACAAGCACCTCTTCAGGCCCTCGACGTTTCTCACCTCCTACGAGCCGCCCGTCTTCATGGACGATGACGACGAAGAGCGGGCAGTGTTTTACAGTGCAATGCACGACCCGACTGCAGATGACTCGGTAAGGGTGGAGTTTTTTAAAATATATATATATATATATATAAATATATATATATATGTGGAACAGTGGACGACTGGTGAGAGCGTCAGCCTCACAGTTCTGAGGACCAGCGTGGGTTTTCTCCGGGCACTCCGGTTTCCTCCCACATCCCAAAACATGCATTAATTGGTGACTCTAAATTGCCCGTAGGTGTGAGTGCGACTGGTTGTTTGTATGTGCCCTGCGATTGGCTGGCAACCAGTTCAGGGTGTACCCCGCCTCCTGCCCGATGACAGCTGGGATAGGCTCCAGCACGCCCGCGGCCCTAGTGAGGAGAAGCGGCTCAGAAAATAGATGGGGAGAGAGAGATATATATATATATACATATATACACACACATACATACAGGGTGATTGAAAAGTAACTCCTTATTTTAAAATACTTATTCATATTTTGTAATATTTTTCACCTTTTTTTGTGTGTATGTTCCATGATTAAAGGAGCAAGTCTATACAACCAAATGAACGACTTTGGAAGAACTTGAAGGGCAAATACGAGAAGTTGTCTTCCATCCCACAAGAGTTCCTTGTGAAATCCGTTAATGCGGCTTGAGAAACTGGTGGCTAATGCTGGCGCCTGTATTGAATTTTAAATAAAACTTGAGGCAATACACTTTCTCATGTTTATTTCTTGATATTAAATGAGTTGGTCAGTACAGATGATTGGTCTGGCTGCCAGTAAATCATAACTTTTTGTTCATTGTGTTTCTGTGTTCGCAGGATGAGGATGGTGTCCCCGCGGAGCTGCGTAACCTTCCTGAGTACAAAGAACTGGTGGAGCTGAAGCGGCTGAAGAAACAAAAGATTCAGGAGATCCGCGAGGACAAAGGCGGCGTGCAACACCTGGGATACAAGGTGACGCAGATTGCCATGATCAGCACCATTTCACCGACCGCAAATGTGTGTAACTCACATTCGATGTGCGTGTGTGTGTGTAGTGCGACGTGTGCGGCATGGATCCCATCCAGGGTGTGCGCTGGCACTGTCAGGATTGTCCACAGGACAACGCTGTGGATTTCTGCGCCAACTGCTCAGACTGGTTAGTTTGGACGCACACATACACACTACCTACCATTAGGCACACACAACACTTTGAAGTCCCCATACTGATAGTAATAATGTGAAGCTCTTTATGCAGCCAGAAGATGGCGCCTTTGGAATCCATCCATTAATTCCCCTCATAAAAGATTACGCCCTTTTTACTAGAAAAAATATTTGTTTTCTTCACAAAATACTGCTTTACTTATACGTTTGTCTTTTCAAAAATTACTTTTCTCTAAAATTGACAGCTTTACTATACAATATTCCTTTTCATCAGATTACGATTTACGACCAGTGTTATTCTTTTCAAATCAAAATACATTTTATTTATGTAGCACTTTTTGTACATGAAAAATGCAAGTCAAGGTATTAGGTTTATGCATATAATGTATATATGCCTGTGTGGGATTTTAAGTTTCTTTTGGTATATTATACATAAGGGCGGCACGGTGGGTGACTGGTTAGCACATTCAGAGCTGCCAAATGTTACAGAGCGTCCGTATTTTGTTACGGAAATCACTGAACGTAATGTCTGACATTAGCGTCGCATCCACATTGAACAGCTGCTTGGTGCACGCTATTTTATTATGCTCCCCGGCTGCCAAGCTGCGGAGGCAAATCATCTCTTTGCGTCCGGTGTCAACACATTGTAAAGTTACTGTTGATTAATCTGCTTTAATAGACTTTTTTTTTTTAAACCAGGGCTGAAAACAGAATTGGCAAAATGTGAATTAATCCATAGACACAGATATTTTTCATGATGGAACATCAAAATCTCATATACTGGTACTTTGATTCAGGCTGCAACTGCATCCGCCATTACGAGGTTGATGTAGAAACATTAAAATGGCAAATATTGAAGCCATAATTTATTAATTAACGATTATGACTGTTGCAAGGTAATGTTCTCCAAAATATGTAAATATTTATTTTCTATTACATTTTGCTAAATACATTTTGACTTTTTTTCTTAATTTTCTAATTTAAAAACTTCAAAAATTACCTGATCTAAAATTATCTAAAAAAACATTTTTTCCTTATAAAAAGTCTATTCTTATGAGTGTGACTTTATTTCCCTGAAAAATGATTTCCTTTATTTCAGTCACTTTCTTTGAGTGTGTCCCCAACACACCTTAGTAAGTTCGCAATGTTTGATAATTCTGCAACTTATAACGTTAAGCTCTCACCCCCACCCCCCCCACCCCCCCGCCCAGCTTGTTTAAGACTGAGACCCACAAGCCCAATCACCACTTGGACCCCGTGTACCAGCCTGAGACTTTCCTGGACCGTGACTACCGCCTGCCACAGAGCACCAGCTACAACTACCTGGACCCCAACTACTTCCCGGCCAACAGATGACGGACGAGCGGCAGGCGCCCATATCTCCACCACACACACTCTTTCTCTTTTTCCTTCTCCTTTCTTTCTCTTTCTCCGGCATGCATGGCTCCATCGCCCAAGCTTTATGCCGCTGCCATGTCAGAATGTCAGCAGGCAGACGGGGGCGAGCAGAGCAATGCCGCTGCTGCTCGGAGGTGGCCAACTTGGCGGGCCGCCACCTCAGCCAGTTTAATTCACAAATCTTTTAAAGACAAAAAAACAAAAAATGGAGGCAACATTCCCGCACGTCACAGAGTGGCGGTTTGTCGCGCTGCCGCATTTCAAACGCCAACACTGTTTTTGTTTTTTTTGCCCCCCACCTTTCCCCACTCTCTCATCCGTCAGTGTTTGCCGCCATGGACCACGTGAAGTGTTTATGGTGACCAGTAGTTGGCCCTAGCTGTTGTGTGTGTGCCATTTAAAGCAAAAAGAAATGGAAAAAAAAAAATGTTTTGTCGGTCAACCTTTGGTTCTAAAGTCCATGAAAAAAGATTGTATTTTTATTAATCTATTTAAAAAAAATAAAAAAATAAAATAAAAATTTGTGGTGCTCAGTGGCGCCACAATTTTATATACATGCACAGACACGCGCACATAGATTCTGTTTGTGCTCGACTAGACCCCATTCTCACCTCTCTGACCCCCCGGAACCCCTCCGCTTCAATATCTGTGTATAACAAGTCTGTTCTTATGTAAAAAAAATAAAAATAAATAAATAATAAAAAAAAATAATAATAATAATGTACAAAAAATGCTAGAGGAGAAGCGTGGAAATAAAAAGTGTGAAAATATTTTTTCCATTCATTCTTTTCACAGATGACTTTATTTTGATAAGTAGACTGTGGAACCTCGAAAGTCAAGCAAATAGTCTTAAATGGGTGAGTACGGTAGTTTTACTTTGCTTTAGTTTTATTAAACAGTGGTTTTACACTTGTAGGAAGGTTATGGATCATAAAATGTGGCTAATGTTGCAGTTTGCTGAGCCATTAAATAAATGTATTGGTCATGAAATAATTCATTTTATTGTCACATCCAAAATGATGAGATTAAAAATTACATTTGCATTTCAATTATGTAATTTTATTTGAATGTATTTTGGAACAGCAAAATACATTTCAATATTTTACCAATTTTTATTTGTTTTAAAATGTGCTTAATTTTGGCACAATTAATCCATGCACGATTTAATAAAACTTCTATTTAATTGGTTTTAAATGAAATTTAGCCACAATTTGCTTAATTTTATTTAAAAAAATGTAATCTCCCCCCATTGACTTAAGATTTCTTATATTTTGCCACAATGAATCAATGTACAATTTAATACATGGTTACTGATTTTGATAGTTTAAATGGCTATACGATTTTTCAGTGTTGCCAAAATGTAATTCAATTTTGATTAAATTGTTCTCAAACTTGCATATTTTACTAATTGGGAGTTATTTAATAAACGAACATTTTTCTAATTGTAATTTTGTTCAATTTAAATGTATTTAATTTAGGTTGCAAAAATAATTAAAAGTGCTCGTTCATACGGCACTTATGTTCGTATTGTCGATTTGCTTTGTAACCGACGGGGTGGCGTCACATGACTGGCAATTAAAAAAAATAAAAAGTTCAGTAGTCAAAATACACAACTTTATTGATATTCAAACAGCAGACTCACATTTTAAACAATTTAGCAAATGTACAAAGTTTTTTTGGGGTAAATGATCCATCATGTTTGACAGTGAGTGCATGCTTCTTTACTACACAAAACATGAAGATGTGACGTGCGTGACAGGAGCAGTCTTTGGGTTCTACTGCAGGCGGCGCCCTTGACTCGGCCCAGTCAAACCCTGCCGACCCAACCCCCCTTTTTGTGTTAAGCAAATAGGAAGAATCAAATAATGCACGTGACAACCAGGAGAAGAGCAGCTGTGTGTGGCGTGTGTTTGTCCCGTGCCTATTAATGATTGGCTACTCACAAATTCACCCCGTTCACAGATTTCTTTAGGAGCATATTCGCCGTTATTTGCTGAATAACATGCCTAATTGCTGTTTGTGTGCACTTACTGAAACACTGGGATGGCGCCATCTATAGGCAATTACAAACCTTTTTTTTTTTTTGGGGGGGGGGTTTCATTTTGCTGAACTATTAGCACTCCTTACTCTCTATTCCATTAGCCGGTGTTCTTTCTGTCATTGTGTGGCACCCCCTCTTGACATCACACCATTATTGTGGGGACATTTTGGCTGGTTCACAAAAAAAAAAAAAAAAAAAAAAAGCCAGCATGAGCTCTTATTACTCTGTGTGTGGGTGTGGGTGTCTGTTAATAAGTTAGACAGCGGGAGGGGACTCCACCACCTGGCAGATCTGAGCGAAAACTTCGTCAGGTGACCTTTCAGCATCAATCTGCAAAACAAATAAGACTCTTTAAGGAGCACTATTTAATAAATAGATTTTTATTAATTAAGTAGAAATAATTTTAAAAATGAGTGAATTATTTTATTACAATTTTGTTGCAGTTTGCCATCTTTTCCTTAAAATTTTTTAATATATTCATTATTCATTTACCATTTAATAGATTTATTGTAAATGAAAAATAAAAGATTAGTAAAAAGTATTTTACATATCTTAAAATGTTATTTGATCATTTGGGAATTATAATTACAGTAGGTAGCACGGTGAACAACTGGTTAGCACATCTGCCTCACAGTTCTGAGGACTGGGGTTCAAATCCGGCCTCGCCTGTGTGGAATTTGCATGTTCTCCCTGTGCCTGCGTGGGTTTTCCTCAGGTATGGTTTCGCCCCACATCCCAAAAACATGCGTGGTCGGTTAATTGAAGACTCTAAATTGCCCGTAGGTGTGAATGGTTGGTTGTTTATATGTGCCCTGCTATTGGCTGGCCACCAGTTCAGGGTGTACCCCGACTCTTGTCCGCAGTTAGCTGAGCTAGGCACCAGCACGCCTGCGACCCTACTGAGGATAAGCGGTACGGAAAATGGATGGATGAATAATTACATTAATAGTAAATACAATATAAATGAGCATGAATTATCTTATTACTAATATAAACCATTTGTGTTGCATTTTGCTTTTTTCCCCCTAAAATTGGTTGGTGAAAATACATTCATTTTAATTCACTTAATAAATAATTGATTTATTGCTAATAAGATCGGAAAATAAATGTAAATTTTTAATTAAATTCGTTAATCATATTAATTATAAAGATAAAAATCTGCATGGAGTATTTTATTAAAATGTTATGCAGTGGCTATAAAGTACACACCGCTGTTCAAATGCCTTTTTTTTTCAGACCAAGATAAATCATTTCAACATTTTTTTCCCACCACTAATGTGATCTATAGCCTGTACAACTCAATTGGGGGGGGGAGAAAGACAATGTTTGCTAAAGTGTGCACACCCTCCTATATGGCATGTGGCTGTGTTCAGCATTAACCAATCACATTCAAACTCAAGTTAAATGAGTTGCCACCATTTCAAGTTAACCCCAAATAAAGTTCAGATGTTCTAGCAGGCTTTTTCTTATGTTTTCTTTTCTTTAATTGCGCTGTACTGGTTGTAGGTCACATTAATGGTGGTAAAAGTTTTGAAATATTTATAATTTTTAATATCTTATCCCCCTCAAAAATGGTATTTGAACAGGGGTGTGTAGACTTTTTGGTCCATTTGTCCATGCACAAAAGTTTGTCCACCCATCCTCTATCTCTATGCAGATTTGGTGTGAGCTCCTCATGGAGCACTGACCGTGCGCAGTAGCATTTTGCTGTCATAGTGTTCCGCCACTGGCTCGGCGTCGGCCCAGAAGCTGTCAGCCCACCAGCAGGGTGCGCCGTCTTTGTCTGGGGCCGACACGATTGCCGAAGCAGAACTCCGGCGGCTCTGCAGACGACTGCTGAGGGTTTGGGCGGAGCAGCTGAGCAGGAGCACGGTGGTGGGCTCACCCATCTTACACACACATGCACACACAATTCTGTTGACTTCTTGTATGTCATCAAAACATAGATGAAGACCCACCTTGGCCTCGTACAGCTGTGCCTGTCTCAGGTCTACGGGAAAGCCGCAGACCACCACGCCCTTGGCCTGCCGCCGAGCCGCCGCCACTGCCTCGCACAGCAGATCCATGGTAACGTCCTCCATGAAAGCATGTGTCAGCCAATCACATTCATGTTTGGCCTGCGTTTATGTCAGGCCAGAAGCTGACTGATGGACATTAAAGTAGCAAGCTAGACAAGAAGCTGATTGGTTGACGTTGCTTCTTGGTCACCACTTAATTTATTTATTTATTTTTCAACCAATGACCTTCTCATCTGGATTGCTTTGGTTATGTTGACCAAGTAGCTTCAACCAATTAGCTTCTATTATGTCATCCAACCAGCTTCTTTTACTGCCAGTTCCTTTAAATGGTGACTATTTAGCTTCAACCATCCATCCATTTTCTGAGCCGCTTCTCCTCACTCGGGTCGCGGGCGTGCTGGAGCCTATCCCAGCTGTCATCGGGCAGGAGGCGGGGTACACCCTGAACTGGTTGCCAGCCAATCGAAGGGCACATACAAACAAACAACCATTCGCACTCACAGTCACACCTACGGGCAATTTAGAGTCTCCAATTAATGCATGTTTTTGGGATGTGGGAGGAAACCGGAGTGCCCGGAGAAAACCCACGCAGGCACGGGGAGAACATGCAAACTCCACACAGCTGGGGCTGGGATTTGAACCCCGGTCCTCAGAACCGTGAGGCAGATGTGCTAACCAGTCACGCACCGTGCCGACTAGCTTCAACCACTCATTTTCTATTATGTTAACAATCAGCTTCTTGTTTATCCTCCTATATATGTCGACCAATCAACTTCAACCAATCAACCTCTAGTCTTGCATGTTCTATGTATGACAACCAATCAACTTCCAGCCTATCCCTTTTACAGCAACCGATGAGCTTCAGCAGTTAGCTTATTGTCTACTTTGTTCCTGTTATGGTGACCAATCAGCTTCAATCAATCATGTTTTTGTTCACCCTTTTTCTCTCAACCAATCAACTTCTTTAGCCAGTTTCTTTTACATCGATCATTCAGCTCAGCGGTCGGACAAGTATCAGGATTTATGGGAACCAATCAGTTTCAACCTCTCATCTTCTTACTTCTTACTTTGTCAACCAATCAGCTTCTTTAGCCAGCCTCCTGTTTTAAGCTCCTTTCATCGGAGCAAATATTTTGATAGCAAATTTGGTTAAGTTTTAGTCAGTCTTTTGACTAATTTCGTTTTAGTCACAATTTAGTCATCTAAACTGTTTGAGTCTAGTTTTGTTTTTGTCAGGTAAAAAAGGTCTTTGAGTATAACTAATGAATAGTTGTCAACAAAATTAACACCGTTTTATCGACCAAAATGCTTCAACCACTCAACTTCTTGTTGAGCCAGTTCTTTTTTGTTGACCAATCAGCTTGTTGTCTAGACTGCTTTTTTAACTGTATGTCGACCTTATCAGCTTCTTAATTTGCCTGTTTCTATTATGGTCACCAGTTTTTTGTCTAGCAAGCTTTTTCTGATGACTAATCAGCTTCAACTGACAAGCTTCTTTTTTTGCCTACTTTTGTTTGGCCTGCTTTTTTTTTTTTTTTTTTACGTCAACCAATCAGCTTCTTGTCTCGCCTGTTTCTTTGACATTCCTCCCAATTATTTAAACAGAGGTGATGCACCTCCTGTAACATTTCACTTAAAAACTCATCTGCACACGGTCACATGATTGTCACCTTTGAACATGTGACTCTGTTAATGCGTGTGTATGTGATCAGTCAAAGTGGACCAAAGAGAGGTCACCGCTGTCATTTGCTACATAAAAGTGGACAACAACAAACTGCTGTGCTTTTGAAATGATGTGACCCATCTGTTTCATTGAATGAAAGAGAATAAACCTATTTTCAAACCCTAATTTATACCCAGTGCTACACTCTACATTTGGTACCTGGGCCTTCAGTGGGGGCTTATCAAAATCCAAATCAAAATCAAAATGGCTGACTTCCTGTTCAGTTTTTTTGAATGGTCCTTGAGACATTGACGTGCATTTCCACCCAATTTGGTGTCCGTTTTTGGAACTGGTGTCAAGGTGACTGGTGGTGCGTTCACTGACCTCCGGCAGGGGCTCTCCTCTCTGCAGAACGTCACGCAGGTGGCGCCCACTGTCGCTGTCAGTCTGCATCTCGCTGCACAGCAGGTCGGCTAGCGACACCTGTCGCAGGCCCAACTTGTCCACCATGTGCTCGCACTGTACGCGCTTGCCCGAGCCCGCGCCGCCTGCAGGCACGCAGGTACACTCATGATGTGAGAGTCATTTCCAAAATTGATTTATGTCAAGTTAAATCTTGGTTTATGACCAACTATTTGATTCAAAATATTTTGATTTAAATTGTTTTACTGCAGAAGATAGCTGGGATAGGCTCCAGCAGCCCGCGACCCGAGTGAGGATAAGCGGAAAAGAAAATGGATGGATGGATGTATTATACTGCCCCAAGTTGGCTAAGGCGCACATAGCAGCACAATGTCCACTGAACTGAAGCAATAAATGTGGCAAAAACTGTTGAATTCTTTACATTCTATTTAATAATGTCCTTACCGTAGGTTATTATAAAGTACATTATTATAGAGTGCTATTATTATTATTTTATTTTTTTCATTAGAGGCCGGAACTAGGCTTTACACGATCAGGATTTCTGGGGCCGATCAGCGAATTAAAAAAAACGATAAATGTCTATTTAAATGACCTGTTCATTTACTGTATATACGTGTGTACTTAATTGCTCCAAAAAATTACATTTACAATAAATAATGTATCTTTTCTCCTCTATTGATGCCAGTGAGGCATAGTGACAGACAGAACAAATGAATGGTCTTCTATTACATGGCAGGAAGTAAATACAGTAATTAATGTATCCACTTTTTGTGACATTTTTCCTTGTCGGTGTGCCGTGAGATTAATAAAGGGTTGGAAATCACTGCTCCAGTCAGATCGTGTATTCTAATCAGTCAGGTCAAACCAACATTACATGACAGAAATAATGGGTGCTAACTTACTGTAATTAAAGAATTTGTAATTAAATTACTTCACTGACTTTAGAGCATGATTCGACAGAACGGCGGCATGTTTACATACAACCGTTCGTGCTACCACGAGCTTTCTCGGCTACATAACCTTTTTGTTGCTTGCGAGTTGTATCGTATTAAAAGTACGTGAACATACCTCAAGCAAGCCTTAAACGAACGTCCTCTCCTGAGCACCGGTGACCACCAGCACACGTTTTTCCCCATTTTGTTCTTATTATACAGTCTGCGCGATCCACTCTTGTTGTTGTCGCCACGGTAACAAGTGTATCCGGTCGCATTTGAGTTGACAAGATAAAGCCCAATGATCGGAAAAATCTGGATGCGGTGGTACGGGAATACAAGATTTTATTGCAGCAGTCTGACATAGTGCAATCGTAAAAGACCAAATTTGTCTTGTAGTCTGGCGGGCATTACGTGTTGTCTGTCGCACACAGCCGACATGTTTTTTAAAAAATAACTTTATTGGCCGTCAGATATTTACAGTACTACGTCAAAAGACACGCGATAAGGCTAAAAATAAACTACCTTTTGGATTCAAATATACTGTGCAAGATGGCGACGCGGAGTAAATGTCTTTTGCGGAACCGATCAATGATGTCATTAATCGGATTGGTGAATTATGACATTAAAGCCGATCAGCATAAAATGCTAAATATCGGCCGATACCGATCAGCCCGATCAGGTCGGTGTAAAGTCTAGCTGGAACGGATTAGTGGCATTTCTATTAATTTCAGTGGGGAAAGATGATTTGAGATACAAATGTTCTGAGCGTGGTCACGGAACAACATGAGCTCATATCTTAAGGCACCACTGTACTGCATTTACAATAACAGCGAACTATTCATCCATCCATCCATTATCTGAGCCGCTTATTCTCATAAGGGTCGCGGGAGTGTTGGAGCCTATCCCAGCTATCATCGGTCAGGAGGAGGGGTACACCCTGAACTGGTTGGCAACCAATCGCAGGGCACATATAAACAAACAACCATTCACACCTACGGGCAATTTAGAGTCTTCAATTAACCTACCACGCATGTTTTTGGGATGTGGGAGGAAACCGGAGTGCCCGGAGAAAACCCACGCAGGCACGGGGAGAACATGCAAACTCCACACAGGCGGTGCCGGGGATTGGACCCCGGTCCTCAGAACTGTAAGGCAGATGCTCTAACCAGTCGCTCACCGTGCCGCCAACAGCGAACTAGGTCTAAAATAATAAAAACAGTTGTCAGTGTACTGCAATAATAACAACAAAATGTATTAGAATATTTTTGACACGCGCATGCAGCTCAAGACTGATTATGAAATAACAAGGTCCTTGCAATGTACCTAATGTGAATTGTGTGCGTGTGTGTGTGTGTGTGTCTGCCAATTCATTTCCTTTCCCTGTCTGCGTCTCAGGATCAAGTTATCGTATGATCATTATCGTTACAATAATGTCAACTGTACGGGTTGTGGACAAACATGAAGTCATTATCGCCACACTACTTCCACTGCATCCAATAAGCCATCCACAGGCGGATTGGATTTTTTTTTCTCTCTTAACAAATCACCGGAGACGGTCGTGTCCGGGTGGATTTGATGGGTTGCCATGACGATGGCGGTGCTGGCAGACCGGCGCAAAGTCACAGCTTAAACCTTTCTGAATTCTTCTCGTTAGTGTGCACAGGATGTTTACGTCGAAATCCAGCAGACTACAAGTATGATCCGTCTGGAACAAATATTGTCCACTCAATTTAGTTTGTTTTGCCAACTTGTCCAATTTGTTTATCTATATATAAGTATTCTTGTAAAATGTTTTTGTTTTAATATTACTATAGCACTTGTTTATTTTTGGGGGTCTTGTGTATTTATTATTTAAAATTGTTTGAATTGTAATTTCATTTTTTTAACCATTATTTTTTAAAATTGTAATGTGATTATTATTATTGTTGTTATTAGTATTATTTATTATTATTATTAATGTCTCAAATTTCTCGATCATGGTTGTATTTTTATTTAAATTTTGTAATGATCGTAATTCATTTATTTATGTATTTTTTTTTATTACTACTACTGTATTTTTGTTATTCAGCTACGCATGATTTTACATTATTTTGAATTGTAATTGAATTTTTATCGTAATTGAATCATGCAGTAAAAGTACAATTGTAATCTAATTTAAGTTGTATTGCCTGTTTAATATTTTCATTCATTTAGTACTATATTCCAAAACATTTTTTGATTTTACTTAATTATTAATAACTGATTTAGTAATTTATTGTTGTTTTTCATTTATTTTAATGATTTATGTATTTCACAATATTTGTAATTCTATTTTATTAATTTTTTTCCTTTGTTTAGGCACACACTGTGTTTAGCCTTAATTGTAATTTTATTTAGATTTTATCTATTTTTTTGTATTATTTTTAATCTATTAGTATTTTTTTCACATTATTTTGAATTGTAATTTTCATTTTGTATTATTATTAAAACTCATTGTTAGTTTCTTGATTATTTTTAATTGTAGTTTTATTTAAGTTTCAATGTCTATAATTGTCATCATTTATTTTCCTTACATTTTTTATAGATTTTCTAATGATTGCATTTTTATTTTCTATTTTTGATTTATAGAATTATTGGTGTTATAAACAAATGAATGATCATTTCTCTGTATTTATCTACTGTTTAAAGTCCTTTTTTAAATTGCAATAATTTTTTTTTTTAATTAAACGACCAATCCCCCCCAAAATTTAACTTAATTATTATCTTCATAAATTTGTTAACTGTGTATGTATCTATGTATTTATCTATTCATGCTAGGGAGTAGGGACGAGTGGGGTGATTTTGGTGTATTATTCCTGAATTAATTTAGGAACCCTAACCCCCCCACTAATCCATCTCCTTACCCGGCCTGTCAAAGTCAAACATGCAGGCTGAAATGTATGTGGACCAATGCGAGCAGCCTGTACTGTTGCCTCGTGTTTGAATTCAGCTCTGACTAATGAGCTACGCTACATAACGCTGTGCGTGCGTGTGTGCGTGCGCGTACCCATTAAAAAGATGACCTGAGGCTTCTTCAGCTGTGTGCAGAAACCTGTCAGAAGAAATAAGAGCAGGGTTTATTTTAGCGTGGAGACACATACACGCAAACACACAGACACACAGTGTGCAGGTATATTCAGATGCAGAGTTATAGTGGACCCAGATGGTTACATGAATTGTCTTGGACGCTTAATATCGGTACATTGAAACGCTACATTTCCTTTGATATTTACGGAATTGTTTTTGTTTACGACAACATATACGCTAGCTTCACTGAAGAGTCTAAAGTTGATGTTTATGAAAGCACGTACATTAGGTCCACTGAAGACTAAATTGTCTTTGATGTTGAGAGTTGAGTTTATCATTATGCGACTTAAAGTCTTCATAAATTGAAGTCAACATTTTCCTTGATTTTTATGTTCAATGGGACTCAATTGTCTTGTTTACAAAAACGTACGCTAGGTGTGTACATTAGGTTTAGTGAACGTGTTGACAAAAACGAGCATTATGTTAATTGTCTTTGTTTACATAAATTGTGTTAGATCTGAAAACATGCACCTTAGGTTCAACATTTTCTTTGATTACATTCATTGAATGTGTGCTAATGTCATTGAAGACTAAATTCTCTCGATGTTTAAGAAAACGTATCAAGTTAATTGAAGATTCAAAATGCTCTTGATTTTGAAGTTCATTGACTAATCTCTGATAATTTGATTCTAATTAGTTTGAAATGTACGTCATGTTCGGTTCAGTGAAGACTATAAATAGTCTTTGATGTTTATGTCAATTTTGTTTGTTTACAAACAGTTTTTTTTTTTTTTTTTTATAGTTGAGATTTTGTATGATGTTATACCAAAACATACCTTAGGTGGATTGAAGACTGTCAGTTGTCTTTGAGAATAGAAACACGTACGCTAGGGTCGTTATTGCACTGCGGCATGACATTAGCGTAGCCATAGCTAGCTGACAAGATAAACATCAAGGCCTAATTGGCCAACCCCCCCTCGACGATTACACAATCAACATTGACGCAAACATAAATGTGCACGCGCACAGTGAGCGAGAGATCGTATGATAAACGCGAGACAGTAAGCGAAGGCGGTGATGGAGGTGCATATTTTAAAATCCTCATCATCGACTCACTTTCTTCGCTTCCTTCGGTGTATCCGAGCTCTTCTTCCTCTTCATCCTCAAGACACAAACACACAAATAAATATACTTACAGACGAAGCACAAGAAACTTGTGCCAGGGTCACAAAAAGGTGGTGGGAGGTAATGAAGTAGTACTGAAGGTTTCGATATCAGGTTTCTGTATTTCACATGACAACAGCAGTGCCTTGATGTAAAATGAAATATTACTGTCGTCCCCTTCATGTAAATACGTATGTCTATTCTTCTGCCCCCTAGGTGGCCGAAGCGCGCACACAAGAAGGAGCAGCACAATGTCAATTGAATTGAAGCAAAAAAAAAAAAAAGTGGTAAAAATGTTTAATTCTTAAATTTGAACTATTTAATTATGTCAATGTGTTTTTATTAAGTACAATATTATAGAATGGTATTTATCGAAATTTGAAAATATACAGATATCTGTACTTTCTACTCGTTTGTGAAAACAGGCTTGCTAATTATTTTGAACCCACGAGAATGACAACCCGACGTAAATAAAAAGTGGTAAAGTGATTGTTTCTCCTTAGTAGAAGCACTATGCAAGTTCAAGAATATTCTTTTATTAAAAACTATTTAGTGTGAAGAAAAGTTTGTTTTCATTGTGTTATCAAAACAGGTATTGTATATAACTGACAAAAAATATTTTATGCTTTTGTACTTAGTTAAGTACATTTCACTTCCACTTTTCCAGTCTTTTATTTTTTATTTTTACACAAGTATCAGTACTTCTGCCACCTCTGGAAACAGATGGTGGGACATTCAAAGTAAGAGAATGCTTGATCCAATATGCAATTGAAGCGCTTTTAAAAGCTTCAAAGTAACGTATTGAAACAAGTGCTTATTTTTACTTGCTTTACCGTCTTTACTTTGGTTTTCTTCTAAACCTTAAACGAGTGCCTGCAAGACAAACATCGCCTCCGTGTTTCATCTCACCTCCCACGACGAATGCAGGAAAAAAAGTAAGTGTGTGAAAAGTGAGCGTGAAAACATTGCCATGCTAATCGTTTTTTTTTTTTTTTTCTAATGTGGATTTAATTGTTTATTTAACAAACGCTGTAAATTGTTTGTGCGGCTTCGGACAATCTGATGGGGACTATGAGGCAATGCTGTGTTACAGAATGACTGCACATTGGACAGCTGCTGTGCGGCTACGACAAGACTGAAGGCGGATTTAAGCTTCATTAAACATTTTTAAAGATGTCTTCGTTTTAAGCTTCACTGAACATTTTTAAAGATGTCTTCGTTATTTACAGAAACACGAATGTAATGTTCATTGAATATTCTGAATTGTCTTTGATGTTTACAAACACACATATGCTAAGTCAATGGAAGACTAAATTGTCTTTTAATGACACGTACAAAACAAAATTGTCTTCACGAAAACGGACGTGAGGTTCATTGAAGACTAAATCGACAAAATTTACAAACACCGTATGCTCGGTTCATTGGAAACTTTGATGTTGATGAAAATATCGCACTCTTCGAAAACTGCTCCGTTATGTACGGCGAAGACTCTAAGCAAAGGGTTTGAGCTTTATGAAAATGTATGTTAAGTTCTGCATCAGGTTAATTGAAGACAATTACCTTTTGTCATTGATGTTTCCAAAAACGCATTTTAAGTACATCAAAGACTAAACTGTGTTTGATGGTTACGAACATGCGTATGCTCGGTCTACTGAAAATGAAATTGTCGTTGATGTTGATTGATGATGAACACATCTTACTCTTCTTTACCTCATCGTTCTTTCTAGCAAAGTCGACCATGTTGCATACAGGCAGCAGATTGGGATCCAGCTCACTTGGACCTGTGGGCGACAAATATTTTTATGTGACAAAAGTCTCCCCCTTCGATACAAACATTCACAGAGTGGGCATAAAAGCACCAAGGCAACGGTGACATGAAAAAAAAGTGTGTAGTGGAAATGGGTCTTAAATAACACTTCCCGATGGCATTCTTCTTCTACTCATTAAAAAAAGTGGGTTAGACTCGACAGACAGCAGCTTGCGTCTCTTAGCATTTCTTAGCATTTTTTAGCGATGCATGCATTATGTAAAAACGCTTTTAAAATACAAAGCAAGAGAAACACAGGCATTTGCTTGGGTGGCCACACTTGTCAGCGTCATGTCATCATGAATACAAACCAAATGTCCAAAGAACTGCAAGTAGCAGTTCGTGACAAAACGCTTGATAAATAAGAACTCAAAATTACAATTCATTTAAAGATTCAAATGTTTCTGTATGTTTACGTTAATTGAAGACTGAATTGCCTTTGGTATTTACATTCATTTCAAATTCTGTGTAAAAATGCAGCCGATTTCATAATACTTTATGTCCTATTTGACACGCTTACACTCAAGTTAGACCTGAACGCGTTCAATGAACGAAAGTTCCTATTTTTTTGCGAACGTGAACTGATCTTGTTTCATTTCTGCCTGACGAACATAATTGAGAACGCGTTCAAAGAACAGTTTTCGAACGAAAGTTCATTTTCATTCAAGAGTGCCAGGTTTTGTTAGGGACTTCCGTCATATGTCGGCGGATAAACGCTGTATTTGGCAACCGATTCAGTCCGGCCACTGCCGCTACTTTTTGTCTTCGATGTTTACAACGCTATGCCATACACCAAGCAAATATGCGGCCTAGCGATGATATCAAGACGCTACGGTGGGTGCTTTGAGGCGATGCTGTGAAGCGATTGTACTGGAATCTGTTGACAACTTCTCTTCCTCCATCTGCTAGGACCCGTTGACATTTCCCATCCCCGACGTCACAACATCAGAGCCGTCATTTCCACTCGGATGACACATCTCCTCCCCCTCGTCCTCTTCCTCATCATTGGCACGCTGCCGCTATTCCAGATTTGTTTCAGGAGACTCGTGAGTCAAAAATTTGGAATCCTCAAATCTTTATTTTTCTGTTCATGCAGAGATTTTTAGATGAAGGAAAGTTAGTTTACCTACTCAACTGCAGATGCTGTGTGGTGTCTGGCAGGGGTTATTTGTACACACTCATTTTTGGAATAATCCAAAACAAATGTTGTATAGTAAAATACTTCTCAATCTTAAGTGCAGTTGTAAACAACTAAAAACTGCTATCATGGATAAATGCAGGTGGATTAATGGACGCACATAACATTGTGGAGCATATCATGATGCTAATGAAAGTGCTCATCGTTGCTAATGTCTCCACTTGCAGCATTTCTTTTTACATTTCCTCAGTTTTTGTGAGGAATGGAGACTATTTGGGCCTTGGTGTAGTTCTGCACGCCATCTTTAACCACTGCTGTAATTGTACATTCACCACTCTCCTGTCAAATAACGGGATATATTTGTAAGGAAACCTGGCACCCTTCAAAGAGAACACGTGGTGAAAAGCATTGTTGACGGTGCCTTACGCGACCAACGGTAAGTAGCCCACTACCTGACGTTGATGAAATGCGTGCGTTTCTCACAAAGCTTAGCTAGCGCTGCATGTCGGTTGCCATGCCGACGTGCGCCGTAATCAGGGAGCGAGTGGGAGATTTTTTTTTTTTTCACTTTTATCTCACCTTCCTATAATAAATAAACTCATCACACTTCAGATGTAATAACAGATAATAGATAGCGCGAGAGATAGATACTTCATTCATCTACAAGGTAAATTCACTGCTCCAGTAGTCTCCACAATGAAAACAACACAAGGCAAAGCAGGCAATAAATATTAACCATAGTATCTCAAAAAGCTTGAAATATGAAAATATGAAACATCTCATCCATGAGTTTTTTTTCTTTAAATACAGAAATAAAGTAAAAGTCATAATTCCAGTGTGGTCTGTCTCTGAGTTGGGAAAGTCCAACAAGTACAAAGTGAACAAGACTGGAGAGCGCACGGGGAAATGTTCGCTTCTGTGCTGGTGTCGACTCGTGGGCAGAAGGGGAAGCGTGCAATATTGAGAGGTGTGAATGAGCTTCTAGTGAACTTATTGAAAAACTGGTTCCACTAGTTTGCTGTTCCCACATTTCCCTCAGTGGTGGAACTGCAGCCAGTTATGGTCTTCATTCCATCCCGTGCCTCCTTCATGCTGTTGTTATGCCGCGTCTCCTCCAACTTCCTTCTGTGCTGCTCCTTTGACTCCCTGAGCTGGACTCTTGAGTTCCTTCTGCACACACCGTCTTTATCGTCTCCTGGTTGAGAAAACCTTTGATTTGAATCGAGGGCTTGTTGTTTGCAATCCACTGTTGTTCCAAGGCAGTTTTTCAGAGCCAGCTCTGCTTCCAGAGACCACTTCCTCCATGAGAGGGTAGTTGTGGGTATTTTCGCCCTCAAGGTTTGTAGCGAGATCCACTGGTACTTGAACACACCATCTGAGCTACAGCCTTTTTTTGCACACATCGTGCAAAATTGCACGCAGCATCCGAGCCGGATGCGCTACTGTCTGGTGTGACGTATAAAATACTTATCGGACACTTGATTTCAACACACTAGCCACACCAGCCAAACGCAGGACACATAGATAACAAGCATTGACACCTATGGACAATTTAGTCTTGAATGAAGATAACGAGCATGCTTTTGAATGTGGGATTAAGCCAGAGTACGCAGAGAAACTCCCCCTGAACATGCAAACTCCACCCAGATATGTAAATAATATGTAAAAGAACAACTAAAATAGCTTAAAAGGGCATCCTGGGCATTTCCAACCAATGGGACCTCTAAATTAAAAATACATTCTCAGGTTACCTGCAGCGGACTCCTGCGAGGGGAACAGCTTGTTGTCCAGAGTCGCACTGATGTCACAGAACACTTCGTTTTCATCACGATCTGCATCCAGCTGAGAGGACAGAGAGTTTTTGTGAGTGAAATCCACTGACATAAAAATTGTTTGATGATAAGCCTATTTGATCAATGTTGCCAACAGTACCAAAGAGACACACGTGTGGAGTCTCCCAGCATAATATAAAAGAGAATGTTATGTGGAGCTGGCGTGTTTAACAACCATTAGCGTTGAAGTAGACTCTGACCTCTGGTGACTCCATAATGTTGTGAGCGGCCACGTTTACGTTCCGAGGAGCTACAGTACGTCACTTACTTCTTCCACTCAGTCAAGCCTGCCTTGCTTTTTGGCCATTTCACTAACATTTTTTAAAGCTTTATTTATGTGATGTAGAGACTGTGTCTTTAAAAGCGACATATTTTGCATTTTTTTTTTTTCCAGACATAGTAGTCTGGCCAGGGCTTGAAAGTAACAGATCCCGCCTGGCTACCAAGTCATGGGCGGAAAAACTTCACGTGGATGTGGTTATTATGCAAATTATTAAAACAATTATGAATTGCTCGCTCCCAGACACCGTTTTAGAAATGAGCATGTACAGTAACTAAAGATTTAATTGGTTGTGTAATTTTACACTTGATGGGGGGGCATTTTTTTTATTACATAATTACTTTAATCATTCTGTATCTACTACTACTACTTTGTAGGATTAACTGAAATTAATTTTAAATATTATTAAACCTATGATAATGTTATTTATGTACAAACCTAACCTACCTAAGTAATCAACATGGACAGGTATTTCATTTTTTGTTGTTTTGTTTGTTTACAAATCATGAACATAAAATTTGATTTTAACATTTTAATTGTTTTATATTAATACATACTAGCATTATTTCTAATCATGTAACAATAATTGCAGTTCGTAAAAGTAATTTACCACTCATTCATTCAATATCTTATGTATATTGTACAGTATTTCAATCGAAACGTTGTTTTAACCTCAGTCAGGTTAACCTCCTAACCGAAATACAATACACACAACATTAGGTACATTTGGGAATATATTTTGCCATCATTTCTATGTACAGCATGTGTAGTGTGTGTTACCGTGACGATGAGGCCCCGCTCCTGGAAATACTTGACCAGGGGGATGGTGTTTTGCTTAAAATTCGTTAGGCGCCGATCGATGGCCTTGGGGTTGTCGTCGGGGCGACCCTGCTGCTCGGCCCGTCGCTGCAGGCGCTCCTTCAAGCGGTGATTAATGCACGCCAGGAACAACACCACGTCGGGAGTGCAGATCTGCCGGGAGAGAGGGAACACCGATGACAATTCTGACATTTATTTCATGCGCGCTATTACTATTCTATAATATAAAAATACGAGACTTGTTTCCGGACAGGGATTTGAATGACATCAAAGTCACAGTCTTAATGGCAACCACACGTATGCCCTAAATTCCAGCATAAGGCATACCATCCGTACCTTGCAATAATGTTAGTACAACACTAGCTTTGTTGAAATTGAAATAAAAAAAAAAAAAATAATCTTTTGTATTTTGCATCTTTAAAAATGAATGAAAGAAAAAAAAACGACAATTATTATATTTTCTTCTTCTCATTATTATATCAATTATTTTAATCTTTACATTTTTGTTAATTCATAATAGAACTATATTTAGATACAAAATATATTTAGTCCTCTTAAAAAGCTCTTTTTCTCTTTGACATTTCAGTTTGAGATGTTGACTTTTATTGTTTTATTCTTTTTGTTGTATTCTATTTGGATTGTTACAACATTTTTTTTCAAAATAGTTAATTCCAAATGCCTCTAACATATTTATTATACTTTGTTGTGTTAAACCTCATTGCTGTGTACAGCACTTTGGTCAACTGTATTGTTTTAAAAGTGCTCTCTATAAGTAAAGTTGAATTAGATTGGATTGGCTTGAATAATAATAATTAAAAAAAACATGTTAGTTTCATTCATTTGTTTTTCTGTATTCATAAAGAAGTAAAACAATGGCTATAAAACATTTCTAATAATTCCTATTATTTTTATACATTAAATTCCTTTATTAATTAATAGTTTAAGAAATAAATACATGACAGATACAAATTTTGTGATTTATTCTCATTACTAATTAATTGCAATATTTTGAATTATTTTATTCATTATTATACAAAATATATAAATGACAATCAAAATAACACCTATACCAGTATATACAGTATAAATGAGAAAATACAGAAAACTATTTTTTAATTATTAACAAAAAAAAGGAAGAAAATCATTATTCAACAATAACAACAAGGAATATTTTGCAAAGGAATAACAAGCCTAAATTGACCCCATCATCTCTTGTTAATGTGAATACATAATCGATACCTTTTTGGGTTGCACCCAACTATGTTTGAGAGAAGTGTGTGAATTGACATCCACACAGGTGGATTCCAGGAAATGAAATAGACTTGAACACAGGAGGTAGCGGTAGAACGAGTCAGGAAGTAGCGGTAGAACGCATCTCTATTGGGAGCTTAAAAGGGTCTCTGCAGGGAGTCATTGTGGCGGTTGGTGGTCTCAGTGGGGGGAAGAGGTGTTCCAAAATAGCTACTGTTGTTGCTGCAAAGGGCGCAGGACCAGCATGCGCCAACTATCTATCTGTCTATTTACTCACAAATTCACTGCCTCAGTGTGAAATCTGGGCTTAGTAGAACACAAAGCTATTATTCTGTTATATGAATAGCAACAGTGGTTATTTGGGCCTTCTGGCAGTGGAACAGCATTTAATTGTTCTACTTGTCACTTTATGTTGCCGGCATAGATAGGTGAACAAATATACTGTAGGTTATTTGTAGTTAACGAACAGTACGATTCTCTCCGGTCTGCACGTAAGGAAAGGAGCAAAGGACGTTATTTGATATCAGGGTGAGCTGATTGGACACAGCGACCGACCAGCACGCTCGGGTAAATGTCGACATGAAGCGGCGGAGTCAACTGTCATGAAGCGGGGGTCTGAAAGGACACAAAAACGTCTCCTAGCAACTGTTTATCTCAGCCAGGAGGCTCCCAAAAAAGCAATAAAAACCAATATCAGATTGCATGCGTGTAGGCTTGGAGTTGACACACGGAATGATTTCATGATCCATCGATGGATCTATCGATGGATCTATCGATCGATCTATAGCGGCGCAGGGCTAACTAACTAACTAACGTCTCACGGTTTTGCTCTTGGGTGAGGTAACTAACTAGTTACAGTAACTAACTGATGAAAACCCTACTTCTTGGTCTTCAAATTTCACACTTGACAGAGGTAACTAACAAACTGAACTAAGTTGGTAAATAGCTAAGTAAGTACTGTAAGTAAGCAAGTACAAAAACAATACTCAGTGTTTCATAGTAAGCATGAAGAGCCCCCGTTAGCTTATTAGCAGCTAGCATTATTGCCCATTGTGTACTGTATTACACATTTATAACCTTACCTAGAGGTGCCTAACATTTTTATCTTTTGTGTGATATTCATGACTCAGCTTTGATCTTATCCTACGGACAAGCTTACTTATTTACTCGATATTTGGCACTTGCGTATTGATGCAAGGACACATCTCAATTTTGATAGATAAATAGGATCGATTTTTGAAGGTAAAAATGTAATCGATATTTGACATTTATATAGTGATACTGTATCATAACAGAAAACAATAAATCACAATAGCGCTATTTTTTTCTGAGGTTGGTTAAAACAGATTGATATTTGACATACTCATATGGCTCCTAGTTAAAACGGATCAATATTTGATGCTTGTGTATTGATGCTGTACTGTGAGAAAAAACAATATGGAAAATCACGATATCGATAAATTTTGTCCCATCCAAATAAAAAGCGTTTGATATTTGATGCTTACCTGGTCCTCGAAGGACAAGGCCTGTCCAACGTCTCGCGGGAAGCCATCAATGACGATGCCGTTGGCGTCGGGAATCTTCATGATCTTCTGCTTGATCTCAGTGATGGTGGTCTCCTGCAAAAACAAAAACAAACAAACAAACAAACAAACAAAAAACGTTTAATCCCATTGGCTCTACACAGCATGATGTTTATCATAAATAAGGGGTGTTATATTCATTTGTGTTGCGTTATGACTGGGAAGCCATTTAAACGTATGATCACCTAATATTATAACATTATACCGTAATTTATTGTGTATAATGCGCACCTACGTATAATACGCACCCCCAGAGTTGACCTCACAATTCTGGAAAACCCTTCTACCTATGTATAATGCATTTTTACAATGCATGATTTTGCTTCTACCCATATGATTAAAACAGGAAGTATTATCTGTATTTTGTTAGTTTTTTCAAAGAATTACTCTTAATTTAAGCACTTTATTTGAACATGTAATACTTTCTTTTTATTTACTTGCTCTTCTTTTGAAATTCACAGCCCTACTTTTATTTAGTAAATGAGAAAACACACAGTTGAGCTCATATGTTGGATTACCCGGGGAGAATTTGTAAGATGGGTACAATTCTTTAAAGAAAACATGGAGGGCCAGGCGAAACACATTTAGTTTTATTTTAATGGGATTCAAATGAAACTGTCAAGCATTTCAGAAAAGCATTATCATCAAACAAAACATAACCATAAAGAAATTAATGATGGTTGTTGTTCAGTCATCAGTCGTATTTAAAAAAACAGTATTTCACAAATTCCACCAAGGTATGTAAACCTATGAGCACAACTGCACATATTATGCAGCCATACGTACCCCTGTCATATTGGAATGAAAGTGTAGGCTACACCTTCTTCATAGCCTCGAGGTGGCGCTGGTATATTAGAATGAAAGTGTACACCTTTCTCATAACCTCTAGGTGGCAGTGGCATATTGAAATGAACGTGTACCACTTTCTCATAACCGCTAGATGTACATTTGTAAAATGGGAACGTTTTATTTTCATTTTCCCCTCTACCTATGTATAATCCATACCAGTGAGTTTGACACCGGTGGCATACTGCCACAAGACCTTGTCAGCTCTGAGCTGCTTCTAAAGTTGCACAAAACCTTGGGGTTTTAACAGCCATGTTGTGCAAGATCTCAGTTCAGCGATCATCATCATAATATGGTTTGTCTGGTTTGCTTTTTCTTTGGCTTTTTTTCATCTTATTATTGCAAAGGAGGAGCAACATCAACAAGAAACAAACAAACAGGAACTCAGCTACTTTGCTTCGAAGGGGCTAGTATTCATTTCTATGTTTTTTCGTTAAATTATTATCACATTTTTGCTTATTCGCTGGGCTGAATCATGTGATTCTAATGCGTCACAAATCCGGTCTTTCGCTGGCTGTGTTAAAAGCACATAAATATTAATTATGACGAGCCGTGACTTAGGCACGGTGGGCGACTGGTTAGAGCGTCTGCCTCACAGTTCTGGGGACCGGGTTTCAATCCCCGGCCCCGCCTGTGTGGAGTTTGCATGTTCTCCCCGTGCCTGCGTGGCTTTTCTCCGGGCACTCCGGTTCCCTCCCACATCCCAAAGACATGCATGGTAGGTTAATTGAAGACTCTAAATTGCCCGTAGGTGTGAATGTGAGTGCAAATGGTTGTTTGTTTGTATGTGCCCTGCGATTGGCTGGCAACCAGTTCAGGGTGTACCCCGCCTCCTGCCCGGTGATAGCTGGGATAGGCTCCAGCACGCCCGCGACACTTGTGAGGATAAACGACTCAGAAAATGGATGGATAGATGGATGGAGCCGTGACTTAAAAGAAATGATGACAGCAGCACACTGCCGGACGATTTATTTCTGTATTCATCCCTCGTTGTTTTAGAGTGCAGCAACATGACGGCGGCCTACCTCACTGGAGGCCACCCAGTGCCAGCATTGTTTAGCGTCACTTACTTCTTCCTGACTGCAAGAGGAGGTCAACAAAAGCAGATACACGAGCGGTACGCCGCTCTAAAAATAACAGAACACGAACATACACGCACATATTCACATACACACACACGAGCGCTGCTTCCATCTCATCGAGATTCCATTAGACGTCTGAGCTTTCCAAGCCTTTAAGTAGTCCAGCAGACTCCATCCAAGCAAGCAAGAAAACAATGCAGGTCACCCTTTTTGGATGTGAGTCACGTTTGACCAAATAACTTGAAAACTAAAGCACAAGACCCCCTTGTGTTATGCTCCAGTTCCATAGATTGCGGAAACAATTGTTCAAAACTGGCACCGAAGGAAAGCCCCTCCTTGTCCCCAATGCAAGTGGGTTTTACCATTGAAATGTCAATATTTACAATACAATAGAATTTATTGTCACTGTCACAGCGACAATTAAAATCAGTTAGGCATCTCACAATTTGCAAGAAACAAAGAAATATAAGCACACAATGATCAAAAGACACTTATTTACAGAACAAACATTCACATTTTGGAGTGTGTGATTCAAGATATGATAAGCTAGTTACGCTATTATTTACATACTGTAATTCACAATTGTTATTGTGCCGTGAGAGTAAATTATCAATCACAATGTTGATGTTTTGTCTCATCCCAATTTAAAACTGATTGATATTTGATATACGTGTCGATACTAAATGGTGAAAAAAAGATACATCACAATACTGATATTTTTGTCCCACCTGTAGTTAAGTGACCGATATTTGACGTCTGAGTATCGATACTGTACCGTGATAGAAAGCGATACATCACGATATCGATAATTCATCCCACCCCGAATCAAAAACTGATTATTGTTACATTAATACATTTGTGGATCAATACAGTGCCGCGAGAGAAAACGATCCGATACATCAAGATATTGATATTATGTTTCACCCTTTGTTAAACATGATCAAATATTGATGTTTGTGTAACAGTATTTTACTGTGAGAGAAACAATACATCAAAATATTGATATTTTGTCCCACTCCGAGTTAAAACTGATAAAAAAATTTGACTATAATGTATCGACACGGTATTGCAGGAGAAACAAATAAGGATAGTCTTATCTGCTCCGATGCAAAGATGATGCCCGACGGCCACGAGTGACTTGATCACGTCTAATAAGCTGCGAGCTTGACCCACTTTGCTGTTTGTTTGACTGCTTCGCATCGGGCCATCTGGCGAGCGGCCGGAAAGGAGGGGAGGGATGCAAACTCTGCAGTTACGGAGGACGAATCGTGAGAGTGCACAGTCGCGACGTGGGCGGGAGTGTCTCGTGTTTTTCGGCATCGCACTCTGCCGCATCAGCGCTTCATCTGCGTGGACAGCAGCCGCCTCCCCCAACCAACCTCGCACAACACACAGAAGATTTTTATTTCTGTACTGTACCTCGAAATCACATTCAGGGTCATCATGAAAACGGTACTGTGAAAAAGTCTTTTATTGTTTTCAGTCAGGAAAGTCTAAAGTGGTTTTGTGGTGTTTAGTGTGACTGTTCCTCTGGAGCTGTGTGGTTCCCAACCACTGTGAGAAATTATCTTATTTCACTTATTTGCAAATTACAAATAATGTAGTTTTGTTCACCTATCTATGCCATATGACATACAGTGACAGGCAGAACAATTACATGCTCTTCCTCTAGATGGCAAAAGCTATAATTAATGACCCTGTGTATCTGCCTGTTGGCATTTGTACAACAGAATAATAACTTTGTGTTCAACTAAACAGGCCCAGATTTCAAAGTGAGTAACGCAATCTTCAGTACTGGCCGGGCCCATAATTGCTGCTGCGTAAGTGTTTGTGGCCACAAGTAGTCTGTATGGATATGAAGACTCCCGGGTTTTAGGGTGGAATGGGATGCATGTAGTACCAGTCTCCTGCTCAAGTTCTTGCCTTTAAGCCTGTCCATCTTTGTCTGTCTTGTTTTTGCTTCACATATGGTGTATCATCTTCTTTCTGGATGAGCTCGGTCAGTGGCGTCACTAGGCCTATTTTAGCGGGGCTGGAGCCCCCTAAAAAATGTCATAGCCCACCCCCCCCCAAAAAAATGTTTTGGTAGTTAGTGGTTATTTCCAAATGTATGCGTCTCAGATCCTAAAATGGGTCTTAAGTCCCTCATAAACGATGTTAGCCGTTCCCAAAATTCCCCTCAGTTGACGAAATGTTGTTGCTATTTTTTTGTTATTTTTGTTTCTTATTTTATTTATTTTACATTTTAGTTTTTTGTTTGTTTTTGAGCTTCAGGAAGGTTGTCGATATGCCAACACACTCACACTAATAAAACTTGCTGCAAGATTTAAAAAAAAAAAAAAAAGCATGTTGTATCTGTAGTCTTTTTTAAAAACCAGTCTTTGGAAAAAAAACTCATACAAAACATGGAGACAAAAAATGTTTTAAAAAATGTATGGATTTAATGGGAGATGGGAGTCTCTCTGAATGTTCTGAACTCCTGTGTCAATGCCAGCGTCACGGTGAGCAGAATAACGCAGGTAGCATGTGAAAGTATGCGCTCGAGTAATGTAAGACATTTGAAACTCAAGTACAAAAACCAACTAAGAACCGTTTCCCTAGCCAGTCTGACTCATTACCTTGACGCTAATGAGACGCGTCCGGCTCCCCGCGTCGTGACACGGACGCCGCTAATGAATGTCTCGTTATGTGCGATGGTGTTCCTCCTGTGTCTTTCTTTGACTACCTGCGGCGCCAGCTCGCCGTTGGTGATGATCTTGGCGATCAGGCTCCATTTCCTGTTGCTGGTGGCGTTGTGGATCATCTTCTTTCGCAGCAGCTCGCCCACCGACACGTACTGGAAGCCGTAGCGCTCGGCGATCTTCAGGCACTGCGTTCCCTTGCCACTGCCAGGGCCCCCTATGGGCACATGGAGAATGTTGGTGCATTGCTCAGTCTTGTGTGTGTGTGTGTGTGTTTTTGAGTGTGAAACATTGTGTGCGTGGGTGTATCGCAACGAGACACCCAGACTTTGTTTGAAGCCTGTTCTGTGTGTTTTGTGGGTAATTTTCAGACTGCGTGCGTATATGTGTGTTTGTGTGTGTGTCTGTTTGTGCACGCCGTGGGGGCTGATGGAACAGGTATGTGTGAAGTTCCTACATTTTTCTGAAAAGCATCTCACTCTCTCTCGCTCACACTTAATTTGGATGGCAAAAACAAGCACGGAGGAAACCTTAAAACTGTAACGCCACAAAAGGCATACATTTAATATTTGATACTTGTGTGTTGATATTGTTCGTCACAGAAAACGTCTGTAAGAGAAAATGATGCATTGCTTCACAGTATCAAGATATTGTCACACTTCTAGTTGGAACTCATCGATATTCGACCTTTGCGTGTCTATACTGCACCAATATGATACATCGCGATAGCGATTTGTTGCTTCTGCATCGATACCGTTGATAAAGTCTTTTCCACAATTTAAATGACAACCTACATTGCAGTGGAGTTACTAAATAAATTACAACGGGGGCGTTGCTAGGTTTTGACGTATGGTGTGGCTTTGCCCCCCCCCCCCCCCAAAAAAATTTTGTCAACGGGAGAGGGGAGAGGGGTAGGTGGGGTTTGAGGTGCGGATGAAACATTTCCACACATGAAAAGGGGTCTTGTATTGGGGTATTGGTAACTTTGCCATAAACACATCCTACCAAATAATTTTTGGGGGGCTTACTAGGTTTTTAGCAGGGCTTCAGCCTAGTGACGCCACTGTGCTTACAAGCTATCCTGGCTTTCTTTTTATTTTCTGGTAGTATGGATTCCTTATGACACAAAATCAGGTTTGATTGGTTTGTAGCTGGAAAATACAGGTGATCATATATGTTGTTGAAAATTGTGTAGAAGCGTGCCCCTCCTTTTATCGTGCAGCCAGCGACAAAGATAGGTTAATGTGGGAAATCTGATTAGGCCAGCATCTAACACAGTGAGTGACATGCAGCCAGGCGTGGCCAAGTAGAAGAGAACGGTGGTGGGAGGGGCATGCCGCAAGAAGCTATTTTTAGCTTCTACACAACGTAAATACTAAATATTCATTTAGATTCATTTAGATATCTGGAAGGGCTCGGAAGTAATAAGAAGCAGCTTCCACTGGACAGAAAACATCATCTTTCCAGATGCTGAGAGACAGGAATTCACCATGTCTTAAAAATAGATTTGTCTTCTACTTCTTCTTCTAACTATTATTAATATTAAGTGCCGAGGCACTAGCATTCACACTTATGTTTAGTGCTTACCAAATGTCTTCTTCCTGTTGCGGTAATGCTGAGAGACAAACCTTCACGTTAATGCTGATGTCTAACAATACATTTGTCTTATACTTCACTTCCAGTTATGATTATAAATTGAATGCTGGGCGGTAATGCTGAGAGGCCAGCATTCACACAGGTGTTGTTGTGTCTAAAACAGATTTGTCTTCCCCTTCTTCTAGTTATTATTAAGTACGGGTGGGAGTATAATGCATTAATCGTGATTAATTAATTACTAACAAATGAGTTAGTTAAAAAAAAAAAAAGTATGCATTTTAATCGCATTTTGTGTTCCAAACAATGCAGAACCTTTGTCAGTGTACGATTTCCTGGTACACAAATTACACACGTCAAAGCTTGGCTACCAAAATGGAGGGACTGGATAGCATAGCGTTCCGAGGCAAATTTCATTAAAAACAATAGCAAAACAAAAACTACCAATGAAAGCCTTGATACGCATGGTTTTGTGCAAATTATGCAAAAAGGAGTTTCCATAACACTGAAGCGCTTCAACCCTTCGACATGTGATCCAACTTTTGAACTATGACGCAGAAACCATTCAAAGGCAACACTTCTTAAAAAGAAAAAGAAAATTAAAATAAATAAATAAATAACTGTCCTAAAATGGCACTTTAACTTTCATTTTCTATTAGTTTTTCTATTTTTTTTTTGTATTGAAATGCAATTAAATGCATTCTTCCAGAGTTAACAATATACCTTTCTGTGTCAATTATTTGATTCAGTGGTCCACTAAAATCCATTTCAATTAACCCATGCTTCTTTTCAAGAAAAAATACTGTTATATGATTCAAATGTAATTAATTGACATTAATTAATTACAAAGCCTATAATGAATTAGATTTTTTTTAATCGAGTCCCACCCCGATTATTAAGTAATTTGCTGACAGACCAGCATTCACACTAATGCTTTAAAAAAGTTCTCTCTCGTGTGAATGATGAAACAAGCATTAACACTCATGTCTTCCCCTTCTTCTGGTTATTATTAAATGCCGCGACTAGCATTCGCACTGATGCCTTTGCATTTTAAAAGGTCTTCTTATTGTTGTGTGAATGATGAGACCAGCATTTACACTGTTTTTGTGTTTCAAAAGGTATTCCCACTGTGTGAATAATGAAACAACCATTCAGACTGCTGTTGTTGTGTCTGAAGAAAAAGTAGCTTGACTTGTCATTGACTTCTAGTCATTATAATTAAGTACGGTAAATACAGAGCCTAGTATTGAGACTAACGCTTCCAAAATATCCTCTTCCTGTTGTGGTAATAATACTGAGGGACAAATTCACAATTCAGATTGATTGGTTGTTGTGTTAAAAAGACAGATTTGTTTTTTACTACTTCTTCTTCTGGTTCTAATTGGGGGGTTGTAGTGGAGTGTACATTTATAATGCAACGGGCAAGACTGTTCCGGGGCCCTGAGCATTTGGGGGACCCCGAACCCCCTGCACACCCCTTCCCCCTGTTGACCCCCCGATCATAGAGCTGATTCTATATTCTAATATTTTGGTTACTTTATTTAGCTAAACGAGTATCTGAGTGCAGTTGAAAACCATTGCAAATGACAACCACCCGAAAATCAGAACTCCAAGAAGGAGTAGAGGACAAATCTACAAACACTGAGCCTGTTTGTCATTTACCGATGACGAGGATGACTTTGGGCCGCGGCCTGGATGGATCAAACACTTCGTACTCCTCGATGAGCTCGGCTGTCTCCGACAGGTCCGAGTCGCTCTCGATGGAGAACTGGCTGATGGGAGGGAGGCGTTCGTAGCGTCTGTAGGGGAAATTTGGACTGTCGGGCATCACTGTCACACACACACACACACACATGCACACAGGCATTAGCATAAGTGCGTTCGGGGTAAATATCGTCATCATCATCATGCACTCCGGGTGACTCAGCTGTCCATCACGCTACGTAAAACCACATAAAAAAACAACACGTGCGTGCTAAGTATCACATCTGCGATGACATTGCGAGCGTGATTAGCAGATTAAAAGAGCAAAGGTCTGATTTGATATGGATTTTGAGGGCAGTAGTTCAGTCCGTGAAGAACATCTTTTTCTTCTTCTAGTTATTATTAGTAGGCCTAATGCGGATCATATTCGCACTGATGCGTATGCCGTTAAAAGCGTCTTCTTTCGGTTGTGATTGGTGAGAGACAAGCATTCACATTGATGCGGTGTCTGAAAAGAAATGTGTCCTCTTCTTCCAGTTGTAATTATTGGGGTCCAAACACAGAGCTACAAAGGCCCTATTGAAGTCGGTGAATTTCTTTTTATTAGCAGCTGACACCAATGCATCCGGATGAAACTCAATCCGGCGCGTATGTTCAATAATGACAAGATGCACAAAAATAGGGAACCTATGCTTGGAAATGCACAGGTAGTCAGACATTTTGGTTCAAAGGTTTTTTTTTTAGGGATTTGGGCCATTCCCAAGAGTCGTACCAGATTGCCACCAAAATTGCCCTAGGTAGTTTTTAGAACTGGATGACTAACTGGATCAAATGCTTTGCAACAAAGGAACATACAGTATGTCTGCTTCTTAAAAACAAACAAACACAGTAAGAAATGTGTTTGAATTGCAAATTCCAGCCATGTTTTGCATTCGAGCCATAGCCGGAATACGCAGACTGATGAACGAGGCTTCAGTTCATGTTAATAATTAAACCATGAACAAAAACTTGGTCTGGGCCAGGGGTGGGCAACCTACTGCCCGAGACCCATACAGTTTATGCTCCGCCAAAACATAATAAAACATGAAATGTTCATCACATACTGTACAGCAGTGATTCTCAACTGGTGGGTCGGGACCCAAAAGTGGGTCCTGGAGCCATTTTGGGTGGGTCGTGGACAGCTATCTGCTATGTCTTCATATTCAGATTTTTTTGTTTTCAAGTTCCCACATACAACATATTAGGTAAGCGACAAGAAATATTACTCTCTTGTGCTCTTGTCACTACTTGACAACGTACACAAATACACTGCAGCTCAGTGTCTGGCTAGTGGGCGTCAGGGCTAGCAATACGCTTCTGGCGGTATGTCAAATTCATTTGAAATGACGTTTAAAATATAACATACTGTACATGTGTTTTCAGATGATTAAAAAAAAAAAAACATTCTCAACTTTTATAAAAGTGGGTCGTGACTTTGCAACAATAGGAACATGCAGGATACGAGCCGTTGTTCAGCCGATTTTTAGCTTTGACTTGCAATACGAGCGCTGTATGGTGGTGGCAAACTCAACTCAAATCAAGTTTACTGCCCAAAATTAACATTCAGATAAGATAAAGAGAATTACTAATTGTGTATTTCAAACAACCAAGCGACTTTACCTTAGGAATGCCCTCGCTAACTTAATGCTAATACTTAATGGAAAATGCCATCATATCACCTCAGACCAGCGATTAGCATCCATAGTCACAGTGTTAAAACCCTTCAAGTATTTGAACACAAATGATGTAGCGACACGTTACCACAATACCACAATATTCACAGGCATATATTCTTTATCCTCTGTGAAAAATGACTAATATTATTGCAGCTTATTGAGTCATTGAGAGTCGTGGTGACTATTCTTTGTTTGTGTTTGTATGACTGCATTATATTGCCCCCCAGTGGCCAAGATGGGCACACCAGAAGGAACAGCACAATGAAATGAATTGAATTGAAGCATTAAATCATGATGCACAAACTGTTGAATTCTATTCAATTATGTTTGATGTTTTCATTAAGGACAATATTATAGAGTGCTATTTTCCATTCATTTCAATTGGGAAATATGATTTGAGATGAAGAAGTGTTTTGAGTTAGAAACAAGGCCACGGAATAAATAAAACTTTTATCTGAAGGCGCGACTGCATGATAATGATCGATGGTTGCGTTGGCTCTGGGAGGACTACAGCGTCATCTCTGAGCGTGTTGCTGTCTGCCGTTGTGATTTATAGCCTCTGGCACTTTTCTGGGGGGGGGGGGGATTCAATCACAGCACAGATGGGCTCCAGACTGGAACGCAATAAAAATCTCTTTCGCTCCCTAATCTCAACAAACTTTACCAAAATCTTGTGGTAGACTTCATAGTGCATCCTAACCAGGGAATTCCAGAAGGTACTGAGCAAATATCAACGCCAACGTAACATTATGCCCAAATTAACACTGCACTTAAACACAGAAAAACAAAAAAAACCATAATAACTCAATTGGAATGTATTGTTAACAAAAGTTGAATAAAAATAAAAGTTTCAAAACAAATGGTTCTTTCTTTCTGAACTGTACTTAAGCAGTGATTCTTTCGCATGCCACCAGAGGGAGCCCGCGTACAACTTGTGGTACTCGTTCCGCACTTTTGAGAATCACTGATCAAATTAATCTGTGAGTCTACGTAATTTTAGCAGAATGATGACACGACAGCCGAGTTCCACCCACCGTTTCTGAAGAGCGAGCGGCGCGACTGGCCGCCGTTGAGAGGCGGCAGCGGCTTCTTCTCCTGGCCCACGAACGTGTCCCACCGCACCTTGTCCGGCCCGCCCAGCTCCCGCACTTTTTTCAGGCAGCCCTCCAGGTAGTCCACAGGGTCATCGGGCCGGTGGTACATCAGACCCGTCAGCAGGCTCTGAAGGTAAAGACGGAGAGTCGGGCTCAAGAGGCGTAATAGACTTCCTCCAATTATAGAAAACATCTATTTTGTAGCGTCATTATCAGGGCACTTCAACTACAGCCGATTGTAAGCAATAAAATGTCTGTGATTGCTCACTTTTATTAGATGATTGCTCATAAGTGAAGACTAATTAAGAGCATGACCCCATTCACTGTATGCCTCCAGGAGTATGAATGGATTTCATTATTACATTTATGGTGCATATACAGTTGCTCTTCCTCTTGCTTTTCTGCTCAAAATATCCTCAGGAGTGTCGGCGCCACGCTTAAAACTTAAATCATGTTATGAGCGTGAAGTTGCATGTCCACGAGAACAAGTATTTTTATGAGCAGAAATTTGTAAAACTATGAGGCAAAGGTTTTAGTTTTCCGTAAAAAAAAAAAGATCTTCGGAATTGTTTTTTTCTAGACAAATTAAAGCGTAAAGGACTTTTAAGGTTACCTGAAATAAAAAAAATACTACATTCAGGACAAAAATGGTAACGTTACAAGAATGAAATATTTCCACAAGCAAAAATTTTTAAAATTAGGACTGTAGTCTCATAATTCTTCAGTATAAGTATTATGACTTTTTTGTATGAAAACATATGAAAATGAAAAGATAAATAGAAAGCCACTCTAAAAAAAAACAATTATGAAGAAACTTACGAGACAAAAATTAGATTATTACTTGTTTTAACATTAAAAAGATGCAATTTTACTAGAATAAAAGTTGATTAGATAAAGAAATTATAGGGTGACTCTAAAAATTTAAATACAAGAACAAAATCAGATTTTTATGATCACAGTCATAAAATTACAAGACAAAAGTTAGAATTTTTCTTAAACATAGAATACATCATATATCAAAAACGTATACTGTAATCAAGAAACTCCAATTTAAAAAAAAAAAATCCTTATGTTACAAGGATAAAGTGCGAAAAGTTGAAATTTTACTTTAAAAAAAATGATGATCTATATTGAGTCAAGAAACACTGAAAAGAAAAATACGACAATTATGGAAAAAACATTACGAGACTAAAGTTGCAATATTACTCCTAAAAAAATCTAGATTGTCTAAATTTTAGGAGAATAACATGATTACCATCTTAAAAAGAGAAAGAATAAAGGAGTATTAGAGCAACAATTAAAAGCAATATACAATTATTAAAAAACAAAAAAAGACAAGACTACTTTTTTTTTAATAGAAAAAGTCATAACATTGCGAGATAAAAGTCAAATTTTACTTGAAAAGGGGCAATTCTATGAATTTTAGGACAATAGCGATAGTGAGATTACACACATAAAGAAAGAAAAAAGGAGTATTGAGGCAAGCAACACTGAAAAGAAAAATACAACAATTCCGAAAAAAATTACAGGTCGTGACAGTACAAGGATACATATATTTGTTTACAAGCAATGCAATAGCATGATGCTGTATATTATGATTATTATTAAATACTATATGTTAATTACCTATACTGTCGTGCTGTTTGCTTGTAAACTAATAAAATCAGGTCTAGGTTCATGTAAGGCTCCTTTACATAACAATAAAGTTAAAAAGAAATGACTGAATATTAAGAAGGGAATGTACTGTACTTTTCGTGAGGAACGCTGTGTCCAACATGCAACACACTTAAATGGCACTGTCAATTTAGCAAATATGGAAGCATGCAGCAAGACGTCTCGATGGATGCATTTCACTTCGGTGTCCATTTTTGGAAACGCAAGATATCACAAGCGTCATCTCCGTGCACGCGCGCATGCATGCCTTCGTAGCTCACCTCAAATAGTTGAGGTATCTCCCGCCGTGCCAGATACTCCTTGGCATCGTTGGTGTTCATCTCCTCTGAGATTTGCAACTTGCTAGCCTTTGAATCGTCTTTGTTTTTTTGCTCTGTTTTTTGTTGTTGTTGTTTTTTTTGGTTTTTTTTTTGGCTTTTTGTTTTTGCTCCTCAGCGACTCTCTACAAGTCACACCGCCGCAAGCTCAGCGCATCGTGGCCGTGTGCGTGTGCTCTACTCCCGGATTCCTGCAGGCGAAGCCGCGGCGACGCGGCACCCTCCTCCTCATCGTCATCTCTCTCACTCACTCTCTCTCTCTCTCTCTCTCTACCCCTCCTCCTTCTCACTGATGCAAATCAAATGCGAGCCTCAGCCGTCCCCCCCGACACTGCCTGACATAAACTATAAAAATACTGCACATTTGTCACTTTTTTTTTTTTTTAAAGATAAGAAAACTACAAATTCAAAAATGTCAGGTATTTGGCAAAGAGAAGCATATGAGCGAAATCTTAAAATGACAATAAAAAAGAATTTCTCCAAAACAAAGCTGTAATTCTTCAAGAAAAAAGATGCAATTTGAGCCAAAGAAAATCAGGATTAATAATAAATAAGTAGGAAAGTTGTATTTTTTTCTTAAGACAAAAAGTCATAATAATACAGGAAAATCTATTGAATTGATAGACGGAAAAACCTGGCTGAGATCTATGACTTCAATGACCTTTGCCCTACCATCAACTTGCTATTTGTCTCTAAAATTCTGGGAAAAGTCGTGGCAGCACAGGTGTAGACTAATTTCTCGCAATAAGTTGAGTTCAAGTTAACGCAAAAACAGACATTTCCATTTTTGGTGATATTTTGTAAAATGTATTTTTTAAATTTCTTGTTTTCAGGTTAAAGCTAATAATGTTTACAGTATTTAGCATATTCTAAGTATTATTATTCTTAAACTTATAAGAAAAAAAAGTCGTCAATTCTAGGCAAATAACATTTGGATTTTACAAGATAAAAATTTGGAATTTAAACACATAACATATGAAGCAGTATTAAAGCCTCACAAAAATGTAAACTAAAATACTAAAATATAAATAAGTTGTAATGTTATGAAAGTAAAGACCTATTTTTAAGTGGAAAAAGTAAAAACTAGAATGAAGTATTTTTACAGGAAAGAAACATAATTTCGGCGGAACTGTGGGCGACTGGTTAGAGCGTCTGCCTCACAGTTCTGAGGACCGGGATTCAATCCCCGACCCCGCCTGTGTGGACTTTGCATGTTCTCCCCGTGCCTGCGTGGGTTTTCTCCGGGCACTCCGGTTTCCTCCCACATCCCAAAAACATGCATGGTAGGTTCATTGAAGTCTCTAAATTGCCCGTAGGTGTGAATGTGAGTGCGAATGGTTGTTTGTTTCTATGTGCCCTGCGATTGGCTGGCGACCAGTTCAGGGTGTACCCCGCCTCCTGCCCGGTGATAGCTGGGATAGGCTCCAGCACTCCCGCGACCCTAGTGAGGAGAAGCGGCTCAGAAAATGGATGGATAGAAACATAATTTCACGAGAATAAAGTCTTAAATTCAATGCAAAAAAAAAAACTTGACTTTACTAGACAAAAAGAAATCACAATTTTACTTCTTAGCAAAAAAAGTAGATTAATAATTTTACAGGCTTAATCGTAATAAGTACGAATGAGTACTATGGCCGCACACTGATAATACTGAAAGTAAGAAGATGGCAGTTTTACTAATATCAAATCATGAGAATTTTATTATGCACATTTGTTATGTGTCATTATGAGAAAAGGTTTGTATTTTTACAACCGGAAAAGTGTGTTTATGGCGATCTCCCCGTCCGTTTTCTGCTATGTTGATGCAACGAAGAAGCAAATGCTGGTTAGATTACGTTGGAGTCCAATAAAGATCCACATAAAGGACATTAGTGAATCTTATACTCTCTGCTCTTATGCGCTCTTTTGTCTCTCTAAGGTCACTACTTTATTCAAAACATTTCTTATTCAGAGACAGTGCTGTGAACGCCCCCAAGGGCATTTAAAACAGCTGTTCAACGTCCTTTCAAGTGTTGTTGCATAATGTTGCCGCACGGCCAATATAGAAGCCCTTATGTGTTTGGCTGGAGACCATCATTTGACTTGCGCCACAATGACTTAACGCGTGTTATGACGGCTGGAAATAAGTGATGTGTTCCACGCTTCTCACAAGATCCATTTTTTTTTTTTTAAGGGTATGAGACATTTTGAGTTTCCTGGAACATTTGTCAACTTTATCCCAATCCTTCCAGACTTTGATTCTGCCTGTAAGTTAAATATCAGAGAATGACATTTTGAACAGGATCCAGTCACTATACACAACAATACAAAGTGGCATAGGTTGCTGCTCATACATATTTTTGTGGTTATGTATTTGCGGGAAGAGACTTTGACTTTGGGCGAGAGGCAGGGTACACCCTGGACTGATCGCCAGCCAATCACAGGGCACGTACGTATGAACAGGCAGTAACACTCGCATTCACACATATGGACAATTTAGAGTCTTGAATGAACCCAACATGCAAGTTTTTGGAATGCGGGAGGAAGCCCAAGTACCTGGAGAAACATGCAAACGCCACACTGGAAGGCATGAGCCTAGATTCGAACACAGAATCTCTCAACTTTGAGGCAGTAGTGCTAACCACCTGCTCACCGTGCTGTAATTGTGGCTAACTATACCTACTTAACACTAACAACTAGATGTGTGCGCCCAAGAAAAAGGACAAACCTTTCTGATTATATTTTGACATGGTTTAACTGGAAGCATGTTATTATGGTATTATTAGGGAGGTACGTTACATTATTCTAACAAACGATATACATAATTAATTACGCAGATGGGGCAATAAGTCTAGATAAGAAAAAAAAAAAAAAGTCTATTTTCCGCTTTAGATATGTTTTCACTGGAGAGATTGCAAAACTACTCACACTTGGGCTTTTTTTGCTATCAAAACAACAAGTCGTCCATAGCTTTGCTAATCTTGTGAACTGTCTCAAAAAAGGGATAAATTAGCTAATGATAACAATTCAAAAATATACACTTTACCTATATATATATTTTTTCAGATTAGATGGCAAATTTTTGAAAGCCAGAATCTCGTGTTTCTTTGGACTGGCACAAGACACATCAAATTTACCGAGACTCACACAGGAGCAGACAACGTGAAACAATTCTCTTCAATAAGGCCATGAATGGGGAATAGCTTGCTTCTCCGAATCTTGCGCCATCGTCGTCGGTGCTCCCTGGTTCACGTTCCCCCACGTCTCTCCTGCCGCTTGTTTTTTTCCCACATTTTACGTGGATTAGATTAATCAAGACCTCAACTACAAATTGACCTCAACTACAAATTGACTTTACCGCTTTTGTTTTTTCAGTTTTTTCTTTTTACGTCACCTGCGAATGTTGAAAAAAAGTAATGAGACTTTAGACAAAGGAGTAGAAAAGATGTTTTCAAATATAGGGAGTAAAAGCAAAAATAAGTCAGTACTACATACTTTAAGTAAAGTACAGATATATGAAAATCTACATAAGTAGGTGACAGTAAGTAAGTATTTGTACTTCATTACTTCCTAGTCCTGTTTTTTTTTTTAAACAGATATTATATGACAGGGGCAACACAGTCATGATATTGAACTAAAATGATTTGTTTTATGACAGATCTGACGTGACAGTCATCGTTACGAGCTCTTATTTTGACACGTACTAACCGGAAGTACTCATTTAATTTAGCCGGGGTATTTTTTTTTCGCGTCCCTTCCTGGTGTCACTACCACACAATGAAAATTCCCACTCTCACAATCTTATTGAGCAGCCTTTTCTCAGCAGACGGCATTCATGTCCAGGTAAGCCTTGATTATTTTACGGTTTTACGCGGGTGGGCGACGCATTTCACCGGTTCGCTTCCTGTGCCTTTATGCTTGTTGTCATGTCCCTGCTAGCTTGCCGTGCTCTCATGTTATGGTCATATAATGTATATATATTATATAATTTTTTTAACTGACACCTATTTAAAAAAAAAAAAAAAAAAACGCGTTTGTCTTTTCTCACCCTTTTAAACCAGGACACTGCCGGGCAGTTCTTCAGCAGCGGTCACACCAACAACTGGGTGGTTCTGGTCAGTGATGCAACGTCCCTTTAAAGTCACGAGTTGCTATTCTGTCCTCTTTATCACGCTTCAACCTGTGTGCTGTTAACAGGTGTGCACGTCCAGGTTCTGGTTTAACTACCGTCATGTTGCCAACACTCTATCCGTGTACAGGAGCGTCAAGCGTCTCGGCATCCCCGATAGGTGAATATCATAGATATGAATAGTAGATACACCGCAGAGATAAACTACATGCCAACGTCGCGGCCATGTTGGGGAGGTCGACTGTGATCGTCAAAGGCATTTCTCAGATGGACGTTTGTCTTTCTCTATTTTTTTTGTCAATGCCAAGGCGTGGAAAAAAAAAAATATATATATTTTCACCTGTGAAAACTTACTCACAGTTCGCTTGTCGTACGCCGTTGTGCGCAGCACAATGTACCAGCATCCTTGGGCGTTAGGTTTTCTTGTCGTCCACACACATGAAACGTGCTGAAGACTTTGACCCTTGTAGCTCAGAGTTGCCCAAGACACAAATCTCAATAGGGGGATGTGACATAGGTCGTGCCATATTGGAAATTATTTTTCACGTTTCCCAAATTCCCACTTTTTTCAGCATTTCGAATTTTCCATAACAAACTAATGGAGACATTTTACAAATTTACCTAATACTTCCACATTTCCCGACCAAACCATTCCAACATCAAACTTCCGCTCATCAGTACATCGAAGTACCTATTTTTCACATTCCCCAGTTTTCCAAATTTTTCAGTATTTATTTTCCTTGGCAACATACAATCATACATGCATACATATAGCATACCTGCTGTTCCATGTTAGGCTTTACGCAATTATCATTAGAAACAGTACGTAAATACAGGGCAAGATGTAAAATCCTCATCGATTGCACTGCAATTCTCATTATATTGGTACTATAATTCATTATTTTTACATTTTCCAATTCTTACGTTCGCTTTCCTACATTTCAGTTAATTCTATAACATTTGAGCTCCTTATTGGAGCATTCACATACAATTGCTACAGACATTCTATTCTCTAGTTAATTTTCAAACTTTTTCCTGGTCTACTAGCCACATTGTGTTGATGCTGGCAGACGACATGGCTTGCAGCCACAGGAACCCGAAGCCGGCCACCGTGTTCAGCCACAAGAACATGGAGCTGAACGTGTACGGCGACGACGTGGAGGTGGACTACCGAGGTTACGAGGTCTGTTCAGTAAGATCCAAAATCAAGCCACCTTTCAATCTTAAGTTCCTTTTAACCTTTAATTCCTGGCCCTCGTATTGTGCAGTTTGAGAGTAGGAATGTTACCCTCGAGCTAGGAATTTTTTAAAGAACCTTCGAGTGTCTGGACGTTTGGCAATCACTGTAAGAAACGCCCCATGCTAAATTTTAACAATAGTTCAATCCAAACACAACAGGCCTCCCGAAAATGCCTAACTGCGTCAAATTACTTTGGTTGAAATATGGTTCCTCCCCTACACCCAAAAAATGCATTTCCCAGTTTGTTGACCTTGTTTTAAAAGGGTCGCCATCCAGCAGGGTAGTCCGTATAATGTTGCTGTCTTCACGTTCAGGTGACTGTGGAGAATTACCTGCGAGTTCTGACAGGGAGGCTTCCCGCTAGCACGCCGCGCTCCAAACGTCTTCTGTCTGATGACCGAAGCAACATCCTCATTTACCTGACAGGTCAGTATTAAAGCACACATCCACTGTTGCATTTCTGTCTTGTTGTATATTGGAGGCTGGTTAACGTCCAAGTTGCTTGAAAGTAAAATGTCAAACTGTCATAAATTCTTATTAACTGTCCAAGCACTGTTTTAGGGACAAATTCATCATTTTTGTCATACCTCTTAAAGATACCTAACGGAAGTGGAACACGAAAGTATTACAGAATGATTATCAGTTAGTGACATTTTGTAGATATTGGTGGAATTAATATATTGTGTTTTACCCATGTATCCCTGTATTAGTTACAAGATGAACAGATTGCTTTTAAAATGTGTGTTTGTTTTAAAAGGCCATGGTGGAAATGGCTTCCTGAAGTTCCAGGACTCTGAGGAGATCAGCAATGTGGAGCTGGCAGATGCCTTTGAACAGATGTGGCAAAAAAGGAGGTAAATAAATATCCTTGTACTTGTAAAAGCAATGTGAGCAATCACAAAGAAATTAAACATACATTCAAATGTGCACAATATTGTGAAGCAATTGCATCATACTGGAACTGTAATTGTCGCTAAAGATGCAGCATAAGGTCACATATCATTAATGCTGTGCAGGGAACATGTTTACAACATGTGGCTAGTCTCCACATTTGAGTATTTGCATGCCTCGCTAGGTGTTTCTGTTTTGGTTAGCAAATGCAGTTGAAAATGGGTGCGTGTAAAGTATAGTGTCTTTGAACTGAAACCATTATACAACCCCAATTCCAATGAAGTTGGGACGTTGTGTTAAACATGCATAAAAACAGAATACAATGATTAGGAAATCATGTTCAACCTGTATTTAATTGAATACACTACAAAGACAAGATATTTAATGTTCAAACTGATACACTTTATTGTTTTTAGCAAATAATCATTAACTTCAAATTTTATGGCTGGAACACGTTCCAAAAAAGCTGGGACAGGGTCATGTTTACCACTGTGTTACATCACCTTTTCTTTTAACAACATTCAATAAACGTTTTGGAACTGAGGACACTAATTGTCGAAGCTTTGTATGTGGAATTCTTTCCCATTCTTGCTTGATGTACAACTTCAGCTGTTCAACAGTCCGGGGTCTCCGTTGTCGTATTTTACGCTTCATAATGCGCCACACATTTTCAATGGTGGACAGGTCTGGACTGCAGGCAGGCCAGTCGAGTACCCGCACTCTTTTACTACAAAGCCACATTGTTGTAACACGTGCAAATGTGGTTTGGCATTGTCTTGCTGAAATAAGCAGGGGCATCCATGAAAAAGACGTTGCTTGGATGGCAGCATATGTTTCTCCAAAACCTGTATGTACCTTTCAGCATTAATGCTGCCTTCACAGATGTCTAAGTTACCCATGCCATTGGCACTCACACAGACCCATACCATCACAGATGCTGGCTTTTGAACATTGCGTCCATAACAGTCCGGATGGTTCTTTTCCTCTTTGGCCCGGAGGACACGATGTCGACAATTTCCAAAACCAATTTGAAATGTGGACACGTCGGACCACAGAACACTTTTCCACTTTGCATCAGTCCATCTTAGATGAGCTCGGGCCCAGAGAAGCTGGCAGCGTTTCTGGGTGTTGTTGATAAATAGCTTTTGCTTTGCATAGTAGCGTTTCAAGTTGCATTTACGGATGTAGCACCAAACTGTTTTTACTGACATTGGTTTTCTAAAGTGTTCCTGAGCCCATGTGGTGATATCCTTTACACCTTGATGTCGGTTTTTGATGCAGTGCCGCCTGAGTGATCGAAGGTCATGGGCATTCAATGTTGGTTTTCGGTCTTGCCGCTTACATGCAGTGATTTCTCCAGATTCTCTGAACCTTTTGATGATATTATGGACCGTAGATGATGATAATCCTTAAATTCGTTGCTATTGTACATTGAGGAACATTGTCCTTAAACTGTTGGACTATTTTCTCACGCACTTGTTCACAAAGAGGTGAACCTCACCCCATCTTTGCTTGTGACTGACTGAGCAATTCAGGGAAGCTCCTTTTATACCCAATCATGGCACCCACCTGTTCCCAATTAGCCTGTTCACCTGTGGGATGCTCCAAACAGGTGTTTGATGAGCATTCCTCAACTTTCTCAGTCTTCTTTGCCACCTGTCCCAGCTTTTTTGGGACGTGTTGCAGGCATAAAATTCTAAGTTAATGATTATTTGCTGAAAACAATAAAGTTTATCATTTTGAACATTAAATATCTTATATTTGTAGTGTATTCAATTAAATATAGGTTGAACATGATTTGCAAATCATTGTATTCTTTGTTTATGTTTAACACAATGTCCCAAACTTCATTGGAATTGGGGTTGTACTTACTAGCAAAGACGTACCGACACCAGTGTCAGTTTTAATGCCGATACTGTACGTCTGTAGTCGTTTTGTACAGTGTACAATTGCAAGACATAATGGCATTATCAAATGTTGCTACTCTGTATAAGCGAGTACTCAAATGTAAGTACTCGTACTTGTTTACAACTTGCTACCATTTATTGAGTGCAAAATTAAACTACTATAAGTCTCCCAAAAAAACAAGGCAGTCCGGGCAGAACTAATAAGTCTCATACCTTGCCGCTACATAAATACACATGGACGGACGCAATATTTTTCATAGTTGCCATAGCAACAGCTCAATGAAAGATGATTTCAGTTGTGTGTGCATGACAGGTTTTCTCCAACTGGATGACTTCTTTTTTTGACGGCGTGTACATGTGATGGCAGGTACAACGAGCTGCTTTTCATCATCGACACCTGTCAGGGAGCTTCCATGTACGAAAGGTTCTACTCTCCAAACATCATAGCTATAGCCAGCAGTCAAGTCGGAGAGGACTCCTTGTCGGTGGGTTACCTGCTTGCATGAATAGTTACACTTTAACCATTCGCATTATTATCTGCTTTATTGCAAAAATATGAAGATTGACCATGAGTGAATTTGTGCTTCATTGCAGCACCAACCAGATTCGGCCATCGGTGTCCATTTGATGGACCGTTTCACCTTCTACCTGCTGGGATTTCTGGAAGACATCCACCCCGCCAGCAAAACTAATATGAACGACATGGTGAGCTCATTTCGCTGCTTCTTCTACACCATTCTCACCCAGCGTGCATTTCCGAACCTCGCTTTGTGCACCGAGAACAGAAAAGGGCCTTAAAAACACTAGAAGCATTGAGTCTCGATAAGATGAAGAATTAAAATCATTGCCAGAAAAGGCGCGACAATTTAAGTATACCATTGACGGCCGTTTCAACAGTCCATTACATTTTTTTGTACAAAAACCCTTTGCACACAATCCATTTCACACTGCCTTTACCCAAAGTTGGCACATCAGAGGTGAGGTAGCTACGTAGGCACAGGAAGCGGGACAATCCCGGGTCTGTAGTGCGCATGCACACAACTGATGCAGTCTCAGGTGTTCCGATACAGCGGTGCCTTGAGATACGAGTGACCTGACTTGCCGTTTTTTCAAGATACAAGCTGTTTTTCGCATTATTTTTATTTAATACACTTTGTGTATTTAAAACAACCACACAGCGTTGACTCTGCTTAGCTTAACGCTCACCAACTTATAGCGGTGTGTCCGCTGTATGCGCCACACGCATGGGTCCACAACACTATTTGACGAGTGTAATTCGGTGGCTTGGTGATGAAGTGCTGCATCTAAAAGTAAAAATGCCATTAGTGCTTGCTTTTTTTTTTGGGCTCCCGCTCCTGTCCAAGCGACCAGCCTCGTCACATTGGCCCCTCAGTAGAGGGAGTGGGGTGAACAGTGACTTCATGTCATGAGAAAGGACAGACGGAGTTCTGCAAAACCTAAAAAGAAAATGGCGAAGAGCATACTATTATTATTCTCGATTCTGGGTCTATTTTAATGAAAGCATGTCAAGACATTATTCAGACACCTGGGAACTGTTTTAATTAGTGACAAAAACAGTGTCCCAAATATTTGGTGGCTTCGAAGGCTTTCAGGGACTAACGTCCTTTTTTTTCGTTTCTTGTTAAAATCTCTTTGGTCTTAAAATAACCACGTGAACGTCACACATATGACTGGCTGGCTGGACATGAAATGGAATTTATGATGCATGTTCAGGGGTGTTGACCTTTGACATGATGGTGACAATGTTGGCTTCATGCTGTCGCATGGCGGTAGCTCGGCATCACCCCCATAATACCCTCCCCTTCCCCAACTCCAGCCGAAGCTCTAACAGCCTCAGGAAATAGTCTAAAACATCCATTCGTCACCTCTCACTAATTACTTCCCCCTATTGTTCTGGGCCTTTTTGGGATCAATGTGACCGATTTGTCAGACGTGCGGCAATGCATTTTGGGTCGTAAGTCCTCTGACAATTCTGTGTTTGGCTGACAGCTGAATAAGAACATGACAGAGTAGTGAATAACTAATGATGTCTCACAGTTCAAAGTATGCCCCAAGAGCCAGTGCGTGTCCACTGTGGGCCACCGTACCGACCTGTTCCTGCGAGACCCGGGAAGCGTTCTCATCACTGACTTCTTCGGTAGCGTCCGCAAGGTGGAGATCACCATGGAAACCATCAATTTGACCGAGCCTATCACGTTGGTGGAAGACAAGTAAGCCAAACACACTTTTCTGGTTCCTTTCAACTACTAAAAAAATAACAATAAATAAATAAAATTATACATAGGTATAGGGGAACATAATTTTTTTTCCTCCCATTTTATAAATGTATGCCGGCATCTAGAGGTTAAAAAAAGATGTACACTTTCATTCCGATGTCATCGCCACCTAGAGGTTATGAGAAAGGTGTACACTTTAATTCTAATATGCCGCCACCTAGAGGTTATGAAAACGGTGTAGCCTACACTTTCATTCCAATATGACAGGGGTACGTACGTATGACTGCATATACTGTATATACAGTTACCCTGGCAGAATTTGTGAAACATAGTTTTTTTTTTTTTTTTTTTTTTTTTGCACAACTGTGTGTTTTCTCATTTACTTAATAAAAGTAGGGCTGTGAATTTCAAAATAAGAGAAAGTAAATAAAGTATTACATCTTCAAATAAAGTGCTTAACTTCAAAATAATTTTTTGAAAAAAAACTTTGTTTTGATCAGATGGGTAGAAGTAAAATCATGCATTGTAAAAATTCATTATAAATAGGTAGAAGGGTTTTCCAGAATTTTGAGGTCAACTTTGGGAGTGCGTATTATACATGGGTGCACATTATACACGAGAAATTACGGTAATTTCTTCCAAATCAATTTACACTTCAAAGCATACCATAATTACATTTTAGATCTCCCTACACTATGCTGAGACTCTCCAGTAGTGATTTTATTTTTAACTAAAAAGGGTGCAAACTGATAGCCTGTTATCATTTGGTTTTAATAGAATGGCAGTGGGCCAAATTAGATTACATTAGATTAGATTTCTCTCATTAGCGCTTCTTCAATGGTGGTTGTGTTGTCTGTGGCACAGTGCATCGTATACTATTTAAGGGACACTCAAGGGTGTCCTCAGGGTATGCTTAATTTACAGTTGATATAAAAAGTTTACACACCCATTTAAATGACAGAGACCAAGCTAGATAATTTTAAAACCTTTTCAAACTGTTAGTGTTAGCTAAAACCTGTCAAAACGGTTTTTTTCTTCCCTTTTTCCTAAAAGCTGGGGCATTACTCAAGGTGGAAGGAAGTATGAACGGTTTGAAATAGCAGTTTGTGTTAGCACAAAACTTTCACGCTTCTGCTTGAAAGTAAAAAAATAAAAAATGTCAGGAAAAACATGAACCTAATTTGGGGTTAATCAGAGACCCTCTTGTGGTGGCAGGTGGGTGCTGACTCCCATTTACTGTTTTTTCCATTGGTTAATTCTGAACAAAACCACAGCCCAGCTATAAAAATCTTGTTAAAAAATGTTTTTCTTGTGCAACCACAATATTTTGGTTTATTTGAAAAGATTTTGGTGGAAAAAGTTTTTAAATGATTTATCTTGCTCTAAAAAAAAATGTATATCACAAAAACCTGGCATTTGAACAGGGGTGCGCGGACTTTTTATATCTACTGTTGTTTTTCTTTATACACAACAGAGAGCTCGCTGGATTCGCTTTCGAGCACCATTCTGCGTAATGTGCACCCAAGTTGCACACAAATTGCAGGGTGTAATCACCAGCACTCCCACTAGATGGATGTAGAGACTCTTCAACCTCCCTCTCATAGTTCCTCTGAAGCTTGGGTTTTTAACATCTTAACCGATGTTGATTGAGTGGCACCACACATAACGAGAGAGAAAAAAATCGCTATGTGTTTTCTTTATGCTCTTATCTTGTGTAGTGTACTCCAGAGAGTACTCACCAACAAAGCTCACCGCACACACACAACGACTTCACCACAGACAATCGTAAGCCTTCTCCTCCCAAACCAGATTTTTGTCATAGTACCAAGACTGACCTGTGAGGGGCAGCATACTGCAAGAAAATACAAAAGGCGTAGTACTTGAAGAAATAAAATAAAGCAGACGGGTAACTACATTGCGCTTGCAAACTCTTCTCCCTGTCATTTTTTTTTTTGGGTGAATGACTGGTGAAGCACATTACACAAACACTCAACACATGTATTTGTGTCTGACAGCAGTGCAAACCTTCTAGTTGACTATTGTTCCATTTCAGGTGACAATCCCAGAGTCCAAGGATTAGCCTAACTCATTAGTTAGTACTTAGTCAGCAGACATATTGAAGGTTGGCCATGTTGAACATTTACTATCTTCATTTATGTTGTTCGAGCAGATCGGGGATGAAAAATCACACCCTACACCACATGATAATCTCACACTCGGGCCTTTGCTGACTTTGATGGTAATGGAGGGAAATTGCTCTAATTATGGTTGATTGTCAGTATGTGTGTATCCCCCTTTATTAATGTTCATCTCATAAATTCATTAAGCAGTATTTTCGTGACAAAAAAAATGCATCTTTCTTGAACGTTTACTTACTGCAATGCCCTTGCATGTGGGAAAGGAGAGCCATATTTGGCGATGCGCTTTTCATCTGTCTGAACGCAATGACCACACTCAGCCAGGAGCAGCTGTCGGCCACAGCTCACACCCCGGCATTCACTCGCCGACGGGACACGCCACCCTACCAGGCCAACCTCTCAAAGTCCCATAAATTACAATAGTTACAGTTTCGATACTTGTTATGCATGTGATTTTTGTGTATGTTTACAAGGTTTAAATTGTGTTTTTTTAGGGTGTAGGAGGCGTAAAACTATATGCAGTGGAACCTCGATATAACAGTCAGTCGTCTGATATAGCTGATTGGTCGTTACATTGAAGCACTTTAAAAAAAAAAAAAAAAATGTACGCCAGATGCACCCTTATTACTGTACAGTACAAAAATGTTTTTTAGGTTTTTTTTTAGTGTGCAAAGGTATTGTAAATAAATAATATAATATGTAAATAATTGTAAATATAAAGAAGCTTGAAAGTTTCACATTTACCACACCGGTGTGCTTGGTCATGGTGACATTGTTGACATGCAGTACATCATAGGCGAGTCACTTTCATGAGCTGCGAGGAATTAAGTGTGCTTCGTATTTCCAAATCTGTTGTCAAAGGTGGACGGCTTGACAAAAAAATAGCATGCTCCAGACTCCAGAGACTTGATTTGTATTCCTCATTTAACACCGCTGCCATGTCTCTCTCACTCTCTCTCTCTCTCTCTCTCTCGCTCTCCCTCTTTCTCTCTCTCTCTCTCTCTCTCTCACACATTCTCTATGCGCTCTTGTAGAGCACAATAGAAAATAGATAGACCCATCATACATGGGTGCCACGTCAATGCCCCACATTCAACGTCTTGTGGTGTTTGATCAATTTAAATTTTTGTGTGTATCTGACCCGGGAATACGTCAGTCCCATTCTCTGCCTGCACTGCGCCACAATGCCAAAAAAAAAAAACAGCGGCTAAATCTGGAACTGACAGACTTTATCAATGCCTGTTTAAGTGACAAATCGAAACTATTTTTGACACATTAAGTCCTGACGGTTCGTTTGATCAGATATCCGTTTTATTGTGGTTCTATTGTATATAAAAAAAATTGTATGATCTTGCTATATTGCAGATTTCACCTATTGCAGGTGTGTCTGAAATGTATCCCCTACAATAAAAGGAGGTTCCCTGTTCATCTTAAAACATCCCTCAACTACACAAATATTGGACTCAATAGAGGACTAACAGTCAAAATGTTTAGTGCTGCTAATTAGTAATTAGAAGCGCTTGCCATTCCTATTTTAGTCATTGCTTGTTTTTGTCCCTCAGGCGACACACAACATCCCATAATATTTTATTATTGATTAGCAGCAGACCAGAAACACCCTGCCAGCTTTGCTGAACTGCCCCGATTCGGTCCTAGAGAGAGAAAGAGAGAGATGTTAGGATTCTTCTACTGGTGAAGTTTTATCCTTAGTTCAAGCTCGCAGGCACTTTATACAGTGGCGTGAAAAAGTATTGGCTGAGGATGGCTCAACCAGTTATTTGGTTACTTTTCACACAGGGTCACGTAACTTAGTTTTTTTTCTTTAACAAATGAAATCACCATTTAAAAACAGCATTTTAACGTCACTTGGGTTATATTTGTCTGATATTTACATTTGTTTGATGATCTTAAACATTGAAGTGGGGAAACTATGCAATTTGAGAAGGTGGCCAGTACTTTTTCAGGGCGCTGTGTTTTACAGTATATTTTCTTTTTAGTCCCTCTTGTTTGCATGCTTGCTTTTGCTGTTTGGCAAAGCATCCAGAGGCACAAAGTTGAGATGCTTAAAACCTTTAAAAAATAAACTAAATGAAATGATAAAGGCGAGAGTGAATAAAACTGGTTTAAATCAAGGGAACACACACACACACACACACACACACACACAGTTGCTCTGGTTGCAAATGCTTACAAATCGAGACGTTCAAATTAGTTTCTGCACGAGATTACGTCTGTAGTCTTTTTAATTAAAAAGCCAAACAATAGACGCTAATTAGTTTAGTCACAATTTTTGATTGCGCCCCTGCACTCACCACGCTGTGCACCTTTTTAATTTAGGCTCTGTGAGTTGTTGGGGGTATTTTTAGATGTATCACTAATGAGAAACTAATCTGCATATTCAAATAATAATGAATGTAACGTTGGCAGCGACACACGTGCTTCCCTAATGATGCCACCTTCCCTTGGGAAATAGTTTTTTTTATGAGGGGGCCCAAAAAAAAAAAAAAGACTTAAATAGGTCAATTTATTCGCTACCACCGCTGTACCAGAACCTCCAATCTTCTGTAAAAAAAATTAAAAATAAAGAAACCTCCTTCACTGCTGGAGCGACACTGGGGAAGCCAGATAGCATAAATGAAAATGGTGAGCTCCATGTGTTGCCATAGAGATGGTGTACCCTCTCCCCTGCACAATGCACACACAGCCCGTTTAGCATTAGTACAAGCCAAGTAAATGGTATTTCATGTTTGATCTTTTTTTTTCACGTGCGCACCCCCTGGAGGACGCACAACAATTTGGGAATACCTGATTTAAACCAGTGGTAGTGTGCGTAAGTCAATCCAGGTGAAGTACAGTAAATGGTCTGTCAGGTTTAATCTTATTTTATCTTGCGCACCCCCTCTAGGGCACACACCTCAATTTGCCAATCCATGATTTAAACCAATGGGTTGAAGTCAGTCCAGGCCAATTAAATGGTATGTGAAATTAAATATTCTTTTAATGTTGCGCACCCCCTGAAGGGCGTACCACAGTTTGGGAATTGTGCATGTGATTTAAACCAAGGAAGGTGGGTGGGCGAGTGTTTAATCATTTAATTTGATCTCGCAGATCCTTAAGAGGATGCAGCATTATCTTATAATGTGGGAGTACGCAGTCAGTTCAGGCCAATTAAACTATATCGTCACCGTCTGGCGGAATCTGTATCTACAGAATCAACACTTTTCAGCACGTCAGACTTTATATGTACGTGTGTGTTAGTTTTAGCACTTTTTAAAGACGTAAAGCGTTGCTCGATTAAGTTGGCGTGTCTATGATGTCATCGCCTTATGCCGGCAGACAACACAACTTAACATGACGGATGGCGACGAGAAGCCGGCGAGCTGGAAATGATCAAGCCTTTGCCCTTTGCAAAGACGGAAATGTTCTCTTGCTCGCTGTTTTGCTAACCACTTGTGAAGGCGCCATGGCATCACTGTTGTCCAGCCACGTCTTGCCTTGGTCCTGCCACTCAAGATAAAAAAAAGTTTTCGCCGCACAATCATGCCTCAAAGATTACAACGGCATAGTGTTTGTGTGAGGAACATGACTTTCAGAACAGCAGCAGCAGAGCAAAGTATTGTCACTTAATACTCGATAGCGTGCTTCAGGCTACATGTTGTTTTAAAACATCTCTTGATACCTCGCCTGGGCTTAGTATCAAAGTTAAACAAGGATCGTTGGAGATGGGCACTCAGAAATGAACCACACAAACACAGATTTGCTGCTAACAAAATGGCACTCTTTATTAGACCAACAAATCAGCGTATCAAGCTCTTAGAATCCATAATCAACTCTGCTGGGCGTTCGTACGCAACCCGCAGCAGAGACCAACAAGCAAGTTCAAGTTCCAATCACAACGTATTCAAGCTCTTAGCTTACCGTATGCCAGTAGGGTGGAGAGCCCACACCCTTGGTAGAGCGAGCTTTCGAATACAAGCTGGGCGTTCGTACGCAACCCGCAGCAGACTCTACCAATGGTGCTTCAAGCTCCCCTTTTTATACCCACATTCTGTTATGCAACTTTTATTATGTTCTAGGAACATCTTTTATGACAACATGAGAAGGCCATCGCGCCACAAAGACATCATTGCGCATTGACATCATTGCGCCACAAAGACACAAAGAGGCCACTGCGCAACACATAACACAAACACAAAGACATAAAGAAGGCCATTGCGCAACACAAATACAGAAAAACATCACACAAAGAAATATTATATTTCACATGTCAACACAAACCTAAAACATCTTAACCTCCACTACTGATTGGAAAAAGTGTACCCTTAATTCTCCCTTGCTAAACGGTGCTTGTGAATTCCCGTCCCAGCAGAACGAGTTTTTAGTACCACGTTCACCACTGCTCATTTAACTTGCAGCGATGTTGGCTGCGCTTAATTTCTGATATTAATATTGTATTTGTATTATTTTGTTGAAAATTCCCCAGCCGAAGTAGCAGGTAAACCTATTCTTAATTCAACCTGAAGAAATGTTTGTTGCACTCTATTCAAACAAAGTGTGAATGTATTTGCCAGTTATTTTTGTTCACTTGTTTATTATATCCATAATTAACATTTACCTGATTCCCTTACAAGGAACAACAGGAATCTAGGAAATTTCACTTGCACTGTCCAGTGTCCAGATATTTATTTCACAGTCAAAGGGGTTTTGAATTTTTGTCTAAAAATTTACTGAATCGATTACAAGCCACTGAATCGTTTCGGATCGTATTGTTCTAATATTTAAACCATTGGAGTGTGGAGTGTGGAGGGGGGAGTTAGTGGGCAATTAAAATGTACGCACCGTTTAATATTTTTATTTTATCTCGCGCAACCGCTGGTGGGCGCACCACGGTATGTGAATCCCTGCCATAGAGCACAATGAGTCGTGTCAACAGGCTGTTATAAAAGATAGTACTGCATTAATCGTCACTTTGTGCCACTCACTTTCCCCTTCTCTCATTGCAGCCCTCTCCAAGCAGCCATTTTGCCTCGCAACAAGCTGCTCTTCCATTAAGTGTATTGCACTTGATTGAGAGGACGTTTTAAGGAGTGTTCAGTCTCCTCTTCATTATACATGGAGCCTAACAATGTAATGACATTTAGTCATCATCTGGTGACCAAAACACAGGCGAACGACGGTCACGCCGTAATCATGACCGCCGAGTTCATTTTCAGAGTGAGCCATTCGCGAATTGATTCATTTGATTCGTGACCCAGTCAGACAAAGTTTCTTAGTGGAGCTTCTATTAAAGGAGAATTAGTTTAAGCTGAAGATGGCAACTGCAGACAGCAAGGCTAACCCTCTTTGAGAGGTACACGCCATCAAGTGGAAAGTGCTCTCCAATGAATTACCTCATATAGTGTAGTGGCCCAGGGTGTCTGTTTTTCTCTCTCGCTCTCTTTGTCTCACTGTGAAGTGTCTTTGGTGTCCTCATCAGAATCACGAATCACCGTATTAAAAAAATAAAAATAAAAAAAAAAGGCAGAATAATGAAATTCTTAGGTCTTATTATAAGTTGTAAAACATTTGCACTTGCACACATACCAGTACAATCCAAGGTCTCAAAATGTATTTCCTTCATTTTATACCTTTTATTTTTTTATTTTTTTTTTATTATTGGATGTAGGTGATTTTGGCATGTCCCACACACTGCTCCGCTAACTACAGTGTGTGTAATAACATGGGTCATTGATACTTCTACTTGTAGTTGGTCTTCAAATCCATTTTTTACTGTTTCATGCATATTATTGTTATCATTTATTATTATTATTATAACATAGGTCAACATGAGTCTGACATAGTTTAAGTTTGCCATCTACTGTTTGTGGTTTGTCGATTGAATGCAATAGCCTTTGAACGCGAAACCACTAGTAAACAACAGAATTTGGATTTGCCGTCATTTTGACGTAGGTCGGACAATTAATATTCAAGTACCTGCCCACTTCGTGGTTGCTTCACGCCCACTTATTTCAGCTACATTTTTATGTAACTGGTGGATTAAATGGCAAAGCTTGCATTCATTGTTGCCAGCGATTAACGTCACGGGAGGTTCAATTCAAATGAATGGGAGCGGATGATGAGCTTAACCTCAAAATATCCCCCTGTCTTTTAATTTTCACCCACGTCCCCTTTCAGATCACGTTCCCTATTAGCGGGCCAACAATTAAACGCTTGGTGAATTGTGCTTCACAATGATAGAAAGACATTGAAGGAACCGACGTCGCTATGAATGCTTGGCTGCCCCAGGTTTGTAGATGTGAGTAGTGCGGTAGTAGTGATATGGACCAATTAGAGCCAAGCTGTTTTCTCATATTTCAATTAGGAAAGATGAGCGATCCAATCAGAGCAACACTTATATTAATGAGAAATTCGGCCTTTTCAACTGCAAGGTGTAAAAGACCAACTACAATAGCTTGTAAAAGGACATTCTGAGCATTTCCAGCCCAAATTATCTTCTAAGTCTGAAAAAAGGACATCAAATATTATCTAAAAAAAAAAAAAAAAGGTTGTTGGACTTTCAAGGCACTCAGTGCTACGACATTGTCACTTCGACATGGTCACAAAGGCTGAGAATCAAATCTCCAACATTCGGGGTTGGGAGACGACCACTCTACCACCTGAGCCCTCCCGCCCATTTATTATTTAAAAAAAAAAGTACTAAGCATGCATCTCCAAATTGTTTAAACTGAATAACAAACAACTTGTATATAGTGAAATGAAATATAAACTTCAGCTTCATAGATACCGCAGTCTACATATTAGTCATCCATCCATCCATTTCCTGAGCCGCTTCTCCTCACTAGGGTCGCGGGCGTGCTGGAGCCTATCCCAGCTGTCATCGGGCAGGAGGCGGGGTACACCCAGAACTGGTTGCCAGCCAATCGCAGGGCACATAGAAACTAACAACCATTCGCACTCACAGTCATGCCTACGGGCAATTTAGAGTCTCCAATTAATGCATGTTTTTGGGATGTGGGAGGAAACCGGAGTGCCCGGAGAAAACCCACGCAGGCACGGGGAGAACATGCAAACTCCACACAGGCGGGGACGGGGATTGAACCCCGCACCTCAGAACTGTGAGGCTGACGCTCTAACCAGTCGGCCACCGTGCCGCACATATTAGTCATAGTAAAGGTAATTTCATCCACCTAATGATAGCGCCTATTGAGCGGGTAAAATTGAGGCGTCTATTTTGTTTAAGTGGATGACGCACCCAATTCACTGGGGTACTGTATTTCTATTAGAGTGCATTTTGCCGAAATATGTTAAGATTTTGTTCCGTTCTAGTGGAAGAGGAGCTTATTAAAGCCCAGAGGCGGTTATATTATTTGTGTGGGGAGGAGGTTATATTTGTCTGGGAAAACCTTGAATTTTCTTCTGTTGTCTTTTAAGTTGAGCCCAGCTCAAAGAGTATTTGCAGATGAGAAGACCTAAAAATGTCAGAAAAACGGAAGCCCTTTCATTGTTGGAGACGAGCCGTTGAGTTGTAGTTGGCCTAATTAGTGCTGCATTCTGATGAGATGTAATCATGGTTGCTATGACTTTGATTCTCTTCTCTGACTATTTCCATTGTTAGCGCTCATAAGCTGCATGCTGCTTTTTAAAATTAATTGACATTGAGGATAAGCGGTACAAAAAATGGATGGATCGAAGTTGTAAATAACTGATAGCAATTACATTTGAAGGGTAACTGTGACAAAACACAAGATAAAACCTGTGTCAGAATAGTGGCTTTATTTTAACGGCTTTAATGTTTTCTGGCCAACCTATTACACAGAAATGCTGCTTTAGAGCTTTGCCTTTTACACAGAACCCAGCGAAGGCAGGATATTACGGCATCCCACAGTCAGATGGTAGGATGACCACACCAGCAGTGTCTGGTGTGACGTACGAAACACTTGTTGGACATTGACAATTGCGTTCAGCACACGGGGTAGTACAGCAACAGTCTGTGCTTTCGCACAGAGACACGGTGCCAGTGTTTGCTGTAACGTATAATATAGTTTTCTGACTGTGCCAATTTTGGCAGGAGAAGTGAGTACTGGGTGTCAAACTTTTACACAGAACCAATGCATGAAATAGCTGTCAGGGCAGCGATAATTGCTTTCACACAATGGGGCGGGAGAAGTTGCACACCCCGTCTCGACATTGCGAAATACCCTTGAACACCGGTGGCATCCCGCCTCTGATATTACATCCAAAGCAGAGAATTGAGGGGCTGATGTTGTACCCTCTCAGAACAGCAACACATTAAAGAGGCTGACAGATGACGGCTTTTACAGGTTGTAAGTTTCACGTCTGTCACAACTGTGATACGACAACAGGAGGCAGATAAATGCCAGGCCTTCTCTTTCTGTGCCATTTAACAGAAGAACATAAAAAAAAAAAAAAAAAAAATGACAACTCCTCTTATAAGACGTGTGAAAGGGGCTATTTAATAGCGCCTCAAAAGAATGTCTTAGACCATGTGCACACAGAAACGGAGCCGATTTATTTCTTTTTGGTTTTGTAAGTTTTCTGTCAACATGCTTTACAGCTATCCATTTTTTAACAAAACAGGCATACTCAAATGTAAACCTAACAATTTTCGCTAGATACGGTCTACACAAACATCCAGACTTTCACTCTTGAGATGACAAAATGCCCACGCCTCCCACAGAGTGAGGGAAGAGGTGAAGTTCTCTCAGTTGAAGCGTTCGAGAGTTACTATTGCTCCCAACAGCGACGATGTACCCCATCTCAACTTGTTGTTGACCGTGGTAGTTGAGGAGCAGAAGATTTGACTGTGACTACCGCATCATCCTCTCAGGAAAGATGCGTATGTGTTGTAAACATGGAAACACAAGAGCAACGTTTCCAAATGTATTGACTGTGGGACGCCGTTTCCAGAATGATTGTATTCGGGCTCCCAAACTGCTGGTCCCATGTGGAGGAAACTTAGAAAAGATTCAATTTAAAAAATAAAAAAAAGCACAAACTTTGCGAGCCGCTTTAACTAATTTCCGTCTGCACTTGGTCTTGAAATCCTTTGCTTTATTAAAACTTACAAGACCAACAAAAGTCTATCTCCCCTGTGCTAACACAAATACTGCCATCTGTGCCTGTTTTATGAGATATGATACCATGGGAAAAAGTAGGCTCCTTTGTAATCTTTATTTTATTTTATTTTTTGATTCAGTTCCAACAACGGAGAACTGCAAAAGGCGTCGCTCTCATACGTGGATCAGCTGCCGGTGTCTGAGATCATCCATCAGGTAAGAGACACACAAACAGACTCATTATACAAAACACGCACACGCGTTAGGACCCCGGTCATTCCGGCCTCGTGATCATGTCGCTTTAAGTGCGACCGTGCTCCATTGGGAGACAACTTAGAATGTCGTGTATGACCAGTCGAGAACCCTCAAGAGATATCTTGGTGCCGTTTCAATGGCTACGATGGCAAATGTGAAATGCGAGTCTGGGTCTCCTCAGCGTGGAGGGGCAACCATGAAATCTGGCTCGTTTGCGGCAGGAAAATGTGCGCGTACCGAGTATCCTTTCCGAGTCGCTTTGCTCGCATGGTTTGCATTCAAGTAGCCGACCTGTGTGTATTAATTTGCGTTACAGACACAAATGCATGCAGCCCATTCGACATAGCGTGGACCGGTCCAAATTTTTTATTGTTCAGTAAAACAATGCGTGACGCGATTTCTTTAGAGCTTTTTCTAGTAGTGCTACCTTTTGTGACTTTCACTCTGATTAAAGGAAGAGGAGAGGCATAGACATAGTCTTTACATTGAAGGTAGTTATCAGGGCAATTCTTGTTCACTTTCTTTGGACAGCATTAAAAAAAAAAAAAGTAAAATAATAACATTTTGAAATATATAGGGGCCCTCACCAGAAAATAAATGCCTCCCCTTTACGTACTGTTGACTATTGGTTCTTAACCTTGTTGGATGTACTGAACCCTGCAATTTGTATACGTGTATTCACTGAATCCTTCATAATTGGAAAAATAAAAGTATTTTTTTCACATTCAAAACATAGGTATGTATTTTATTAGTGCACAAAAGGAAAAATGGATTGGTTGTGCACAGTCACTCTGCTCAAAGAACAAAAACAGTTTACATTAAAAAAAAAAAGCCAAAGACATAATTCAATGAAAATTACTGCAAATCCCTCCCAAAGTATTAAAGATAATCATGCTCCAGTAGACTGTTGTGTGATTGTTCCGCAATCTAATCAATTGAAACTCCACATTCACTTGACAGAAATTGCAAGGTAAAGACAAAATTGTTTGATAGTGCTCCAAAAATGCGTACATAGGCACATTGAACGATGTCCGCATGCAAAAGTCAGTCATTTTCAATGTCTCAGTTTTCCTTAATGGTCTCTCATATCTGCTAGTTAGCTTTGCATTTTACAGGCCCTTTATGTCCCAGCCTTTCCTGTGCCCGTAAATACACACACAGTATAGATTACATCACCCCAGTGACCCCTGCCACAGATGTTTGATTATATTCTTGCAGTCCTGTTTGTGCCTCACTGGATGAGTTATGCCCTCAGGCCCTCATAGCCGGCGATCTGCAGTGAGGGCCAACGTCCCCTGTAGCTTATTGACAGCTGCCCTCCCTTTGATTTGGTGTCGTGCTGCGAGAATCCCTCGCAGAAACGTCTTTGTAATTCAAATTCAGACACACTCGAGCGACGAAGTAAGATGAGAGCCAGCCTCGCCTCGATTTGATGTCTTGAATATGCCGAAGAGGGTCTGCCGCCCGTGGCGACAAACACAAATCCAATCGTTGATTGTCTTCTCAGCGCTAAGCAAAGCATTTTCCTATTTGCCGTGAGCGCACGCGCCGACTTGTAAATAGAGAAGTCATCAAAATGACTGACAGTGACTATGTGGGGGATGTGGTATATGAAAATGTGTGTGTGTCTGTGAAGTGTTGATTAATGCACTGTCGCTGTTGTCGGCCCTGCCAAGCCCACTCATCCCATCCTATTCTTATTCTACATTTTATGGTTGCTGAAAAGAACTCTCTCATTCACTTCCCTGGTGTATTGTACTTTTTTGTATTATTTGGAATTCTGTTTCCCTCTTCAAAATAGCTCTTAGCGCGAATGACGTCACATTTAGTCATGAACATTTATAAGCTCCAGTGATAGCTCGACTTGCCCGATTGTTCGGACAGAGTACAAACTTAGAATACATATATATAATAATATACATATAATTTTGTAAGAGGACCACATCCCTGGAACTGCATTTCAGTGTGGTTCAATCGAGATTAATGGTGTAGAACAGCTTAAACATTGGTTGACATGTAGAGAGAGTGGGGGGGAAAAAAGCAGTATTAGTAGAAAGGTAGTGTTTTTTTTTTGGTGTTATTTTTATTAATTTTTTTGCTAGCACTTGCTCAGTAAATGGTACCACGTGCAGTGTAGCTAATGTGTTATAAAATTTGGGCGAATCGAAACACATTCACGTCACTAATTATATTAGTAGATATCAGAGGTGGATAGAGGAGCCAAAATATTTACTCAAATAGAAGTAAAAAAAGTACATAGAGAAAATGCTACTTGAGAACTGAGTAACTGTTATTTCTGACTTGACATAAATTATGAGACAAAATATACTGCTGCCTTCTTTTTTGTTTTGAGCGTTTTTTTCTTTTGTTTTTAAAAAAAAAAAAAGCTAAAAGACAAATAAAAAGATGAAAAAAGCTTCATGTGGCATAAAATTGATGTATAGATTTTGTGAACTTTATTCTGGATAATTTCTTTTCTTTTTTTCTGGCATTGTCTTTTGAAATAGGACTTTCACATTGTTTCATGTTTTGTTTCTCCATATTTAGGTCACTATTGAAACATAAATCAGAATTTTGCCCTCAAACAGATACTTGGTGCTCAAGTAGCATCCATTCATTTTCCGGACCACTTATCCGGAAAGGTCGCGGGCGTGGTGGCGCCTGTCCCAGCAGACTCTGAGTGAGAGGCAGGGTACACCCTGAATTGGTTGCCAGCCACTCGCAGGGCACATGTAGCCAAACAATCATTCACACACCCATGCACACCTATGGGCAATTTAGAGTTATTAATTACCTACCATGCATGTTTTTGGAATGTGGGAGAAAATCGGAGTACCCGGAGAAAACCCACGCAGGCACGGGAGGAACACAAACTCCACACAGGCGAGGCCGGATTTGAACCCAGGTCCTCAAAACTATGAGGCAAATGTCCGAACCAGTCAACCACCGTCCCGCCCCACTCAAGTAACATTTCCACCAAATACTTTACTCACAGATTTAAGGGCCTCCTGAGGTTAACCCATGGTCTGAATATCTTGCGTTGTAGCGCGAGGTGTATTTCCGATTACGGTGTAAAGGCAAATAAACCTAACTGCATAGAAGTTGCAGTCGCTGGTATTTAGTCTGTATTTTCAATTGTTGGCTCCTTTCCACAGATGAAATATAGAGAGCACACATTGGTCACATTTTCTACTGTAAATCCCTCTAGTTTACAAGCTCTTATCCAACGTTGACATTTCTCTGGATTCCTTCCCGGCTTAGGAAAAAGAATGGAAAAAAAATAAAATAAATACCTTCATATGATCACAGTCACCATATATCGAGTCACTCCTGTAGACGCCAAAGCAGCAGTGTTGTTACCGTAATACATCTGATGGGGCAATATTTAGGATCGGTTCACTGAGTTAACTCGTACAAGCACGCTGTACACGCTGTCCCGCTCAATAGTTTGTCCGAAACAAATATGGCCGCGGCGCATGCGCAGTGCGCTGTTCTAAAATTAGCATTTTTGCATAATTGTGATCAGTGCTATTGTTATTCATGGTTATGTCGACTTGACAATACGCCTCCACGGAATCGAGGGCGTTGAAAATGCAAACGGGGTAAATGAATTCCATTGCCGCGTTCCCTCAGTCGCGCTGGGCACACAATGAAACTCTTTTCAAAGTGGACGTGGGGTGCCCTGGTTCTGAGTCCTTCGCCACCCACTCTTATTAGATTAGCGCTTACACTGTGCCTCTGCTCAGCAACAACAAAGGATGGCATTTGGCACTACAAATACATTACGTATGAGAATAATGTATACCCATTTGGGTACTCAACTTTGTCAGTATTTGATTCACATTAGCTACAGTAAAGGAACAAAATGCAAAGCATAAAAGTGCTTTTCTGCAAACAGGAGAAGATTTAATGACGCTTAAAAGGAAACATAAGAGTGCATACTAGTGCTATCAGTAAATTATCAAACAAATGAAAAGATTATCTACTAAAGTATTTCATACTATATTCAAATAGAAAATACATATTTAATAAACAAAATACAGCGGTGCCTTAAGATAAGAGTTTAATTCCTTCCTTGGCCATGCTCGTAACTCAAAACACTCCTGTTTCAGTGCTGTTCCTTCTGGTGTCTGCGTCATGGCCAACTGGGGAAAGTTTATTACAGACATACGGATATACAGGGCTACATGGAAACGGTCACTCTTCAGTAAGCCACTGTAATATTGGTCGTTCTTTGCAGAGGATAAAGAATGTATACCTGGAGTATTGCGATATTCTCTGTATGCGTGTTGCACCACTGATAATGTTCTAATATCCATTGCCTAAAAGGCTGTTACACCGCTACACCGTTGCAATTCGTTAGTCCATCTCTGGCGTTTTGTTTATTAGCATTAACCTAAACTGACTTGTTAGCCGGAGCTGAAGCTATGTGGTTTTTTAAAATACACAATGTATTATCTTTGTTTCACGGTTAGTTTGACGGTAAACTTCAAAAGGGAGTGGCAAATAAACAGCTAGAACCTTTTTTTGTTTAGTTTTTTTGTTGTTGTTTTTTTTGACGAATAGTTCCCCATTTGCCCGACTTCTGCTTGTTTTGAAGTAAGTTGAGTTCACTGCCACCATACAGCAAATCTTTGCTCGCAAGTCAAAGTAGAAAATCCCCTGGACGAAGGCTCGTATCTCGAAAAACTGTGAGTGAGTTGCCTCACTCGTATCTGAAGGCACCACTGTATAATACTTTTTTAGGAAAGTGCTACATCAATTGTTTCTCTTTTTTAGAAACAAATGATGCAAACAAGTGCACCACTGACAGTTTAAACAGTCTGGATTGTTATGCGATAAAATCACCAATGTTTAACATATTACCAAAACCACGTTGCTAGCCACAACACCAGCTAGTCCAGAGGATGAGCTTTACTGTATTTGTTCACAGCGTTATATATGTGTGGCTAGTGTGCGAGGCAATTATATTTCTTGTCCCTACCTAATATGTTCCATGTGAGAACTTGGTATGCATCTGTACCTTTCATAATATTTGGTACAGAAAATCTAAATCCTAATGCACGTGCTGTTTACACCCTTATCGCTGATTGCGTGAATGTCAAGACATTTGAGTGCAATGGAAATGCTAAGTGATGCTCTCCTGACATAAATTGCAGCCGTTTTCGCCCTTGGGAGTGTTTGTGTTCGTCAAGGTGTTTCAGACGAGCGTTAGCAACCCATGTTAATTATCTCCAATCTATTTGATGGCTTTGCCATTAATTGATTTTACCGTTGTATTGATCATGCAACACAAAGCCCGCATAATGGAGGGGAAGGCTGCTTCAGTGAACAGTTCAATCAGTGAAGGTCACCAAACAGGCAGCCTTTCTCTTCCCTACACTCGTTTCTCATCTATGTGTCAAATATTTTGTAATGCCCCTTTCATGCTCACATTTTTCAAGTTTTTGTCTTCCTCCTGTAAAAGTAAACATTTTCATAAACTGCATATTTGAACAAGTAGCCTTGATTACGGTTTTGTAGTGTAAAACATGCAGCACTCCACAATATGTCAGACAATATAACCGCTTTGCCAGTATTGCGTAATGATGTATAGTGTAACAAACAAATTGAGAGCATGACAAAAGCATAACAGAAGTGCTTAACAAAAGCCTAAAAAAGTGCATAGAGAGACTTGACGACCCGTTACTGTGCACAAAGCCTGAGAAAAAGCACTGAAAAAGACGCAAAAGTGAGTGAGAAAAAGAAGCACAAAGAGCATGACAGCAGTGCTAAGAACAATCCTGAAACAGAATCACAGATTGAGAAAAGCCAAACAGCAGTACACAAAAGCCTGAAAACGAAGCATGGACTCTGAATTTGTCTTCTTATTACAGATCGTGCTAACTACTTACTAATTTCGCTTGGCTGAGGCCATATGTTCCTCGTGTTCCTGCTGGCAGCACTGCTGATGCAGCTTTGGGTCACTGGCAGTCCGTCTCCCCTCGTGCTTGTCCGGCCCCAGAGGCCTTGCGCTAATCATGCGCTGGCATGCACACAGGTCAACTGCTCCTGATGGTCACACGCTCTCAGTCGGGTCTCATCAGCGTCGACGGGCTCGCCCTCTGTTGCGTCTTGAACTCACCAAGGCTCGCTTAAAGTGGAGTGAAGACATTGTACCAAGTTCTCGTATAGCAGATTATCATCATCACTCCAACTCCAACTTCTTTGCGAGTGAAGCTAAGGAAAGCATCTTTTAATATACTGTACAGAGAGTCAGACCTCCAAGCTAAGATCTCACTGGAGACTACTTGGCAACTGGAGTCGCCGCTGGTCGCGGAGACGTCTCCTGGAGGGAGTCGCGGTGAAATCGAACATTTCATTGGAGACCTTATGGCGACTCCTATGTGCTCACAATAGAGAAAAACCTTAACATAGCTTAATGCCACAAAAGTGCAATCAGTCATCACCAAAATTAATGCGGACAATCTCTATTTATGGCCACTTGAACCTCTAAAAATATCCGAATGATCGCCCCAATAATTTGGATTTTATGGCCGTAAAATTATTTTCCTATATATTTATAGAGAGAAAAAGCTTAACGCGCTTTTGTCACAAAACTGCCATCAATCGTTACCAAAATGTATGTGGACACCTCTACTTATGTCCACTTCAACCTCTGAAAATATCAGAACAATTACCCCAATATATTGGATTTTATGGACTTGAAAGCATTTTCCTGATTAGAGGACTATCCCAGTGTCCGTGCTCCACCAGCTGAGCGCGGAACACGCGCGTGCACACACACATGCACATGTATTTATTTAAAGAATATATATTCTGTACATAGGCCTATATCAGCGACTTCCGGGTGAATTGGTTGTCATGTTGTTTGGAGATGTCAACTACATAATGGAACCAAATGTTAATTGAGTTATAGTATTATTTCTTAAATTGTATTTGTTGAGTACCTCCTCAGAAACTATTAACTGACATCTGCAGTGTCAAAGAAAACATTTTTTTCCCCTTAAAGCTGCAACACTGACGAGCTCACAGCTCACATGCCTTAACGACTAGAAGGAATTAGCATTCTGTTCGGGGAGAGACTCTCCATTGATTCCACTTGATTGAGCAATTAAATATATTTGCAGGTCGACATTGGTGAGATTTATTGAAGGCCTGTGTCTTCTGACAGTGGAAATTGGCAGCATTGTCACGTAAACTGTTGTGAGGAGAGGGAGGTTATTGCATACGTAAGCACTCAAACACAAATTTTTACTTCCCTAACCAATAATTCCTCCCAAATTGTCGCACGGTGTCTCGGACCGAACAGTTTGCTTTCTTTTATCATGTTGTGAATCACAGATTTCCCAGCAGCTTCCCAGGGAGATGGCAAGGGCAAGGGTGACTGAATGCGACACAATCATTAGAGACTAATTGTTAGCATATGGCAGAATAATCAGTCATTGTGCTAAAAATTGCTCCAGGGAAGGAAATCTACAGGGAAGGTTGACAAGAGATGTCCTGTCTTGTCTTTAGTCATCTTTCTTTCACACAGAAACGGAAGAAGCATAATTTTGCATATTTATCATGCTTACCAAGAGTTGTCCAATTCAGTCGTGTTAAAATTTTATTTCGAAAAATTCAATTATTTTCTTTTTACGTGTACTGATGCATCTACCAAGTGTGCTCAATGGAAAATGGTTATTTACCAGGGTAAACTCTAAATACATTTTAGCGCTGTAATTGCAATGCCATGATACTGTGAAACCGTGTTATGTTTTGCCCACGGTTATCATACCGTTAGAATCTGATACCGGCCCATGAGAGATCATTTGCATACCAGATGTCTTGTCTAATACATGGATGATGGCCTTCACAAGGGAACTGCGTTAAAGAGTAATCGTGCTCAAACTTGTCAAGTGTGAACACAGCCTTGAGAGAGGCATCACATTTGTTGAAACCCAATTAAATGGCTCCACACATTCCGACTCCGTTGAGTTAACTTTACTTTTAAGTCCTCCGGAAGTTGGTCTCCTCCTGTCAGCCTCGCTTTATCTCCATTTGCAGTGTCAATGTTTACCGCTCAGCAAACGTTCCTTCCCTCCCTGCCTCCCTCGTTGAGCCAAACAGACACCACACTTTTCTCCCATTCTGGTGAACTCAACCGCATACAATGTTCTATCCCGAGTGCTTGTCCTGCCAAGTTTTGCACTCTGTGGATGGGGGGGTGAAATTCCACCACTTTCTGACTGGATAATGTCAGCTTTTGTAGAGAGGAATAACAGAAATCTCTTAAGTGCTTGGTCGCATTGTATGCATTGTTTTGACCCCCTATGTTTCTATACTCCCTTCTTTTTATTTATTTTTTTTAGAGGTTAACTCATCGGGGTGCGGAATATTTCCATCGCATTAGCATATAAATGCGCTCCTTGTGATGCGTGTTTTAATACGGAGAGATTTAAAAGTATAATCATGCACAAGATGATGTGCCAGTGAACGGGACAAACACGAAGCGAGGGAAGTGTACTGATGATGTGTTTGTCTGCGTGCGTGCGCGTGTGTGCGCTCTTGCCTGCCTGCCTTTGTGAATGACAGCGTAATCAGCAGTTGCCTCAACCGGAGAAAATATGCTCACTATTACTAAACTGCATTTCACCCTCCCCCCCCCCCTCCTCCCCTCTACCCCCGTATCACCTCACCTTAAATCGCCACCCCTTTAGAAGCCCAAACAGAAAGACTGGCACCCTCCCGATGGCTTCATCCTTGGCCTTTGGACGCTCATCCTGCTGGTGTTTTTCAAGACGTACGGCATGAAGCACCTCAAACACATCTTCTGAGACATTCGCCATCAATAGAGCGAGGAGCCGTTAATAAACCGTATTGAAAGGGAACCGTGAAAGATGTACGCCAACACAACTGTGAGGCCAATGTTATCTATTTTTTACACTGGGACATTTGTTGATGTTTTATGTTTTTCTATTTAAAATGTGATGTATTTAAGTTTTAAGAGGAGGGGTTGCATGCAAAAGAAGAGCTGCATCAGGCTCAGGTGTCTTTGCACAATTAAGGCTGGATTTATATTGCAGGTCTAAGTGGGCAATTTCCAATTTAGCATCTACATGCATTATTTACTTTTGTCTATATGCATATTTTCAATCACAGTAATGTGCTATTTGCAGGGAATAACAAGGACGACTGAGTCCTGCCACAAATAGCACAAAACTGAGTAATTGAAGCCCCCCCCCCCAAAAAAAAAAGTTAATTGCCTGTATTAATAGTTTAAACCATAAATATATCCCAAAGTATGTCTACTATGACTAGTCGTAATTACATTTTGAATATTTGGAATTTGCATTAAAGATCACCCAAACTATGATCCCAAAACAGTCTAATATAATTTCAACCCCAACATGAGGCTTAAAAAGAAAGGATTTACTGACTATTTGATTTTGGAAAAATGCTCCGGAAGTTTGCATATTCATGTGTATACACAGGCATCTAAGACTGTCTGTAACTTCCACTAACAACCCAGGCAAAATTTAGCTCCTCTGCGACATAGTCATGAAAAAAATTATTTGACCACCCTTATTTCTTCAGTTAGTTGTGAATTTTAATGCCTGGTACAACTAAAGATACATTGTATACATTTGTTTGGACAAATATAATGATGACAACAAAAATACCTCATAGGCTTTTAACAGCTGATAACTAGCCATTTTCCATAGTTTTCTTGATAGTAATCAAAATCACTGGGAATAAAGTTAAGCTTAAAATTAAGCAAAAAGGACAAAGTATTATGGAATCATCTCCATTTTTGTTGTGTTCCTTGTATTCTTCAGGTTATATACCTTTAGTGGTACCAGGCATTAAAATGAACGACGGAAGAAACGGGTAGTCTAATATTTTTCCTCAATGACTGTGTAAAGCTCCTCTCGTGGGGAATTACTGTCATCCTTATCCAATGTTCCTGTGTTTACATTACTGAACACCTGCAACAACCTACATGGATAGCCATCCAAAATGTAAAGTATGTAAACAACTACATAAGTGGCAACATCGAGCAGCTTTGATGCTTATGAACGTTTTAGGGCCCGAATACCAATTGGAATCGCTGTGTTAATGATCATTCTGACCAATTCATCTCCTTTTTAGGGGCCTCTGCATGCCCAAGAAGTCCCTAATTTGTGCAAGACCGTGCATCCCGGTAAACACTTTAGGGTACGAAAAATGCTCACCACCCAAAAACAAAAACCCCTGATTCCATAGCCCTCCAAGGAACACATCAGTTTCACCAATTGACACCAAATTGGGTGGGCATGTCTATCATAATAAGATGCACTAAAAGGTCTCAAGGACTCAATAGAGAATTTGAACAGGAAGCCAGACATTTTAGTTTGAAGCAGCCATTTTGTGGGCTGGTGACTTATACTTGGAATTCGCCCAAAGAAGCCCCAACCATAAGTGGTTATCCTCGACAGATGGAGGATTTGCAAAAGATTATAATTTCCATCTTTGCATGTTGATGGAGCATGGCAGTAAAGTTTGAAGACTCAGCTAACCAAAGTCCCAACTTGAAGACATCAGAATAAGAATAAGAATCATCTTTATTTTCCAAGTTATGGCCAAAACACAAAAGGAATTTGAATCCGGTAGTTGGAGCTGTTCTAGTACGACAACAGACAGCCATTTGACAGAAAATACTTTTGAGGCATAAAAACACAGTACAGAGAGTCACTGAGCGACGAAAGGTTGGCGGTAATGTGGTAATGCCAATAAAATAAAAAAAATGTTGTTTTTTTTTTGTGTGAAAATTGTGCAAATGATGCACAGTCCTGGAGTGATTTAGAGCAGTTTGAAATGACTAATAGAGCAATAGTCTAGTACAGTGACATTTATGCAAATCTGGAACAGTGTCAATTGTGGAAATGGTGGAGAAGCACACTAGTGGCCAGTATTGGTCAACAACATATATGCCAATAGTGCAGAGTGGCGAGACTACTACAGTGAGTGCACGAATAATGCATAATTATTATGCAGGATGTGGAGGGTCCAAGAGGATTTTGCATGCTCTTGTCTTAGTCCTCAAGGGTGGGTAGGGGTGTACCGACAATTTTTTCAGCAGGTTTGATTGCCCATTGCACTGGGATGAGTTTGTCCTTCTTTTGGAAGCACCAAACCAGACTGATGGATGAATACAGGACTGATTCAATGACTGCTGTACAGAACTGGGTCAACAGCTCCTGTGGCTAGCCGTGCCGCAGGAAGTACATTCTGTGCTCGGCCTTTTTTAGGATGAAGTTGATGTTGATCTCCCACTTGAGGTCCTTAGAGACTGTAATTCTCAGGAACTTGAAGGTCTCGACGGTTGACATGGGGCAGTTGGACAGTGTGAGGGACAGCTGTGGCGAAGGTTGCCTCCTGAAGTACACGATCATTTCTACAGTCTTGAGCGTGTTCAGCTCCAGGTTGTGTCGACCACACCACAGCTCCAGCCCCTCCGAGACATAAGCGTCCCCTCCTCACAGAAATGTCTGGATGCGATTTACTTTATTTCTGACACTTCCGTTCTTACGATTTGGCCATTTTGCCCATTTTCAACTGTCCTTCAAAACTAACTTGTTCTAGAGATTTTGTCCGATTGCTCCCCAGTTTAACCACATATAGTAGACAGATGGACAATGCTAAATTGCAAAATAATTCAGTTTTCGCCTCTGCATGTCGGCAGAGCGTGGCAGCGAAATTTGAAGAGTTGAAAGTTAAAACACTCGGGTGCAAAACTGGGAGTTGTGTGACTTGAAACGTAGTGTAACTCCAGCCTAAGTGTGCACACAAGCGAGTCATTGAATAAGAATTTAATCACTTTTAGCGGATGTTCTGCTCAGCATATTTTGTCTATTTTTGTGTCCAAACTGCCGGGCCAGCCAGAAAAGGGGAAAAAGCGGGATGGGGGCCCGTCTGATTGGTGGCGACTGGCGCTGCTGAGAGATGACTTGTTACGTCTCTGCTGTCTGGACGCATTACACCCCCTGACCGTCATAATGTGGATAACAATCCCACATAATACAGTCGACTCTCTCCTATTCACCAAATTGCCCACCCTGCGGAAACATCCATTAACTTCCCAACTGTGTAGCGCTCCAACTGACGGCTATTTCTGTGGCCGATCACAGTCCTGCGGTGAGTGAATGATAAGCCAGTAAGCCCCGGTGGCCGTCCCAAATGGATCCTCTTTCATGTAATGGTCTTTCTTCATTCCCCTCCCATCCTTTCATTCCTGCCGTGACACTACATCACCGCCTCATTGCCGGGAGGACTGATTGATGTTTAAAGCACACGGGCGCCTCCCCTCTCCAAAACCAGACAGCTGCTGCATCAGCCACCCGGGTGCCTTTCTTCTTATACATTATTAATACCGGGCTCATCTCTTCCTTGCTTTTCAGCCCCTTCTTTTTTATTTCCTGCCATCCAATTCCCACAGCTTTCTCCCCCTTTTTTGGGTGGGGAAGCATGTTTTTCTTCCTCATTTTGGCGAGATGCCGGTGCCCCGATTATAGATGAATCGCTGAATCAAACTGAATAAATTTGTCTCAACTGCTCGTAACCGACAATAATGAGCTTCCCTAATTACTCGGAGATCCTCCCCTCCTTTGACCGCTACAAGCGCCTTCCTTGAAGTGATAAGCCGGAGTACGATTTTTTTGGCCAACTTGGCTCTCCGAAAGCTTGTTTGAACTCCAAATTGTACTATTTTTGGCATGTGCGGCTGTACTCAGAACTACGAGGTCTGTCAGAAAGGTTCCAGGACCGATGTCATAGAAAGTCCAATGTCACGCCTTCACGCACTCCTGAAAGGCTTCATCCGGGATCCTCTGCATTTCCATCGTCACGGCAATCATCCACATCTTCATAATGGGTCCCCTTGATGACCCCTTGAGCTTGGGAAAGAGGGGGGGGGGGGGAAGTCACACACAGCCAGGATGGGTGAGTTGGGAGGTTGCTCCAGCACGGCAAATGTTCTTCTCGGCCAGGAACTGTCTGATGCTTCAGGGCGTTGTCAGCAGGCACATTGTTATCGTGACGCAGCCACAGCTTGTCGCCTCTTCTCATGCGCTGAATGACGTAAACGCCGCAGGATCTTATTGAAGATGTGCTGGTTGATCGTCAGCCCCACAGTCAAGGGGAAAAACTCTAGTTTTAGGTTTGAAATATAACTTTTGTGACACCATTGCTGGAACCTTTCTGACACACTTCGTGCGCCATCCTCCGTGCCCTCGAAACGCCGCCATTTGTAATCAATAACACAAAACAAAAGTCGAGCTTGACAGATTTTTCCATGGGAAGTGAAGCTGAAGCTGAAGCTTTTCAGGTAACCTTTGTAATATCATTTCCAAGGATTTAAATGGACATTTTAGAGGTTATATGATAATGAATTCTCCTTCTTAGTGGTAGGCGATACTCAGAGGGGCTTTGCTTTGAATGAAGCCAAACTGATCTTTGTCCTTTGCTTGGAAAGATTTCTTTTCCTGGTTGTATTGTTTGCATTTTATGATTGCTGTCCAAGGAAAACCCTCTGTGTCTATAAATTTTTTATAATATGTGATACAACAATATTTCCATCTAGAATACATTATAAAATGTCACAACATTTGGAGATACCTGTTTTTCATCAATACAAAAAAGTCCTGTTTGGAGTTTTTCCTTCATGTTGAGAAATGTTTTTTTCCCCTAAATAATATATAAAGTCACAAAATTTGATATATCCGCCTAAGAAAATCATGAAATTTGGAGAATCTTTATACTTAAACAAAATTAGGCGACTCCTGCTTTTCATAAACACTAAAAAGTTATATTTGGCCATAGCTGGGTTTTTTTTTTCCATATATCTTGAAAGATTCGGAGATATCTGCTTAGAATTCAGGAATTTTGGAGAGAGACGCTTTTCATGAATACTAAAAAGTCAGAACATGTGGCGATGCCAGCTTTAATTCATCAGTTAAAAAGTCACAAAATTTGTATATCTGTTTTTCATTATTCCGAAAAAGTTTGGAGGTACTTCTTTTGCAGAAATACCAAAGAGTGACCACATTTGGAGGTACAATATGCGGTGTTCATCGGGCAGCAACATTGCATAATTTGTCTGTATGATCTCATGACACTAAAGACTTGACTGCTGATTTTTGTCTGACATTTTGTATAACAGTGAAAGATCTTTATTAATTAAAACATTTTAAATATTTTTTTGGGGTGGTCTGAAACTTGGTCAGGTTGCCTGGAATTTAATCCATCAACAATGTTAAAGCATCATTTCATTTTGACTGTTTCACCAACAAGCTTGTTGTTAAGACATCACCACTGTCCTGTCAAATTAAGTTTGATCTAACATGTCACAGAATTGAATATCTTATTGATTTTTTTTTTTTTTTGAGGGGGAAGATTTAGGAATGATGATTAGATTTTGGCAGACAAGGTCAACATCTTCAGCATCACTCCTCCCTTCCCGCCAGTCATAATGGAATTATTCTTATGCCATGAATGGCTTTTATTGATTGACTTTTCAAAATAAATTGGCATAAAATATGGTTTTCTTTTTCACATGAGCTATAAAGTGGTTGAAATGCACATTTAAAAATGGATTTTCATTTCTTCCTTTGTGGTTCTATGAGCAATCTCTCATCTTAATGTCTCATCTGACTGTTGTGAACTCCTGTTATATGCAAAATAACGCTGGCGGATCGATGTCTTGTACGGCAAACTCGCTGAGACGGTCCGTTAACTGCGCCTTTGCTGGTTGCAGGTAAGTAGTGCACTCCTATTTACCTCCATTGCTTTTAAGACTGGTGAAGTACGAGAACTATGCTTGTATACAAAATAAATAGAGCACATGGTCAACTAAGTGATCTGTTTGTAGCGCTGCACAATAATGGGAAGGCTGTGTAGTATAGCTAGTCTTTCATTAGTGGGCCAAGAAGAGGGATATTGTAATGTAAAACGGTTGACTGTTCCTTTTGTTCAGCGCTTCATTTATGTAGCACTGGGGTCAATTCAAGGCCTACGGGTAAGATCTTTATGATGAGGCAGCTATGCATTTAGTTTCACTATAATCTGAAGGAAACCAAAGCTAAAGTGCCCCGTGACAAAAATCTGTTTGACACTCAGACAAATACAAACACACAGAATTAAAACCAATTTTAATAGAAGAAAAAGCAGGACATACAGATAGTATACATGTTTTTCTCATTATATAAAAACAACCAACAGCAGCGACGTAAGGGCTGATTTACGAAGATCCCAAATAGTGGTTGGTAAATTACGTGTTCACTCTAAACATATTCCGTGCGCTGTTGATAGGTGTGTACCGTGAGATTTACTAAGATTGTGATCTTTTACCAAGGTCTAAAATAGCAGGTGCTAAATTGTATTTTAGCTCACTAACAGATTGGGCACACTGTTGGCAACAGTTGTAAAAGTGATAGCGACCGCTGTATTGAAGAGGCTTTCTTTGCTTTAGGTAGCTCTGACGGTTTGCACCATAGGAAATTTGGGAGGAAACTGCATACGCAAAATGAAGTTTGAAGTGATGGAATTGGAAGTGTTAGTGGAAGAGGCAAAATAACATATTTGTCATGTTCATTCATATTCCGTTCCGCTCATCCTCGCTAGGGTCGCGGACGTGCTGGAGCCTATCGCAGCTATCTTCGGGCGAGAGGCGGTGTACATCCTGAACTGGTCGCCAGCCAATCGCAGGGCACATATAAACAAACAACCATTTTCACTCACATTCACACCTACGGGCAATTTAGAGCGTTCAATTAAACTACCCTGCATCTTTTTGGGATGTGGGAGGAAACCGGAGTGCCCGGAGAAAACCCACCCAGGCACGGGGAGAACATGCAAACTCCACACAGGCAGGGCCAGGATTTGAACCTCAGAACTGTGAGGCAGATGTGCTAACCAGTCGCCCACCGTGCCTATTTGTCATGTCGACTAGTCATAATTCCATTTACAGATAGCTTTGTCTTTTCACCTAGTTAAGATATCTGAAAAGGCACATTTAGCTATCTTGATTTGAGGTGAATTAAAGATAACTTGAACTAGAATTATGACTAGTCAAAATCTCAAACTGGAGTTACAGATATCCACAATTCAGTTGCAGATACCCGTAATTCACATAGTGGATATCTGCAACTAATTGTAGCTCTCTGTAATGACAAATGCCATGCTCACGATCGGCAAAAGTCACCTCGTCCTAGGAGGAATGCCGTTGCGGGTATCTGAAATGAAAATTGTGTGTAGAAATAATGTAGTTGCAAATATCTGAAATGTTTTTTGAAGAGGCAAAATTAAATTACAGATATATGCAATGCATATCCAGTCTGGCTGTTAAATGGTAAAAGTGCTTGCAATATGCTTAAACTGTCCAGTTTGTGCCTGTTTTCGCATGTGCAAACCTTCAGTGAATCAGGCCCTAAATCTTTTATTTCCTAAAATGTAGCAAGCTGTTTGGAATTTTACCAGTTTTTGTGTGCTTCTCCGGTGCTTGGCGATGGCCCCGCAGTAGAAGGGGCTCGGTTTAAGTTGTGGCTCATTTACATGAGACTGGATCGGCCCCCGCGCGACACCGTTGAATGTAAGGTTAGGTTTCAGATTTGAATACTCCCAGAATAAATACAGAGAAATAACACTGGCGAGCAAATACAAACCCATTCGCACAAACCTAAAATAATCCAAGTGTGTGATCCACACGCTGCTAGTCATGCAACCCTTGTGAGCAACACTGAGGTTTTTTTTTTTTAAATGTATAATGGTACAAAGGACTCCTCCGGCTGCGTCCTCGTCTGAGACTGCGACTCCTCTCATGACTCACTGCACAAAGATGAGGCCCAAATCAATGGGGACTCAACGGGATGTATAATTAGAAAACCTCATCTCTCCATTTTAACCCCCGCTGACTGGCACCTGATTCGTGGAGGAGTGGCGGCGGAAAAGTGCGCAACAAAGCATCTGACACCCGCCGGAGGGACAGTTCTACATTGCAGCACGTCCTCATCCAAGAAAAGTCTGCCGCAACAAACGTAGCAGGATGGACGCGGCCGCTCCATCTTCATCGTCCTCTTGTCTGCTGTGACACGGCGGTGTTTGCATGGCTTGTAGCAGCATCAATCACACTATTAGCCGGAGACGGTGCTAATTCGTAAGCTGCTCAGGTATGAAGAAGGGCCACCGTGAAAAGAAATGACACTAAAATTCCAAGTAGAAAAAGCCACTGAATTCACAAAATTCCCACACAAACATAAAAACAATTAAAGCTGCAGGCTGCGATAAAAACAGGCTCTCCCACATCTTTTTCATGGGGAGTCCTCGGAATAATTGCTGACGTTGAATGGTGTAGGCCAAAAAGCTTGGCAAATTAGCATTCTTTTTAGACCTCTTTAGGATAGCTGGTTACGATTGCGGCTCTTTTGGGCAAATTCCCTAGTAGGAGGAGCTCTCGGATGCGCCCAGAATCAAACCGAAAAGGACTAACTTCACTTTTAATTTCAGGCCGTAAGCCTTTCCATGCTTGATGAATGACGAACCTGTCCAATAAGTTTCGTGACAATTGGTGAAACTGGTGTTGGGAGCTAATTTGATCTTTTTTCCCCCAGACAGTTCAGTCCCCCCCCCCTTAAAATTGCAACTTTGACTTTAGTTATCAAGGCTATTCGCAGGTTTTAGGGACCGAGCCCTGTCGCGAATAGAGAAAATCTGCAAATAACTGTTTCCCCCTAAAAAGTGTATAAATGTGTTGATGCTGGTAAAGCAGCACTTTTGTAGTCTTTGGTGTGTTTCATAGAAACTCCTTCCCTCACTTCGACATAGTTCATCGGCACCAACATGACACAAGACAGCGGCAAAGCAATCCCTTTTATATTAGACAGATAATGTGTTCGGACTTACTTTATACTTGCGTACAAAATCAAGTTACGTCAGTGTCGTAGGAACGGAAGTCGGTCAACACTAGGTGATGATATGCTCCTTTTCACATTTCCACCTGTGCGGCTTTTCAGATCTATTACGGTGAACCCTCACATATTTACAGTTCGGCATTTGCCTAATAATAGTATTGCTTTGGCACCAACCGTTGGCATCTTGGTGCTGAAGTGAGTTGAGGAGCTTCAGACAAAAGTAGTCCTTTGCCACAATCTTGAAGCACCCATTGGAAATTACAGTACAGCATAAACCTTTGTAGGCCGTTGTCAGTTACAGATTTTTGGTATTCGCGGCAGGGCTCGGTTCCAATCCTGCGTGAATAGCGGGTTGCTCGCTGTCCATCAGAACATGCCTCCACCCTACCATGGGATTTGTTGCTGTGGTGCTAGCTACTTGTTGTCTTGTGAATTTAATGAGATTCAATTTCAAGATGAGATTGACCTGCGCGCTGACGTTTGATCGAAGCTTATATCGAGTTTGGCGATCACGGTCAGATTGAGTTGGTTTTAAACGTGGTAAACGCAAATGTAGTCAAATGTATGGCATGTCCGCCAAGTAAACGGACAAATTTAGGCTGTGAACTTAACCTGGGGGGGGGGAAAAAAAAAAAAAAAAAAAAAAGCTCATTTCATTCGACCTGCTTCATCTTTGAAAAACATCACAAGTTTAACTTTAAATTGAACTCTCTAACAGTGCGTCCACTGCCTACACACACGTACGCACAGAATGATTGACATTGCTGCAAGCTCTCCCGAGTGAGCCTGAGACGACGATGCTTGCTCCTTGTATAACTTCACCTTCACAGCGTGGGGGGGAAAAAAATAAAAAATAAAAAAAACAATGTCTTGTGACTTTGAACGCCTTCCGTGCGACGCTTTGGCAGCAGCCTTGAAATATTTTCCCCAACAAACGTCAATCAGGATCGGCGTCGTCTTGTGTCGACGCCTAATTCTGCTCATATTCCCCGGGAGGGCTCGTTGTCCAAATCACGTTTGGCATCCCTTCGACGCTCCTTCGTCCAGGGTGCGGTTAGCCGGCAGAGGGGCGGGGCTCCAGTCGGGCTGGTAGAAGTGGATGTCAAAAGTCCGTGCCCATTCGGCGAAGACCCGCTTCTCTGTGATGAAGCGGTGGTGGCTGCCCCTTCGGCCGCGCTCGTGCGATATGTACATGGCGCACTCGTCGGGGCCCCGCGGCTCGTAGTAGTGGTAGGGCACCGATGGGTGCTCAGGATCCCTGCTGTGGAGAGACATGTTGAAGGATGTCTGAGGCACAAATTCTGACAGGGTGTTGGTTCCTCCCCAATAAATGGAAAAAAAAAAAAACAAACAACAAAAAAAAAGGGGAAAGAAATTGGGGGGAAAAAAACAGCTTCTAGGGGAATCCGCGGGTCCTGAACTGTGAATATGTGAGGTTCCGCTGTATCATGTCATTTTAAAGCAATCTTTTTTTTTTATTTTTTTTTTTTTTTTTTTTTCTCAATATACTCAAACCACTAATGCGATAGCTGAACCACGATTTGACAGTCAGGCAGACTATTTGAGAGTACACATACTGTACTATAGTGTTTCAGATGCTCAAGGATGGCATCTGATGGTTTTCTTCAACTCTCATTGCAAAATTCACGGTGTCAAGAGTAGAGCAGCTTTATTTTTTGGCCTTAATCCTTAGTCCTTCGTTTTACACGAGCTAATCCCTTTTATAGATACCCCGTTCACACTGGCACGAACGCTAATCTGTCACTAATACCTCAGATGTTGCTGAAATATTAATCACGCTCCTTCAGTAGGAACACTGATCTTAGCACGCGCAGACATTCCAGATGCATCTCGGCCACTCTCTCACCTGCAGAAGTCGGGCGAGACCATGCCGTACACGTTGATCCTATCGCACAGCTCCAGGGCGATGGTCATCGTGAACCAGCCGGTGCTCAGCCACGAGTTCGATATCCTCCTGCAAGCGAGGGAGAGATAGCGGGTGACAGTTAGATGGATGTAATGCAGCTGATTTTGGCATGTGATTAACTGAAGGCCCGTCTCGATCGTTCACGCTGCACCGCGGCGTCATTAAAATACGCATCCATCCCGCCGCGTATCGAGCGATACAAATGAAGCCCGTCAAATGGTCGAAGTCTTCATCGGGACGTAGCCTTGCACGCAGTGATCGCAAGGACAAAGCGTCCAATGACGGATCACCAGGCAGACAATTTTGCCCTTCCCTCAAATGGGCTAGAATTCTCTCTCTGGGGGGAACTCTTTCAATGTAAGAAGTCCTTCAGACCCTCAAGGGTCTGGCAGCACCAGATGAAAACCTGTCAGACTTGCTGTGGATTTTTCAGGGTTTAGTAGTCCCGAGACTTGCACTGCTTCAAAAAGGAGCGTTTCAAAAAAAGAATCAAAGTAAAACTTCCATCACTAAACGCGCTACATAAAACCATAAACGGAACAATTCAGCTCCCTGTTACCTTCTGAAAACAAAAGGGAGAAATGTATCATTGAAGACTGCATTTCATTTGTGTTTACGGAAATGCATATGTTAGGTTAATTAAAGACCAAATTTTCTTTGTTTATGTTTATGAAAATAGCGATCTCCTAAGGGTTTTTTGAACGTTAAATATTCTTCCATGTTCACGAAAAAATGTTCTTGAACAGGTTGGGCTCATGGAAGTGAAATTTGAAAAATTGAAATTTTGTGTTTGCAAAAACGTGTAATGTTCATTGAAGACGAAATTGCCTTTGCTGTTTACGAAAACACGTAGGCGAGGTTAATTGAAGATTTGGATGTTTACAGTGCACGTTAGGTTAATTGAAGTACAGATTGTCTTTAAGAAAACACCATGTTGACAAAAACATTTGTTGGGTTCATTGAAGTATAGTTGGTTATAATATATAATTGTATTATTTAATTATGAATTAATATTAAGATTATTATTATTATTAACATTCATTAATAATTACATAATTGTCTTGTTCATGAATTCACCATGTTAGGTTCATCGAAGATGCTAAATTGTGTAATGTTCGCTCAAAACGTACGTTAGTTTTATTGAAGATTCGAAATTGTCTCTGTTTACAAAAACATTTACGTTAGGTTCATTTAAGACTAAATTGACTTTGAAAAGGCCAAATGGTCTTTGATGTGGACTAAAAAGACACAAGTGAATATGCTCGCTTGTCTTTGACGTTTACAAAAACATTGTTTACGAACGTCAATGTAATATTTCTTCACTGTTTACAAAAACGTAACAGCACGTAAGGATCATTTAAGTCTCAGGTGTGTTTGATGTTTATAAACGCACCTGCCATGTTCGGTTCGCTGAAGACGCTGATATGTCTCTGAAGTTTACAACATAACACTTCTTCATCTTTGATGATTATGAAAACACTTCCTCGTTAGGTTCATTGAAGACTAAATTATCTTCAGTGTTTACAAACGGAAAGCCGTCAGCGAGTTTCCGCTGTGATCTCCTGTGCTGACGCGTTAATGTTTTTTTTGTTTTGTTTTTTGTTTGTTCATCTTCACGAGGCGGCGTCCTCACGAGGAACCCGCACATTCTCATCGTTTCTCTGTTTACGCGCGTATAGCGTATCGATACGCAGTTGTCAAAATATGAATCCATTTTTACTAGGGCTTTGACAAAGTACTGATATTGTCGTGCAAAATATAAATTGCTGATATTGATTGCTGATCCATTCTAACTAGCAGTAGAACAAAAGATCGATTTTTGTAAATAATCGCACACAAGCGCCAAATGTAGACGCATTTTACCTCGGGGTGGCACAATATATTGAGCTCTGATATATATATATATTTTGGTTATGTTATATATATTTTGGTTATGTTATTGATACAATAAGTGTCAAATATCAATTTGTTTTAGCTAGGGGTGCCACAATGCATCCCAATTTATAGCACTGTTTTCAGTTATGATACAGGAAAAATAAAATGTCCCATATTAGCTTTAACTCTGAGTAGGACAAAACTGTATCAAAGTTGCTGTGTATCCTTTTCTTATACAGTACAATATTGATATACAAGCATCAAAGAATCTATTTAAACTAGGCGGGGACCAAATACCGACGTTGCCATGCATCATTTTCTTTTTCGGCACAATATCGATCCACAATTTACCAAGATATCTCAAATAAGGTATTTTAACTGGGGATGGAACAAAATATCGTAATTGTGACGCGTCATTGATGAAGTGTCACTTTTCTGGTGTTTATCGTTACACAAGCGTCGACTATCGATCCATGTTAACTAAAAACGTGTAATGTTTATTCAAGTTGTTTTTCAAGCAACCTCAATAATAGCTTTCTTCTCACGAATCCCAGGAAATTGATATCCTTCTCTTTCTCCTCTTTGGTCTTGTTGAGCTCCTGCTCCACCTAATTGCTGACTGGGTAAAAGAAATCGATTAATTTTGCTTTAATTAGAGACTTAATCAGTCTCTTGAACACATACTCCGAGACATCTGTTAGCTCCTCCGCTGCTTGTATTAAAATGGGTAGATATAGACGCGCCCCTCACGCGGCGTTCATTAACTTGACTCTAACAGCAGGAATCAAACTCGTATCATTATAATAAATACATACATGCAGAAATGCAGGGCTGTTGATCGCACCGTTGGTTACCCGATGGAAGTATATTTAAAATAACACCGCATGCGCAACAAAGTTCAACACTTCCACTGTTCACAAACATTCATTCCTGATGTCGCAGTGGCGCTAAAACGGGAAATGGGCAGGCATACATTTGCTGTGATTCAAGTAGGCTGGGCGGGATAAATGTCCAAGCTATTCACCCCACGCGCGAGGCCATTTCCTTGCCGACGTCTATCTTAAACCGGCGTGGCGTTCAATCTCCTCCGACGCGTCGGACAAAAGCTCAGCCGCCGAGGCCAAAACCAATTGAGTTACTTTTTATTTTGTCTTAACACTCAGCTTGCTTTTAAGTACTAGACACTTCTTCCTGGAAGCCATTATACAGAAGATGGTCTCCTTGAACAGGGAAAACGGAATGCATTTCCTTGGCAAGGCTTTTTACTATGTTGAATTGAACTTGGGCAAAATGTAATGGCTTAAAACAATAACTTTCACGATAAAACCATTCAGAGGTACTTGGAATTCTTTTCATGGTCACAAAACAGGAAACTGTTTAAAAAACAAAAACACTTTCAATTTCAATGTTTACAAAAACGTACAGTAGGTACATACTCAAAATCACGTACATTCTCAAACTTTTTGGGTCCAAGGACCCCTCCGGCGGAAGAAAATATAACTACTACTAATTAAAAAGGTCTTGCTTTTCGGGTTGTGCTCATTGAACAATCATTTTTATGAAAACACACCTACCACTTGAATTAAAGACTGATTTGTGAAACGTGTTGGTCAGGTTCATTGTCAGTTCTTTTTAATGTTGACTAAAACGTAAATGTTCACTGAAGACTCAGCTGTATTTTGCTCTCCTCAAAGCTTGTACGTTAAGTTTATCGAAGACTCCCAACTTGTCTTTGATGTTTAACGTAATGTGTGTTCACTGAGGCGTCATTGAAGACTGTATTGTCTTTGATTTTCCCCAACGCTTGTACGTTACATTCATTAAAGATTCTAAATTGTCTTTGATGTTAACACAAACATGTAGGTTAGGTTCACCAAAGACTCTCAATGGACTTTGGTGTTTACCACAACATTCGTCAAGTTCAATAGTGGCCATCTTGGATGTTACCTGTCCTTGCCGGTTTCCTTCTTGAAGAGGTCGTCAAACTGCAGCATCTTCTGCCAGGAGATGATGTAGACTTTGAGCGCAGGCAGCACCTGGTTCATGAGCCGTAGGTTGTTGTACACCAGGCCCTTGCCGTCGCGCCGCATGTAGCTGCTGGGCCCCCAGAAGATGAAAACGGCGTCCTGGCTAGCGTTGAGCAGCTGGTTGCGGCTCCTCAGCACACGCTGCATGCTGGAGTGAGCGATGACGCGCAACGACGTGCGGCGGCCCACGTCGGCCGTGTAGACCCCCGCGGCGGGTGCGTCGTTCATGCGGATGACGCACTCGGCCCGGTCGATCTCGTCGCCCCGGCTGCCCCCGATGAGGTGGCCCGAGCTAGTCACCAGGGCGCACGTTCGGCAGTGCATCTTAAGAGGCTGGTCGAGGGAGGAAAAAGAATAAGCGTTAAAATAGAGCAGTCACAATACTCTATATAGGTTCACCGATGATTCAATTGTCTTTGATGTTTGCGGAAATACCTTCGTTACGGTAATTGAAAACCGACAACTGGGTTTTCAATTTGATATCTAACAAAATCTTATATTCATTTTATTGAAGACTACACTTTTTTATGTTTATAAAAAACATAATTATAGTTTCTTTGACAACTCTAAATTGACTTCAATATTTACAAAAAGTATTGTTAGATTCATTAAAGGTTCAAAGGTTTTGTCAATGTCTTTATGTCTCCAAAGTGTTCTCTGTCAATTGACTGTCTGTTGTCATACTAGAGCGCCTCCAACTACCGGAGACAAATTCCTTGTGTGTTTTTTGGACATACTTGGCAAATAAAGATGATTCTGATTCTGATTCTGAAAATCCTTGTAATAGGGTCATTGAAGAATGCGTCGTTTACGAAACAAACATTGGGTAATTGAATAATAAATTGCCTTGCATGTATACAAAAACCCATATCTTGGGGTCCTTGAAGACACGAAATTGATATGAATACATTTATAAAAACATACGTTAGCTAGGGTTAGTCCAAGCGGTTACCCTAACCCTAGATTCCTTGGTAGTCTCAATTGTCTTCAATTTTAGGTTCATCAAAGGCTCTAAATTGTATGGAAAGGCATATATTAGGCTCATTGAGGACTAAACTGTCTTGGATTTGTTCACAAACATGTACCTCAGGGTCACTGAAAAACAAAATTTTCTTCAGTGTATTTAAAAACATGGCACGTATTGGAATCCTTGATGACTCGATCTTTGATGTTAACAAAAACATGTCAGGTTCATCAAAGAGTCAAAATAGGTATTTTAATAAAAACATGTATCAAGGGTTAATGGAAGACTAAATCAGCTTGTCTAAATAACTTTATTTATAAAGCGCATTTCAAGGGACCCAAGGACGCTTCACAGTATTGGCTATGAAAGTTTTTTGGTGCGTGTTTGCGCGTATTCCGTATGCTTGGTCTTTGATGTTCGTAAATACTTATGAGGTACCTTAATCCTCTTCATATTTTTTTGTTTACAAAAACAAGTGTTAAAGTAGTCAAAGATGACCCTCAGGAAAACTAAACTAAACTTTCTTTTATGTTTACAGAAAAACTTCAATTAGGTTCATTGAATTGTCTTTGATGATAACAAAAATATCTACGTTAGCCAGATTAAATTGTTCTTGACAGTTTACACAAGCTTGCACAGTAGGTTAATTAAAGACTGAAATTGTCTTTATTTACAAAAACTGGCACATAGGTTAATTGACTAAAATCGTTTTTGATTCCAAAACACCTAAACGCATATGTTCGTTCCATTGAAGCCTAAATTGTATTCAGTGTTTTCATTCAAATATAGCTACCACAAACGAGTAGCACGCCATGTTTATCCAAAACCGACTTATTCCCCCCCCCCATCCCCCCCCCTTCTAAAGGTTGTATCTCGTGTTTGGTTTGTTCAGACGAATGCAAAGCAGACAGAGACGCACACACCTGAGGCAACTTTGGTAGAAAGCTTCACAATGCGTTTGAGGTTTAAAACGCTTTGTTGACAAATGGGGAGCGACGGGGCCTCCTGGGTGTGTGCAGCTTGTCATTGCGTGCTTTGCGATGCCTTCAAACCCAGGGCCTTCACAACGGACGCAAGGAAAGGACTTCTTTATGCGCGCACATGTCGGATATAGGTCGACAAACGATCACAGAAATCCTTTTGCAGCAAAAACGAAAGTAACCAAAATGTTTTCAAATGCAAACTAGTGACAGTTACTTGGGTTTGCAATACTAGCTAATCTGTATTTATGTGGAAATTATGTATATCAGATTTCAATTGTGCTATTTTCCTCCAAACTAATTAATGCAGTAAATTTCAAAGTGGTTGGGGGCTATTGTTTAGATAACATTAGCTGAATAGCACAATTGCTACATGATTTTTGAATATTTATGGAAAACAAGAAGGAGTCCAGTTACCTAGATTAAACCTTTGTGGCTTACTATAACCTGGATGACTGTGAAAATCTACATGGACGGAAAGAAAAATCCAATTTTTTTAGCAAGCACATTGGTATTTTTGTTTAAAAAAAATAATAATTGTATTGATATGGTGAGAGTAAGTTAAAAATGAAACATTTTTCTGACAACTCTTACATTAGGATTGTTAAGACTCATTTTACTCAGTTTCCGTTTATGCGACCTGTTAAACCGTTTTAAAATCATACATCCACTGTCAATGCATAATTGGACGAAATGGACGGCAATCATAGTAGCGCTACTGATTTCTTAAAAGTAACACAAAAGTAGTTTACCACAATACAATTCAGTGACAGCAATATTTCAGAGCAACGGACTACTTTCAAATAACCAGTGATGTAAAACGACATACTTGTAAGCTCAAACCTCTACAATTCAGATTTTGCATCACTACACAGTCATGCTTTAGGAGTGTGTTTTTGTGTTTAACTGCGCTGCAAGTCAGTGGTATGCAACCCGGAACACTCTTAATGATGCTGTGAAATATGGCCCCAATAGAAGTGGCGTTTATTTACATGCTTGTAGCCATAACAAACACAGGCGAGAATATATGATCATTGCTGAGTGGTGATCATGTGATTCATGATAGGTGGATAGCGGAGAGAAGAAAGTGGAAAGTCGGGATAGCGGAAGGTAAAAGGAGATCTATGGAAGCAGTGGGAGCCATTTGGTGCTTGATGAAACGTGGCGCTAATGAGGTCCTAGCGGTCTTGGGCACCTTATAGCGACCCTCTCGCACCTGAAAGCACCTCGACAGCCTATCTCTGCTGCAGCGGAGGCAGGTTGGAAGTTGTATTTTTATCCAGGGGCCTCTAAATGCTCCGCAGACTTTCGCTGTCTCCAGAAGCATCGGCCTCGCTGGCTGTAAAGTCTTTTCTTCGGGAGGTTATTACTGGAAAAACAAGGCTCTCCATTTCACCTGGAGTCATTTGACTTATTCCAGCCGGAGCGTCCTGACAACTGGATTGATTTGATTTATTCCAGGGGGCTTGTCCTGAAACGTGGAGTCTTGTGACTTAATCCAGGTGGAGTGTCCTAACAACTGGATTTATTCCAGAGGGAGCATCCTAATAGCGGGAGTCATGCAACTTATTTCAAGTGAAGAGTCCTGACACCTGGAATCATTTGACTTGTCCTAACAACTGGAGTCTTATGACTTATTCCGAGTAAAGCGTTCTAGTTACTGGAGTCATGTGGCTTAATCCCGTCAGATGATCCTACACAACTGAAGTCATATGACTTTTCCAGGTGGAACATCCTAACAACTGGAGTCATGGCCAAGTGTCGCATCCTAACAACAGGGTTCATTTGACTTATTTCTAACATCTGGAGTCGTGACTTATTCCATGAAAAGCGTCCTACGAGTTGATGCTGAGCAAACATTCCCTCTGCCTAATAAATCATCAGCGATTCCCATTGTTCCCGTCTTCAGCTGGCATGAATCATTGATGTGCTTGAAATTGATCGTTTTGTACTTCCCGAGTGCTGTGAGCACAACAACATTCACTGTCTCGTTGATTAGGCGGACGTGGTTATGATTGCCGTCGGGCTATTTTGGCTCATTGGAGAAAACGCAACGAGACAGGTGTGAAATAAGACATGGCGGTGAATGACTGTGCTCAGTAAATGGTTGCAAAAGCAGTCATTTCATTTCTTTCTTTAGTTAATTTTTTTTTTTTTTTAATAGAGCACAGCACAGCTGCACTACTTTTGCCTGGGACAAAATATGGATACAGCAAATGATCTCTTGATGTGAAAACGATACATTGGGATACTCTGCAGCCAAATATCAAAAGCGTAGTTTCATATGCAGGCGCTCCAAGAACAAAATTCTGTCAAATCCTATTGCATCTTAATTGGGGTGAATCGTTTCGTATCGGAGATGCTTTATACATAAGGTTTTGTAATTCCAGTAAATAGTATTACTCCATACCTGTAGAAACTCTGATCGTATCATATTGCATCGTATCGGAATTGGAGTGAATTGAATCGTATTGTAATTATAGTAACTTGGATCATATCATATTGCATTTATCACAATTGGAGTCCATTGTATCACAATTTGAGGGAATCGTACCGTATATCAAACATATCTTTGGTGTCAGACATAATGCCTAAAACCGATGACAATAACGCTAAATACACATTTGTCCGTGATGTAATAGGGCTGACGAATCATTTGACTTCCAGGTCCATGTACACATGAGCAATTAATTATTTCTGAGCCTACAATTGAATTATTAAAATCAATTTCTACTTGTAGTTTAATAAAAGTATTGATGTGGCGCCATCTTGTGGCATCTCGCACCCAAGGAACTACGTTGGAGTGAGTTGAGGAGCTAAAAGTAGTCTGCCATCTTGTGGCATCTGGCAATTAATCGTGAATTTCCGCAATTTGAGGCAGGGTTCGGTCGCAAATAGCGGCACACGTACATGTTCACGTATGTATGAGACACGCCGGCTCTGCACGTCCAATAATATCGAGTGTGTAATTAAACCAGCGAGAAGAAGAAAAGGCCCCGGACAGTAGCACACACGATGGCCAGGTTGTTTTCCCATTTGGCTTCACGCTCACCGCTCACAGGGCTGGAGGCGCTCACGCGTAACACAGCCGATAATTGCTCCTTCCCTGGCGTCCGGAGCCGTCCCTGGAGGACCGCGGGCGGGCTATTACGCCTGATGGATGCCTTGCCCCCTCGGAGCAGAGAAATACCATTCCAGTGTTGTTATTGATTATTTGGGGGGACGGCGAGGAGGAAGACGGGAGCGGGTGCGGGCTGTGAGGGAGAGCGCGAAGGCCAGCTTGAGAGCACGCCAGGTGGTGAAGAATTGGCCAATGCCAAAAGATGGCAATCATTCCTCGCCGCAGGACGTCGTCTGGTTCTTAAAGACTGAAATTTCTGCTGTTTGTATGGTGAGGCAGGGTACCAAAATAACTCGTGTAAACCTGACTTTGCAGCGGTATGGTGCCTTGATTGAAGTTAATTGGAGCCCAGAAAACTATCGCTTCTGCGTGATGTCGTATGGGGCTTTAAAACTGCAACTTTTGCTTTTGCCATGGTTCAAAGTGATGTAGTTGTACCAAAATAACTCTTCTAAACCTAACAACTCTTTGTCAGCCTTTTGTTGGGGGAGTGGAATGATACCTAGAAGTTGATCGGAGCCCAGAGAATTGTAGCATTTTCCAGGAGATTGTCTGGTGCTTCAAAGCTGCAATTTTTGTTGTTTTTATTCTCAAGAGTAAGCAAAAGTGCCAAAATAAGTTAGCAAGGTTACCAAGATACCTCATACAAAGCAGAACGTGAGCCCAAGGCAGCAAGTAGAGAAGCTGCAGCAACACCCATTACCGTCGACTCAAACGTCAGCCTCTCAAGACCAGCATCAAACGTGCGTTCGTTGTACTGCGGGGCGAGCTCGGCGGAGGGAGGGATGGGGCGAGCTCATTTGGAGCTGCCCGCGGACGTTAGCGAGAGGCGGGAAGCGAGCTAGGCTGACAGCTAATGAACGAGAGGTGCGACGCGAAGAGGAGGGAGGAAATGCAAAGAAATGACACGGCTGCCATCTCCTTCTGAAGACGTGCGGCGGCGTCGGTCATGATTGAAGACGAGAGATATGAGATGAGCTCCTCGCCGAGAGTGTGACGAGGCCTCTTCGTGCACGCGCGTCATTAACAGACGTCAGGAAAGAGATTTCATTTGCGTCTTTGTGCGCCGCGTTGTGATCCAAGTACAACAATTGTTATGCGGTCGGGGAGAGACGCAGCCGTTTATGTAACAACAGTCTGTTGACACACACATACTTAAACAAGAACATGGATAAACATTGTCGCAACGTAAAAAGCGGAATTGCAAATTAAACGTTCACGCCAAAAAGGCTGACGAGTGGGAAAAGATCCGTACAGTGCCGTTTTTGTTTTTCTTTTGAATGTGATGCAGTGACTCACTGTTGCTTCTTGGTCAACAAAGTGCAAGAAGGGATTAGACGATTTAAAGTTGACCGATAAACCCTCATAAAATTCACACGGTTAGTATTACAGTTTAAAGTTTAATCATCGTTCCTGTTGTTCGGTTGAGGCGATTTATTTTTTTCGTACACTCGTTCGTTTTGTATTTTTCATCTAATAGTTTTGTTTCTATTTGTGTATATTTGAGCTAACACGTGTGTATTTATAATGCCATTTGTATTTTTTGTACAATAATTTTACTAATATTGTGTAGTATTTTTGTCCGATATATTTGTTTTTCTCATTTTATTTTTGTTGTCAAATATTTATATAGTTTTTCTAGTTGTTGTATTTATGTATTTATTTTTTTAAATCAAATATTCATGTATTGTACTTTTTTGGTGTAGTTTAAAAAATGTGTTTTTGTATTTTTTTACGGGGTTCATTTGCAGTGATGGTTGGACTTTGCCAAGACTGCCCTTTGCCATCAGTTCTGTTCATAACCTTTTTGCACGGAATTTCGAGGGAGTCCCAGTTGGCGGCCTCAGTGTTACATCTCTGCTCTTTGCGGATCATGTGATTTCTTTTGGCTTCATCAAGCCAGGATCTTTCACTCTCACTTGAGCCGTTCACAGGCGAGTGCAAAGTGGTTGGGATAAGAATCAGCACCTCTAAATCTGGAGTGTCCTTGCCAGGTGGGGAATGAGATTCTGCTTGAAGTGAAGGAATTCAAGTATCTCGGGGTAGTGTTCACGATTGAGGGAAGACTGGAGCCAGAGATCTATGTGGATTTGTGCAGAGTTTGCGGTGATGCGGAACTGAGCCGAAATGAGATGAGGTGGCTCGGGCAAATGGTTAGGATGTCTCCCTTGCGCCTATCTGATGAGGTGTTCGGGGCACGTCCCACCGTCAGAAGGCCTCACGGACGACCCAGTACCCGATGGAGAGACTCCATCTTCGAGCTGGCCTGGGAACCCCTTGGGATCCCCCTGGAAGACCTGGACGAAGTATTATTTTGTAATAATTGTATTTTTGCCTAATATTTCGGTATTGTTTTCTAGTAGTAGTTATTTTTGTATATTTTGATATCCTCACTCTGGTTGCAGGCGTGCTGGAGCCTATCCCAGCTGACCCTGGGCGAGAGGCAGGGTACACCCTGAACTGGTCGCCAGCCAATCGCAGGGCACATACAAACAAACGAACAACTATTCGCACTCACGTTCACACCTACACACAATTTAGTCTTTAATGAACCTACCACGCATGTTTTGGGGATTTGGGAGGAAACCTGAGTACTCGGAGAAAACCCACGCAGGTACGGGGAGAACATGCAAACTCCACACAGGTGAGGCCGGATTTGAACCCGGGTCCTCAGAATCGTGAGGCAGATGTGCTAACCAGTCAACCACCGTGCCGCGACAGTGTTCCAATAAACCTTAAAACCTGTCCTCAACAAAGCACAATGCAGTGAACTCGCTTGTTGTCTTGCAGCCAGCGCTCCGCCCCCCAGCCCGTGAGTTTCAATTAGTGCACTCCGTTTGGATTCCGGAACAGAGAGGGAGCAGACAAAGGAATTGCACCGTGTTGCAACATGCTGTTTTTTTTTTGTTTTTTTGTTTTTTTCTTTTCCCCCACCCTCGCTATAATTGGCTCCTTTTCAGGTCTCCGGCCTCCGGTGCACAGTGTAACCTTCCGTGCAGCCGGGAGAAGAGACAGCTTCTACCACATACACGGGCAAAGGCAGCAGCAGTTGCCTGGAATACAAAAGACGGAATGTCGTTCAGCAGGGGTCAAAAGAGCTTTCTCTGCTTTCAATTTTTCAACTTCAATTTTTTGGGTTGTTCTTGCTGCTGTTGGGGAACAAGTGAGGAGTGAAGAGGAAGTTGGGGTGCGTGACAGACAGATGGACAGATGGCGGTCAGGAAAATGGCATGCAAGCAGAAGGATGGAATCAAATTGAGAAGCAGGATTTTTTTTTTTTTTCTTGCTTCTCATTTTTCTTCCCTCCTTAAGGAAGAATAAGCTGTGTGTCAGAGTAGAAGCACATGGGGGAAAAAGTAGGACAAGGACAGCTCAGGGGATTCAGGGGTGTCCTTTGATGACAGGACCTTACTTTGCTATCATCTGCCACCTCATGTACTAAATATAAGCTATCAGCTATTAGCCCCCAAGAATCATCTAAAATGTAGCCACTGTCATCTACTCTTTTCTGTGGTGTGTCAAATTTACAAGACATTTCTTTTCACTTTACAGCCCATTTAACATTGGGTTTGACAGTGGACATTGGATTTTGTGAAATCAGGCTGTGGCTGAGCATGTTTTGAATAGATTGTCCATAAGGCGCGTGTTGTTCTAGCGTGCATGTTTGTTTGGTTTTTGTATTTAAATTGGCTGTTGACGTGCAAGGTTAAAACAAGTGGACAGCTAATGAGGCAGACGGTTGCCTTATCATGAAGTTCACGCCTGCTGTTTGGTGTCCTGTCGCTTTGGGTGGCACGTCAGCTCTGTATTATTGATGCTCACTCGTCGCTCGTGTTGTTGTTGCGTAGCGAGAAGCGCTAATTGCCCCCTTGGGACGGCGCTCTATTGGATCCGTGGCACTCGTCTGCAGCAGTCTTGCGTCAAGAGTGAAAACGGGCTGTTTGCCCTCGCTGGCAACACGTTTTGGAGGCTCGCAGACGCCCACCTGCTGCTGTCGCTACACACGCATGCACACGTACACATACGCGTACAGTATATGCATGGAAGCATGATGCAGCACATTGTCTTTTGGGACGTGTTTGTGTCTCAGCCATCCGCTATCTGCAGCTAGCTATCAGGGACCAAATATTAGTTACCAGCCATCATCACTTAATGATCAGCTATCAGCCGTCAACTGCTATTTATCAACTGTCAACTAGTTTCAAATTGCAACAAAACTAACTAACTAAAATAAATGTCTCATCAAAGTCTCTCCAGATTTCAGTGGGCACTCATATGACGATTCGAACAATTGAAAATCTCGCTTGTCACGATCACAAATCAACACAAAATCCCCTGTCCTTGTCCATCGTGGCAGTAACTCGCTAGCTATGAGGTCTTTTGAGATCCGGACCACCGGTCACATTGCGATACGATGTGTGTAAACACACCGATATGATGCCACAAACAAACTTGGTGAGAAATTACAGTTGGGACAATATAAAAATAACCTTCGCCAGTGAGCCACATTGTGCTTCACCAAATCTATAAACATTATTGTCCAACCACATAACACAGCCTGTATATTTACTCACTAGATGCACAAACAAAACCGACGATTGGAGAAACGCTAAGTGTGGTCGCACAAATGGATCTTCACAATAAAACCTCTGCTTGTAAAAATGTCGCTTTTGGAGCTTTGATGGAGGCTCCCAAGCGAACACAGCGCTCATTACCCTCATCATAAATACATGCAGCAAACATGCTAACAGTAACAATCATTTAGTGTGGGACCATTTTTTTTATTTTTTTTTTTTTTTTTTTGTGTGTGTGCGTTGTGTTACCAAAGGAGAAAAGTGTGACGCTGATGCCAAAGAGCAGGAAATGAAACTTACTGCCACGTATAAGAAAACACACGTACACATTGGTGTGACCATGCAGATGCTATTGGAAAGCATAACGGCTAATGATTAGCCTAGCCCATTCCATCCATCCAAGCGGCTTCAAAAGTGTGAGTAGTTTTACTCTGTTACTTTTATTAAACAGTGGTTAACTTCTTTTGTACATTGTGATGAATTATAAAAACTTTGCCTGTCAACTTAATAAAGCTTTTATGGTGGTGACGGTTTGGGCCTGGAATGGATTAATTCACTTTCCATGATTCACGTCAAGATTCATAAATGTCGAAATGGGACAGGTTTGCAGCATTATTAATGAAATGCTTGTGGGAGGTGACAAGTTGAATCCCTGTTGGCAACATGGGAAACGATAGAGTGGAAGTTCCCTTCCAACTTTTAATTTAATTTTGTTCTTTATTGGACTTTTCATTTTGTACGCCTGCCAAACAATGCATTATGTTTATTTCATGAAAGAATATTACTAGAACAGTAAAAAAAAAAAAAAAAAAAACTGCCAGCCAGCTGGCTTTTATTTTGAAGTCTAATTATGTCTCGTTTCAGCCTACTGTATTGTCTTTGAAGCACAATATGACACAATGAGGGCTAAAAAGCAAATAAACTATTTGCTGCCCAGTAAAATATTTAGTGCTTTCTGAATGTTTTGCATATGAAAGTGATTGGGCAGCACAGTGGGTTATAGTGCTTAGCACGGCTCACAATTCTGCGTTTGTAGTTTGCGGTATCTTCAGCTGGCACGACAGCGATTCCATGTTCTGACGTTAACTTTTAACGTTTCAAACCATTGGCCGTCAAATACATTTGGGGGAGGGGGGGTGAGACAAGCGCGTTCTATTTCTAGTGCCTCTGTTCACAAAAAATCAATTGTGTGTCGCCTGTCAATGGCGAACTTCCACTGACCCACTTAAGCCTCACCCCGTTCGGAATCTCAGTAGCATCCATGGGAACTCTTTGGGGCGGGTGTCCTTCAGCACACACAACGTCCGAGACGCTTTGACCTTGTGAGGTTTTGTTGAGTTTTGTGTCTCGAGGATGAGGTCGTCTTGAATGGACCAAAATGAGCCCAAAACTGACTGCTTCCTGTGTCTTTTGACACATGGCTTCGTAAGACAATTTGGTACGTCTATGGACGATAGACGTTGCTATTAAATCTCGCGCTGCTAATTGAACATACACAGGGACCAAAACTCTCGTCGGCCATCGGTCTAGTATACGTGGTTGAAATTTGGGTTGCAATCGGACAAAATCCCTCGCAGGAGTTTGGCCATGTGTGCCTAGAATGGCCACTTGAAAGCAAATGGCAGACTACCCATTTTCTGATTTCTTGGGACTTCGAGATGGCGGTTAACACAGGAGAAGCCTGAAATTACCATTCTGCTCACGCTGTGGCGTTATGGTGAAAATCTACGACTTCACCCGTGATTCCTTAACCGCGGGGTGCGAGATTACTCACGTCAAGGGAACGCTTATCGAGATGCTCCTGCCATCTTTTTCCGTAATTGCTTCCCGTAGGCTCTGACGCCGAGGGGACGCGTCGCCTTCAACTTCCAAGCGGGATCCGCTCCAAGCTAAACAAATTTTGCCCCTTTAATGAGTTCTCTATGCTAAAGAGGTCCGTCGCTTTGAGTTTGACGCCTTTTAAATGGCAGACGGACAGCCGTGCATATGTAATTGGGGAGATTTCCCCCCGTCTCGCTCTCCAGCTGGCTGGCGCCGTGGCGGCGTCCTCGAAAAGACGAGAGAAGAACGGCTTTGTGAAATATTAAACATCTCGTGCAGCTGCCACCCGAGCGGAGGCGAGAGCGACGCCTGGTCAGGTCTGCCGGCGCAGATGGCGTCGGTCTTGCCTTCGAGCGACAACCTATAAGCGGCCGCTACATTGTCCTGAAATGTCAACTGCCTTCACATTACTTTTTCCTCCAAGCAAGAATGTTGCCTAATTAGTGATATATGCTAATTACCTCACTAGCAATGAACAAGATGACATGTAGCGATTCCGTAGTGAATCATATGGAACAGAGGTTTCCAAATTAGGGCCCGCCATCCCTTTTTACGTAGTAAAATTAGCAATTGGCACAACCGCTGTCATTTGCCTGCATCGTATCCAAGCTAAGGGCCATCGGCAGCCCACCGTCTGTTTTTTTAGCCACCATATACAATACTTTCATTAATAATTGAAGCGGCCCGTGTCGTTTGCCTGCATTGTATTGTAGAGTGTCGTGTTATTGTAGTCTATTGTATTCATTCTATACTCAGCGGCAAGGCAGGAGAAGAGGAGCGATTATTCGGTCCGCTTTATGCCCAGTGCGAATTTCAGCTTAGCACAAAAAATTTGGACACTACTCTGTATTTGTTACAGCACCTTTTTTTTTTTTTTTTTTTTTAAATAACGAAATACCCACAAATTGCTTCAATAAGGCTATAACGGAGGGTCTAAAATGTATTCGGTTTTGCTTTTTACACAGAACCGAGCAGTGGCGGGATATTGCCAGAATGTTCTTCCCTTTTCTCATACCTTCCAGCGTCTCAACATGGTGCCACTCATGTCCGATAACACTCCTCAAGCTCGTTGGCACCTTCATCTCTCCCCCCGCCTCCCCTCGCTCTCTCGCCTCGGCATGATTGCGAGATGTCAATCTGGCAGATTTTTGTGTCAGACAGGCAGAAAAGTACTTCCCGTGAGATTTAACGCTTCATCTTCAGCTTGTCTGCCCTTTTCCCATTCGTGCGTACCACGTACAATTGTCCCTACCTTTCACCCCGTCTGCCTTTACCAGGTTATTTGCCCTTTTTTTTTTTCTTTCTTTCTCATTCCCAACTTTAATTTTCTTTGCCTTATCACAGCCCAATGCTGCAGCACAGCCGGCGCCGGATAAATTATCCCTCCTTCTGACCTCAATCACATTTGTTGCGTTAAATGAAAAAAAGCTGCTTGTGAAGAATGATAATTTATGGGAGATGCACAAAAACAATATATATGGAAAATATGTCGCAGGTGTTTTTCCATTCTCATGCATATGAGAGAGAACTTGTGTGTGCTTATTCTTTATTTTTAACTATGCGGAAAACATTATAGCTTCATCAGTGATGAGTTAATTACATAAAAACAAGATAATTTAAAAGTTTTGGCGAGGCTGCTTGTGGGGTTGACGCCAGAGAAAGCAGGGTGGTAAACTTCTCAAGATGATGCAGAGAAAGGTCCAGATCGCTATTTAGTTCATCTATAATCCATTATTAAAAAAATCTCGCATGTGTCATTGAGTCAAAAACCTAATAAAATCACTCATAGGAAAGTAGAAATTCATATTTTTACAGGTCACGAAGTGGTGGCAGACACACCATACTCCTCCACTTTTGGTACATTTTTTTCAAAATCAAATCTTCTGTAGGCCATGTTGAAGTGTTTTGGGGTCATAGTTTTTCCAGTGTTTGCTTGGTCGATTTTTACTTTGCAAGCCAAAATTTGAGCTAAGTGCGAGCTTCAGCTTGAGCGTCACTCAAGTGACGTGGGAGAAAGAAAATACAAAATAAAGCAATTAAGGTGCCCCTGCAGGTGGGCAAGGAGAGCCACATTCACCCATAAACATTCCGATGTTTATTGAACCGGCACAGAGTGACTCCGACACCAGCTCCCGAAGTCATTCACTAGGCCACGCCCCTTAAAGGCACAGAACAACACAAAAATACTATAGTATGCACAGTAATTACACTTCATAAAACCTTTACATTGTCTTTTTTATGTTTTATTATGGTTTCATACTATACAGTGAGGCGGCACGGGGATAGCTGGGGTAGGCTCCAGCACGCCCGCGACCCTTGTGAGGAGAAAGCAATACAGAAAATGGATGGATGGACTATACAGTGATATTTTTTTCTTTTTGAGGAACCGGAACGGATTAATGGCTTTCCAAATCATTTCAATCAGGAAAATTGAGTTGACATGAGTAAATTGAGTTCATGAATTATATTTGTAAGTCGAGGTACCACTTCATCAATGTAGGCTATCATTCAAAAATAAATAAATCAGCGAGCATTGACTGTGCCCGTTTATTTTTTGAGGTTGATTTTGATTGCGCTGACTACGCAGATGACCGCATCTCTTTATCCCGAGCTTGCATTTAGCAGGATTCCAAGCACTGCCCTTCAGCCTCTCTGGATACCGCGTCACTATCATTTAACGGCTCACGTTGATTTATTTATTTATGTATTTATTTTTTGCTCCTGGCAAGAGCCAAGATGGCGGCGCGAGTGGCGGCGGGTTTCAATTAGTGTGTAAGGGATTTAATTGTAGCCTCACTTGTAATGAGTAATGACAGGCGGGCAGAGAATTGTGATAAATGACTCTCTTAAGTTCCATGCGGAGATGGATAGTTTGCAGTGCCTCCGTGGGCGTTTTACCTTGCGGTCCACAATGCTGCTGTAGCCCTGCAGGGCCGGGGGGTGAGGCCGGGCCGGCCTGAAGGAGGCGTCGGTGGGTCGTGGCTGCCCTTCCTCTTGGCGCCGCGTTCGCGTGTCGTTGGCGTCCCGGACGGCGCTGTAGAAGCTGCCGTTGTAGACCAGGAAGAGGCTGGCGCACAGGAGCAGTAGGAGAAGCACGGCAACGCCATGGCGCTGGGAAAAAAAAACAAAAAACATGGTTAGGTTTTATTAGGTTATCGCTTTCCATCTCCAAATCTCGTCACCCCGTTTAGGCTGCAGACTAGTTGGGTCTGAATGTACAACCCCAATTCCAATGATGTTGGGACATTGTGTTAAACATAAATAAAAACAGAATACAATGATTTGCCAATCATGCTCAACCTATATTTAATTGAATACACTACAAAGACAAGATAGTTACTGTTCAAATTGATAAACTTTATTGTTTTTAGCAAATAATCATTAACTTAGAATTTTATGGCTGCAACACGTTCCAAAAAAGTTGGGACAGGTGGCAAAAAAGACTGAGAAAGTTGAGGAATGCTCATCAAACACCTGTTTGAAACATCCCACAGGTGAACAGGCTAATTGGGAACAGGTGGGTGCCATGATTGGGTATAAAAGGAGCTTCCCTGAATTGCTCAGCCATTCACAAGCAAAGATGGGGCGAGGTTCACCTCTTTGTGAACAAGTGCGTGAGAAAATAGTCCAACAGTTTAAGGACAATGTTCCTCAACGTACAATTGCAAGGAAATTTAGGGATTTCGTCATCCACAGTCCATAATATCATCAAAAGGTTCAGAGAATCTGGAAAAATCACTGCATGTAAGCGGCAAGGCCGAAAACCATCATTGAATTCATGTAAACCTACGATCCCTCAGGCGGCACTGCATCAAAAACCGACATCAATGTGTAAAGGATATCACCACGTGGGCTCAGGAACACTTCAGAAAACCAATGTCAGGAAATACAGTTCGGCGCTACTTCCGTAAGTGCAACTTGAAACTATGCAAAGCAAAAGCCATTTATCAACAACACCCAGAAATGCCGCCGGCTTCTCTGGGCCTGAGCTCATCTAAGATGGACTGATGTGAAGTGGAAAATTGTTCTGTGCTCCGACGAGTTCACATTTCAAATTGTTTTTGGAAATTGTCGACGTCGTGTCCTCCGGGCCACAGAGGAAAAGAACCATCCGGACTGTTATGGACGCAAAGTTCAAAAGCCAGCATCTGTGATGGTATGGGGCTGTGTTAGTGCCAATGGCATGGGTAACTTACACATCTGTGAAGGCACCATTAATGCTGAAAGGTACATACAGGTTTTGGAGAAACATATGCTGCCATCCAAGCAACGTCTTTTTCATGGATGCCCCTGCTTATTTCAGTAAGACAATGCCAAACCACATTTGCACGTGTTCAACAATGTGGCTTTGTAGTAACAGAGTGTGGGTACTAGACTGGCCTGCCTGCAGTCCAGACCCGTCTCCCATTGAAAATGGGTAAAATACGACAACGGAGACCCCCGGACTGTTGAACAGCTGAAGCTGTACATTACGCAACAAGTTAATGATTATTTGCTGAAGACAATAAAGTTTCTCAGTTGGAACATTAAACATCTTGTCTTTGTAGTGTATTCAATTAAATATAGGTCGAACATGATTTGCAAATCATTGTACTCTGATTGTATTTATGTTTACCACAACGTCCCAACTTCTTTGGAATTGGGGTTTTATTGCATCTAGAAAAAATAAAATACAGATCTGATCAAATTCTTTGTGATCAAAAATGTATTTGACAAAAATGAACTTTCCATACACATCTAGTTGATAAAAAACTGGATTATCCAATTTTACATCATCAAAAACTCATCAAATTTTACGTTTACTGACAGAAAAATCAATTTTGCATACCTTTTTTTTAGTTTTAGATAATAATGCTGGATTTATCTAATCTTAATCATACCCATCTAGTTGATTTAAAAAATAATAATAATTTAAAAAAAAAACTAGGTTTGTCAAGTTCAACATGATCAAAAATCGTCTAATGAAAATGAATTTTTTTTATTTATCATTTGGTTGATAAAACACTGGCTTGATCCAATTTTCCGTGATCAACAAACGTCTTAATGACAAAAAAGAAATGTATCATGAGCTTCTAGTTGATTAAAAACAGTGCTTAAGAAATTCAACATGATCTCCAAAAAAATCTTAAACTACCAGTATTGATCTAGTCTGCTTATTGACCATATTGTAAATAGCGGCCATCCCTTTCACAAATTGGCACCGTGCCCCAATGAGTTCGGTGTGTCATCTCCTTAAGTAAATGCCTCCCTCAAATCGACCGACTTTTTACCCTTCAGCCGAAAACAAATGAGGTCGTAATTGTAATTATCTCGGTTCATACATCCCAAGAGTTAACTGCCATTTGGATTCTGTTGCTAACCGAAACAGCAGCATGTAAACAAGTCCCTCGGATCCCAAGCTTAGCAAAACCTGATTTGAATCCGCTCCAGTCGAGGTGCGTTCAAGAACACATCTGAAGGTAGGAATGTGGACGCGTGAAAGTTATTTGGCTTGTCGAAAGTCTTTACCAAATGAAGCAGTACTATGTGACAAACAGGTGCAGCATGTGTGTAGTTTATAAAATCTTTATTATTTTGGGGCACGCACCTTCTCGACAAAGCCAACACACACACACACACAAAAAAAATCAAAGCTTAGTTGCAGGCCACATCTGTTGGCTCCATTGTTGCGAACCTAATCTCTTGATCCGACAGTCAGTGAGCACAGCGAGCTTATGCTGGTTTTTTGGAGCGCACTTCGCTCAACACAGCCGAGGTTTGATCCAGGACGACATGCCTTTAAAAATGTATTTAAAAAAAAAAAAAAACAACAACCAAAGAAAAAAACCTTTACCAGCGGTGTCTTCATCTTGCGGCGCTCTCTCGGGAGTCAGGCGGGCTCGGTGCGCCCGCATCCGGCGACTCTCATATGCTCCGCACGCGTCCGGGATCCAGCTCTGCCCGGGCCGGTCTGGTGGAGCGCTCCGGTTGGGCTCGGGCTCCGTCCACAGATGCGCACAATCGGACCTCCGCCGGGTCCTAAAGCCCGGCCCGACGTTGTTATTACGGAATACGCAGGGGTGGCAAAAGCAGTACCCATACGCTACTTGAGTTTAAAAAATAATAATAATAATAGTAATACAAAAACTGATAAAAGTAGAAGTACTGACTTACCTCCTTTCCTTAAGTAAAAGAAAAAAGTGTAGACTCTGAAATGTACTTAAACGGACAACTTGCAGTTTAAAATAACACTTTGTCATAGAGTACGTGTTTAAACTCCATGAGCGAACAGTAGAATATTATTGAAATGATCTTTTGAAAATTCACACAGTACAATGTTATTGAAATGATCTTTTGAAAAATCCGTCTTCTGCGTATAATTGAATTATTATTTTACAACTGCCAACTATTCAATTTTGGAGGTCAGCCTTCGAATCTCCTTTTACTTCGTGTAAGTTATCATTGTTTTTATAGCGTATGCATACACTGCTATACATTAAACCTTAGTTTATCGCAGCGGTTCAGTTCCAGAAAACCTCAGCAATAAATAAAGTCGCCACAAAGTCGCGACCAATTATTCATTGTATACATTTATAAGTTTAATATATGCAACCCAATAGGTGATGCTTTACAGCTTTTCAGAAGTGCAAGTATTTAATTTGTCTATTTGAGGTCACTATCCACACGCTCACCACAAGCGCATGCCAGGTGTGCTCTGCTTGAATGACATGACCAACAGCCCATGGGGTCATGGGGTCATGGTCTGAATAGGCGATTTCCTGCCTTAAGCATTGGCCCCGTTCCTCAAACTGATGGTCCTGGCAAGGTAGCCTGCTCAAAGCATTATGGGAATCCAGAATTCATTGCGGTGATATTTATAACTACAGTACTGTAGACAGTGGCAAAAAAAATAATCATGCTAAACGTTACTCTTTACTTGTATTTGTTCCTGTCCATATTGTTATGAGTGTGTGCATTAGCTATTTGTCAGGCTAAGGTTGGTATTTGTGGATTTATTTCATTAAACTCTGACTGTGGCTTGTGTTTTAATCAGTGGCTTTTCGGGAATGTTCTTTGAATCCTCAAGCAATTTAGTGACTTACCCAAAGAAGTAACAAGCCTATTTAGGCAAAATAAGGAGTAGAAAGTACAGATATCTGTTTTTTAAATGTAGGAAGCAAAAGTAAAAAGTCATCAGAAAAATAAATATTAAAGTACGGATACTTGAAAAATCTACTTAAGTTCTGAGGACCGGGGTTTAATCCCCGGCCCCGCCTGTGTGGGTTTTCTCCGGGCACTCCGGTTTCCTCCCACATCCCAAAAACATGCATTTGTTTGTATGTGCCCTGCGATTGGCTGGCAACCAGCTCAGGGTGTACCCGGCCTCCTGCCCGATGATGGCTGGGATAGGCTCCAGCACTCCCTCCCTAGTGAGGATAAGCGGCTAAGAAAATGGATGGATGGATAGTTCCCACCCACTGCGACTATGGAAAGTGCACTTCATTAGAGAAAAAAAAAAAGCACCTGCAGCGGGAAGATAAGGCTTAATGGTGACTTCCTGTATGACTTGATGGAGATCTTGTGTGGGAGAACTCCAGCACCCTGCTTGACATCTTACAAGCGTTTGCATGCATTTTCACCTCGATTATTACCCCCCGTCCGTCCGTCTTATTGATGCCTTTTTTTTTTTATTCTTTTTTTTTTTGCTGCTGCGCTTCGATTTCCCCCTCGAAGGGATCAATAAAGCTCATCTTGTACTACACTGTCTTATCTCCACTGGATTCATGCTTTTTTTTGTAGGATTGTTCCTATCTTTTTCGTGCAGTCTCTTCTCGAAATGGTGTGCGATACGAGATTTGTTATGGATTCTACACCAAGTGAATACAGGGATCTGCCAATGCTGTTCATTTTTAATGTTTACAGTTAGTTTTTAATATTTACTATCTACGCATCATAAAATTATTAACTGAATGAATTTGTATGACTTTAAGTGTTTTTCAGATCTCATTCCAAGTAGATACAGGGACCATATTGCAGATATTGTTAGTGATACTTTTTAATAATGGAGGCAGATGCATCAAACTGTAAAAATGTTTGTGATCCAGTACTGAGTAAATACAGGGACCGTATCACCGATACAATTACCGGTAATTTTTAATAATTAAAGTGAATTTTTTTTGGGTGATCACGAGTACAGAAGGTATCGTCGATACTGTTACCAAAACATTTTAAAAATTAAGGCGAATGCTAGATTTGAATGGATTTTCATTACCTTTAAGTTTTTTTTTTTTTGTTGTCTTTTTTTTTGTAATCCAAGAGGACAGCTTTGCTGATATGGACAGTATTACTGATACAGAGACCAATACATTTTAATAATGGGGAAGGAAAGATTATAGCATCACCAATGCCAATATTTTCTAAAAAAGAGGGCAGACAAATCATCAAATTGTTAAGTCAGATTGATTTCTATGACCTTTAAGTGTCCTTGTGATCCAATAACGACTAAATACATACACAGTACAGTATCACCAATACCAATTTAATAATGGTGGATGTGTCATGAAATTGCAAAATCCGATTGAATTTTTGTGACCTTTCAGTGTTGTTCTGATCCAATACCAAATAAATATAGGCATAGTTGCGCTGATACTGATACTTTTTGATAATTAAGGCGGATGTATGATAAAATATTAACACTGATACCGATATTATGCCATATACCAACCAAATCACAAAACTGAAACCAATACTTTTTCATGAGTAATGTGGCTGCATCATACAATTGCTCAACCTGAATGAATTTCCATGACCTTTAAGTGATAACGACGGTATCGCTGACCGTATCAAAGATAACAGTATTTTGAATAATGCAAGTGGATGTGTCATTAATTGTCAAATCTGAATGAATGTTCGTGACTTGTAAGACTTTTTATGATAATATACAAGGCAAATACAGGGCTACTAGCGGGAATACTTTTTGATAATGGTGGATGTCTCATCAAATTGCCAAATCTGAATTAATTTTCATGACCTTGACATGTTTTTATGATCTGAGTGGGGCAGTTTCACCTACAGTTTCATAGTTACAAAGTTTTTAATAATGGTGGATGTGTCATCAAATTCTTGAATCTGAATTAATTTTCATGACCTTTAAAGGCGTAGTTTGCAATGTTATAACTGCTATTGATTTATATGTAGGCTCGCTGCACTAATCCCTCCCCCTTCTCGAGTCTCTAACCAAAGCCTCACTAACATGCACAAGCTCAATTTTTAAAAAATGGCCATTCATAATGAGTGATTATGAAAGTGCGTAGTCGTGATAAATAAGCACAGAGCTCGCAAATTCAGTTTCAACAAAATGGCAGCTCTAGCAATACTAAGGTAGCGTATGCCTGAAAATAAACTGATGTTACCTACACCTGTTACATCGATAGCATGACTTACAGTAAGGCCTCGCTGCATCGCGGTTCACTTATTGGGGAGTCAGTGCATTGCAGAATTGAGGATCAGGATAGTGCAGTTACTCACCTGGATATCTTTGGGTCATTTAGCATTACTGGCTATTTGACTATAATGTGGCAGCAATGAGTAAACAAGGACAAAGAGACTCTTTTACTTTGCAGAAAAAGAAACCTTCCTGAGCAATTTCAACTCACACAATTGGTAAGTTACCAAGTGGCTTCATAATGCTGTAAACATGACCGGCATATGCCACTGGTTAACACGCAGCCACGGTGAGTGTTTCAAGAAATACATTCACAAATAGCAACCTAGACTGACGTACGGTATAGCTAATGCACAAACTCATAGCAATGTGGAAAAATATGGAACTGGTTGGGCCAACAATATGGAATAAATGCAAGTAAAGAGCAACGTTTAGCTTGATTTTCTCCAACCTGTTGTTAAAAAGAGCACAGCAAGAAATTCTGGGAAGCATCAGCAAGCAGCACGATGCTCTGCGCAGCCTACAACACCGAGACAATCGCATTGCCTAATGGTTTAGCCAGGAAATCGCCTGTCTTTCACACATCCACATAGGTTGACTTTCATGTAACTCAAGCAGAGCAGACCTGCCTTTTAAAGGTATGTGCTTGTGTAGAGTGTGTGGCTGGTGACCTCAAGTGGACAAATGAATAACTGCACCTCCAAACTATCACAGATAAGACATTGCATTGCATATATGCAACTTTAACATGTATATAAATATTCAGTAAATAATCGGTCGCTACTTTGGAGACTTCGTCTGTTGCAGGGTTTTCTGGAACGTAACCCCCATGATAAGCAAGGGATTACTGTACAGTATTCGTAATGGAGTGTTATTACAAAACTAAATGTCATCAGTTTGAAGTTTTATTTTTGGAACGTGCAATCAATTAAATGTCCAAAAGTGGTGATAAACATACGTGTCGAGGAGAAATGTTTCTAATTCCGTGTCGCTTCTGAATTCCCTCTGATGCCTGAGGTCCCTCCTCCTTTGAGTATTTTTCTGATACCAAGTTGATATAGGAACAGTAGCACCAGTACAGTCAAAGATATACTGGCCTATGATTGCAACTGCCAACAGCGCATTGGGGGCAGAAACCAGAACTAAAGTATCACAACATAGGTGTCGATTGTTGTAGCGAATAACAAAACCGACGTTGGTATAAAAATTTTATCAGTCCAGCCACTGCTACTCTCATCTGATCCTTATTTGTTTGGTTTATAGTGATTGTGCCACTTGTTGTTGTGGCGCTGTTGTTATTGCGTTAATGATTTGCTGCCACCGTTTCCATGATATGTAGCGCACCAGCCTCCATTAAAGTCAACGCATTCTTCTAAAAAAAACATCTCATGTCTGAGCTGATACGGCAAATATTTGCTGGGCCGAAGCTTTTAGGTGAACTCTCTCCCCATTGGCACCCTGCAAATGATTCACCGTGTGTTTAAAGTTTAGCATAAATAATAGACATTTCATCATTTTTCTCCAAACATGGTTCAATGGCCTTCAGCAGAAATCGGCAGTGAGGCCAAAGCAGACAAAGTGGGGGCGGTGGGTGGTGGGTGGTCGGCGGGGCATCAACGTGGTGCTTTTTAGGCCTGCCATCAGTACAGCACACACACACACGCTCACACACGCACACACACACACACAGTAAATACCACAATTGTGAATTCTGACAATAATAGAAATCATTTTTGTTGACATGTTTACTGCAATTTTTTTCCCCATAGGAAATCAGGAAAATGCAAATGATCCATTCCAGGCTCAAACCGTCGCCATCGTAAAACATTTATGAACTGTACGGTGAATGATTTAAATACAGCGGAACCTCCGAAGCGGCACATGAGTGTTTGGACTTCCAAGTTGTTTGCATTTTGAATTTCCCATAGGAAATCATGTCAAGTCAGTTAATCCATTCCAGGGTCAAACTGCGGCTATCACAAAACTACAGTCACATTTTAGTAATTCCTAACTGCCACACACGTGTAAAGACGTTTGCCAATGTAAAATTAAACTAAAGTCAATGCAAACTATTGGGGAATCACTAGTACCCTTATGAGCTGGCCTCACCCAAAGAAAACAAAATGTACTTTCAAATGTATTTTATTATTATTAACATCGAAATGATTCATTAATACAGATGAATCGGTTCCAGGATCAAATTGTGAAAGTCACAAGACCTTTATTAACTGCACAGGCAATGGTTTAATGTGAAAATAAACATCTTAATTTCACACAATGCAGAAAAGAGTGTTGTTAGCAACCCTGCTAGATTTGAAAGATGAAATTATTATTACACTGCCCCAAGGTGGACAATGTATGCACACCACAGGGAGCAGCACAATGTCCATTGAATTGAAACCAGAAAATATGGCAAAAGACTGTTTAATGTCTTTACATTCTACTTAATTAAGTCATAGATGTATGTAGGAAAGGATCTCCAGCGGTTATGTGCATGCCAGTCATTGTTAGCCATTGTGCTTTCCGCTATATGCTATGTTACATTAGCATCTTCTTTGTAAAATAAATGTGTTTATGTAGCGTAATTGCTATTCAATTAATTGTATCAATCACATAGTGCTCTAAGCAGCCAGACTCTTTTTGACGTGGCATTAAATTCCATTTCCTGTCCATGGTTATCACCCTTTTCCTTATTGGCAGCTTCAAACCCAACAAATCCACAGTGGAGCTGCTTTATACGTCACCCCCTCTGGTCATGTGTATAATCTACTTATGGAATTAAAAGAAGAAGAAAAAAGACACACACACAAGAAAGGTGTCCCCCAGAGGCAGTAATCCACATCAGAGTCACCAGGGTACGGTGTGGAATAACATGGTGGGAGGTTGGGAGGCAAACAAATAAACAACAAGGAGAGGACATGATGGAAAGGCGGCCATGTGGGACAGCGGCGCCATTGAAAATAATGAGAGCTGTATTCATTTAACACTAGGTTTATTCATCGTTGTATAAAACATTTTGAAGTTTGGGATTCAAGCCTGGGTTAGGGTTTTGAGTCACAGTTGGCGTTTCAAATTAGGTTTTTAAGACAGGGATGGGGTTTTAATTCAGGGTTTTCAACTAGGGTTAGGGTATCAAATTAGGGTTTCAAGTTTGGGCTACAGTTAGGTTTTCAAACTAAGTTTTCCGGGTTATGGTTTCAAAATAGGGTCCATCCATCCATCCATCCATCATCGGGCAGTAGCTTGAGCAGGGACGCCCAGGCTTCCCTCTCCCCAGCCACTTCATCCAGCTCTTCCGGGGGGAACAATCTCCATTTGAACAATGTTATTATTATTATTATTATTTTCGAATTTCAAATCTGTTGTGGTGACATGTGCAAAGACGAAATCCTGAAAACTATCATTATGTTCTTGTATGTGCCGTAATCCTAGCTACGCTTCACTGCTGATTTAGTGGACTTTTCCCAGCCTGTAGGAAGGACCTTGACAAGAACCTTTTTTTTTTTTTTTTTTTTGGTCGTCCTTTCCATAATTAGAGCGTACGTCCAATTCATCCTGGTCATTACTCCGCGGGCGCTCTGACAAATGATGAGGACGCCCCATTTCATCTCTGCTTAGCTGCTCGGGCTGACTGAACAGCAACACCACGGGAGACGGGAGAGTCAAGCAAGTCGAAGGTGGTCCACTTATTCATGCCGTATGTGTTTACCTCTTTCAAGGCAACTTTTTCTGAAACTACTGTCGAAATATGTTTTGATGCTTCTTTTTTATAGCACATGTATAGCACATCGCAGTATTTTTTACATTACTGTAACAAACACCGCTAAACACAAAGAGGAACAAGTACAGCACCAAGCAGACCCTCAGAATACAGTTTTCTGAACAAGCTGCGTTCGCTACTAAACATCGAGCTGCTGCCTCCCAATCGCAAACAAGCCTGGGGTAGGGTTTCAAACTAGGGTTAAGGTTTCAAATTAAGGTTTCAAGCCAGGGTTAGTGTTTCAATGTAGGGTTTCAATTTAGGATTTCAAACCAGGATCAATGATTTAAAGTAAGTTTTCAAATTAAGGTTTCAAAACAGGGTTAGGGTTTCAAATTAAGATTTCAAACCAGGCTTAGGATTTTAAGATAGGATTTCAAAGCAGGGTTTTAAGCTATAAATTGGATTTCAAACTATATTTAAGGTTTGAAGCCTTGGTTAGAGTTTCAAGACAGGATTTGGTTTCCAAACTTGGGTATCAAGTTAGGGTTTCAAGTCTAGGTTATGGTTTCAAGCTGGACAAAAGAGTATCTGAGCAACCGTGTTGTGGAACATTTCCATGACAGTCAATGAAAAAGATTGCTAAAATGTCTTCTTCAAATATGTAAGAATATTGAGCTTGTGTCAGCTGTTCAAATTTAGTAAAGGCGAGGTTGTTCAATTTGATGGACGTGGCCTTTAAAAGGTCGTAAAATGTCTAAAAACCCGGCTTTGGCTTTAATAGGCACGTCATGTCCTTTTTGTTTTCCTTCGCATTTGATTAGAAAAAAAACCCCCAGAAAAACAATACTGTTACCCATAATCCCTCACTTCACCCGTCACTCTGTTGCATCCAGTGAGTCCCTTTTCTGCATGTACCTGCCATCATGTTTTTTGTTTTGTTTTTTTACTCATGACTCACAGTGGATTCATCTCTCATGCATAAGAATAGCAGCAGGCTGGCACGCCATTCGGAGGAAGTGTCAACAGGTCAATTAGGACCCACCCCGCGTTTGATTTTATTTATTTATTTTTGTAATTAATTTTTTTACACACATCAACAATTGCAATTATGAAACTCCATGACAGCAGGCAGTGAGCCATTGATTTGCTTCATATATTTGTTGACGAGTTGGGAGAAGCTTTTTTTTTTCCCCCGAGGCGGTCCTGAATTAAATGCCCCCCTCGGGCTTGATGGAAGAGGGAACGGCCGCGGCGCCAGCAGCAGCTTTGCCAATGTAGCCTTTTTTTTTTTTTTTTTTTTGCCCCAAGAGGCCATACAAGCGGGCTGCGCTCGCCATTAACGTGACGGCTAACTGCAGGTGTGATTTATAGCGGCCAAATATGAGCTTCTCACTACCCCATCACCAAAAAAAATTATGTATTTATTGTATTGAAACGTGGGTGTCTGATAAAAAAAAAAAAAAACAGTATCTCCACTTTATGATGGTCTCCACAGAATCAGGTTCTCCTACATGTTATGACCCGATGTTTTTACTACTTTTCAGACCACCACTTTTCCCGCAAGATAGTAAAAAGCAGTTTTATAACTTGTTTCTAACAAGTTCCTCATATCTTTGTATCTCCATTCACCCCATGAACTGCTCTTCAAAACGCACAGTTACTCGTCATCAGACCAACAATTTCTTTTCCCACAAAAAAGTTCAAAGTAGCGAAACGACCGATGAAAGCATGTTTTATGCTGTTTGTTTTTTTAGCAAGTGCCTCCACTGGCTGCCAGAACTGTCCTTAAAACACATACTTCCTCTTCAGAACAACCGAACTTTTGCACAAGATGGTACCAATATGTTTTATAACATCGTGTTTTTAACAAGTATCTCCATTGGCCATTAGAACTGTGCTTCAAAACACACACTTCCTTCTCAGAATGCTACTTTTTCTGCAAAAAGGTCAAAAGTGGCTAGCAAACAATTAAAACATGTTTTTAACAAGTATCTTTTCAATAAAACCAACATCGAGAACTGCATACAAGCCACTTATGTAGTCTCTCATGCGAAATTCTCTACAGTGTTTTGCCTCTTCTGTTCTTTTTCAATGCATTTGGTTCCATTTTTCCATTTTCGTGCCAATGCGAGACACAGTAATTTTTATAGGTCATTTCAGGCGCAGCACACAATGACTTTTAAGCCTCCCGAAAATGTAAAAAGCTGCATTATTCCTCGTGTGACATCCAATCCCCGTGTAAACCTCCCCAAACGTCGACGTCCTCCATTCCATTCCGCCTAATGGGAATTCACATTTGGCGTGCCTAAGTGCTGCCCTTAAAAGCACTGCTCTAATGCGGCGCCGCTCGCAGCCGCCTTCCTTCCATTTATTTCATTCACGGTCACGCTGATGCGCAGAAAATTCCTCTCAGATGCTTATGTGTGTGCAGGGAGATTTACATTTTGTGTCCAAAGTCATTTCAGCGTTGAGTGACTTCTCCTAATGACGCCGTAACTCGTCCTTTGGGCCACGGTCACGTGTGGGCCGGCCGGCTTTTTCTCCTTCTTTGGTGACAACTGATTAACTCCATAAATGTGATTGTTTATCTGGCTTTATGATGTGACTGTTTGGCTGCATTTTTTTTATATTGACTTCTCTCAGCAGGTGCAAAATTTAAGCACCTAATAATTCAAGTGTACTGCAGTCACATTTGAACGAGTCCACTTTATGACACAGTGGAGAAAGGACAGTGAGATCTGCCAGGAACACAGTCAGATTCCAGCTGAGAAAAAGGATGCAAAAGAAGTTTATAAGGATAACTTGCCTAAGGATAAAACAACATAGCAGGGAAAGGTCAGGAAAATCTGCCAGGAACACAGTCAGGCAAAGTCATCTTGTTTTTTGTCCTTGTTGCCAGGCAGAATTTGCAGGGCACTATCAGTAGGAAAGACACACACTAGGACACTGGTGTCAAACTAATTTTTGGTTTCCGTCAGAGGGTCATGACTGTGACTCAACATCCATCCATCCATCCATTTTCTGAGCCGCTTCTCCTCACTAGGGTCGCGGGCGTGCTGGAGCCTATCCCAGCTGTCATCGGGCAGGAGGCGGGGTACACCCTGAACTGGTTGCCAGCCAATCGCAGGGCACATAGGAACAAACAACCATTCGCACTCACAGTCATGCCTACGGACAATTTAGACTCTCCAATTCATGCATGTTTTTGGGATGTGGGAGGAAACCGGAGTGCCCGGAGAAAACCCACGCAGGCACAGGGAGAACATGCAAACTCCACACAGGCGGGGCCAGGGATTGAACCCGGGTCCTCAGAACTGTGAGGCTGACGCTCTAACCAGTCGGCCACTGTGCCGCCTGACTCAACATATTATTAATTATATATATATATATATATATGTTCGTATAGATTCTAGCAGGAATCGTGAAAGTTGACGCACATGATTTGGTTTCGCGGGCCACGTAAAATGATGTGGAGAGCCGGATTTGGACCGCAGGCCTTGAGTTTGACCTCTGTGCACAAGGAAGTGACTACAAAAACAACACTATGATGAGATGTCTATTTTATTTTTTTGTCATTGGACACTCTGTATTAATTACAAAATATGTATTGAGATGAATGAAAATAGCTTTCCCCCCTTTGTTTGAAAGCAGAAAACACCACTGAGGCACTGATACGTTTGATTGATTTGATTAAAGATTTTGAGTTGCTGCTCTGTATTCAATATAAAATCCGCATTGGGACAAAACGTTTGAGACAAATAATTTTGGGTGATCCCTGACAACATCAAGATGCCAAAAGATGGTAAAAGCGGCAAGATGAGCATGAGTGTTAAAAAAATAAAATAAATAAATAAACTCATGGCTGAGGCGCAAAACAGAAGGAAAGTCAGCACCAACAACCCCAACATGAAGCGTTTGAAGTATACGGTACTCAACCCTTCCTCCAATACGCGGCTGACGGATAAACGCTCACGAGTGAACGATTCCAGCATCGTGAATGGATGGGCTGAATGCTGTCCTCAACAGACCACCTCACACAAATGAGGACGCGATCAATCGACTACCACAGGTACAGATCAATCTTGATTTAAACAATCTGCCTGAAGTAGAGAAAGCCATCCACCAGATGTCAAATGACAAAGCTCCGGGAGCTCATGCAATCCCAGCGTAAGACTACAAGCACACTGGGCCAAAACTGCACAACAAGATGGCTCAATTGTTCGAAACCATCTTGGCCAAGGAGGGCATACGCCTCCATTGTACAACTCAAACAGGCATGTGACAACCACAGAAGCATCACCTTCCTCTGCATTGCTGGAACGATCCTAGCCAGAATCTTCCTGAAGCGCCTCACTGGACAGCTAGAGCAGGGGCACTGCATAGGCAACCCCCGGCGGGCTGCCCCTTTGTGACCCCGGAACTGTTAGGGCCCTTTCCGAATCCAAAATCAGACGACATCCGCTTAGTGCGCAGTCGACCAGCCCCATTCATTGTTAGTGCGAGGCTGCGGGTGCACTAAGTGGTCGCTTGACATGTGGCAAGCGCACCCTAATTTGAAAATGATTACTTGACTAAGTGTTTTGGTTGTTGACCGGGTCTCCATGCCAACGACACACAGACAGCCTGTCGGAAAGGCCCTAAGTTAATATGTCGTTGCGGAAAATATATTAATCAGCGGTCTTGTTCATGTGGTTTGTGCGTGGGCAGTGACGTCAAGCTGGAAGCAGAAAGCGCAACTAAATCCATGTGTACCGGATTATAAATTTATTTTGTCTGTGTTTATCGATCACAAAGTGAGCAGTGACACAAGTGTACTGTAAGTGCCTTTTTTTTTTTTTTTTTTTTTGCAGTAGCCATTACCTGTTGCAGCAGAATGCATGAATAGAGTTTTTTAGTTTGTGAAAGCTACGCGTATCCATCGCCAAGTAAGCCACTTCCGCTACCGGAAGTGGTTCAGATTTCTTTTAGAAAGCGCATAATACAGAAAGTGTCGAGTACATTTTGCTAAGTGTTTTTCATAGATATCGTTTGTTAGTGTTGGATACTATTTGATTATTTTGTATTATTCATCATGTTTCGGTTGATTTACTAATGTTGCCGACAATCCCCCATCACAAGGTGTCACTAGACTGTCTTGCCCCCAGTCCCAGAAGCTTCAGGGCATAGATTGGCTTTATCATCCGTCTCCACAATCACCCCAACACACAAGACGGATAATGCATCAAGATGGTCCTCTTCCTGTAGGAAGGACGAAGAAGAATACGACGCACATTGACAGTAAATAAACCCACCGTCAGCACATTCATGAAATTGAGTGCTTTTAGGTTCTTTTAATGCCAAAAACAACAACAACAACAAAATACATTCTTGTTCAATTGAAAAAGAAATCAAACATTCACAATATGCCACTAGCATTTATGAAGCAAACGAAAATGAAAGTGGAGTTTTTTTCTGATTAATAAACAAAATGTATCATTTTGATGCTAATCTTGCACCAGTAAATAAAATGTTAATACTTAAGTGATGTGTTACATTCAATATCACACACACAAACACACACACGTTTACAAGGACACTTGATGTGAAACAAAAAAGGATAAAGGTCACAAGAATTTGAGTTATGTTTTTTCTTTTAAAATATAAAAAACTCTTAGTATGATGCAGTGCAAAAAACACAATATTAATAAACATACTTTTCAATGAATACATCATCTTTACCTATGTAAAAGCAGATTTCGTTTGTATTGGATTTAATCACATTGTTGCAGGTGTACCTAACGGAGGGGCCAGTAAGAGCCTTCCATCAATGAGGTGCAAAACAACAGCAAACTGAAAACGCTGAAGAAAAGGGTAGCGGCGACGCCCCGAAAATGAAGTCAATCGCATGTAAACTGATCTGAGAGCTGCCGGGTGACTGCAAAAGCACAGTGCGTGTCCGTGCGTGCGTCTGCCTTTGAGGTAAACAAGCACAATTACATCATCAAAGCCCTCACTAGAATAAAAAAAAAAAAAAGAAAAAAAAGTGGTAAATAAATGCCTTGCTGTCTGTCACCGTTGACAGTGACCCGAGGCATTGCCAGAAGGACTCGAACCCGTGACCCCCCCCCCCACGCCCCTCTCACCAGTGTTGCTACTACGGCAATATCTTTCACTGGGTTCTGTGTTAAAGGCAAAGGCTGATAAACATCAGGTCTTTAGCGAGATCTCTCCTTGAAAGAGGCTAAAGTCAAGGTCTGATTTGTACGTTTGTAGACCTAAACGCGGCTGGGATTTGCTACATGCAAAGAACACGTGAAAAGGAGGCCTGGGTCCGGACTGACCCACTAGCATGTTCTGAAGCTACAGCATGAATGTGGTTACCATGCACGCTAGCTAGCTAAACAGGCGCCTGCTACTTTGGTTCCTGCTAAACGGGCGTATTTCCGCAAAGAGTGGCCAAGTTATTTACTCCACTGCAGTTTGGGGAAGGCGAAACCGGTATGTTACAATTCTGAGTGAAAGTGCAGTCTAAAGCAAAATAAAAAGGACGGCTGTAGAAAAACGTGGACAACAAATGTGCTGTAGCCGTAGTGGTTTAGCTTCCAGACAACATCACGGAGCGAGCACAAACCGTCAGTCAAATGGAATCCTAATCGACAACCGTCTTCGTATACGGTAAAATTGTGTATTAAGAACAAGAGACCGGGTGAAATAAATGACCCCGGAACATAAACATGGACTCACGCAATTACTTTTTCACACAGGGAGAGGTAGATTTAAATATTTTTTTTCCCCTCAATAAATAAAATCACCATTTAAAAACTGTATTTTATCTTTAATTAGGTTTTCTTTGTTCGATTTTTATATTAGTGTGATGATTTGAAACATTAAAGTGGAGAAACTATGCAAAAAAATAATAAGAATAATTTGAGGAAGTGTAAGTAGCCCTGTAACATACACATTGTGAAGTAACCACACAACCGGAGTCGAGCGGAACACTAATCGTCACTAAGGTGTTTAGATGCAGCCGGTGACTGGGCGTCTATTAGAGGGACGGCCACTATTTGAGGAAATACGGTGGTTTAAAAAAATACTCGATAAATAGAAATAAAAGCATCGGGAGGTTGTAAGTCGTCTCACTGTGCTACAGTAAAGCCGATGAAGGACAAGCCTGAAGGATAAATGAAATGTGACGCCTCATGAATCACCATCCTGAGCACAAACACCTGGGGGAACTGGCATGACAAGAAGGTGGGCGACATGACGCGAGGCTTGACATGAAGAAGAAAAACAAGAAGAGGAAGGAAGGGGAGCCACAACTTTATGGAGTGTGACCATGTCCAAGTCCAACTGCACGGATCTCTGCTGAATAAATTAACAAGTAAACACACGGAGCTAACTTGCGCCACTGAAAAAAAATCAAAACTGATGACACCCGCGAAGGCGTCATGAGGGTTTACACAGGAAATGACGGAGCATCTGCCTTCGGTTGCGGGTAAGTCGTGCCGGACATCCGACTCCCACGCCTGCCTTTGACCAGGACGCGTCTTCGGTTAAATTCGCTGTGACATCTACAAAAAAATGCCGGCTAACCCGTCTAAGGGACACCTTCTTCCATCAGTTTTGACTTCAGTGAAGGCTTCATGAGGGTTTGCAGTGTCAATGTCTCTGCCTTCAGTTGTGGCTCGGTCCACGCAGACACTCGATTCTAAGGTCCCTAGATCGCGCCTAACGTGACCAAGAGTCGCCATAGCTCGCAATGACATCTGCATCTCCAGCTAACAGTTTCTTCCTTCGGTATTAAAGAAAAAGTGAGTCTTGGCTGGACTGCTGCTCCATGATGTGAATGCCAAAAAGCGTCCGGTGTCCGCCAAACAAGCAAAAACCTGATGGATGATGTTTGGAACGAGCGTTTTCGAGCATCACGACAGCTGCCAGGGCGGGTTGAAGAACTTGATGGCGTGGTTTTTCGACCATTTGGCGAACACCGTCTTCTCTGTGACGAAGCGGTGCCCTCCATAGGGGGCGCTCTCGTGCAGGAGGTACTCGGCGCACTCGTCCCGGCTGCCGGCCTCGTAGTAGTGGTAGGGGACTTTGCGGTAGCCTTCGGTCCTACGGGGGGCGGAAAGAATTGAGTAATTTCACCACTTTAGCCTTCACTCCCTTCACAACAAGCAGCACTTTGACATATAGTGAACAGTTCCTCAAAAAAGAGGCTTCAAGTTTACTGTTGAACCAAAAATAAAACAAAGACAATTACGCGTCGTTAATTTACATCATATAGCTTTGCCTTGGGGAAGTCAGTTTAGCTTAATGCTAACTACTCTTGGCAAAATGCCATAGACAGGCTAATGAATAGCAGTGTTATAACCCTCTAAGCAATGGATACAACACATATAGACAGACATGATAACAATACTCACAGGCATATATTCTTTATCCCTTGCATTACTACAGCTTACTGAGCCAGTTGTGAAACTCTTCTTTGTATTTGCTTCTGGTATACTGCCACCAGGTGGCCAAGGCATGCACAGCAGAAGTAGCAGCACAATGTCCATTGAATTGAGGCAAAGAAATGTGCCAAAAACTGTTTAATTCTTTTCTATTTTTATTTAGTTATTTAGTTTGTTCTCCTCAATGGTTCTTGTCATTGTCGTTATTTGCCCAGTTTCCTGCGTTACGAGTTTGAAGTGGAAACCACAGACGCCCAGAGCAGGGCTGAGCAGACCCGTTTATGTATCGTATAGTGGAAAGGGGCTAATAGTTGTGTTTCCCCCACACACGCACAGGCCGAGTCTTACTTGCAGTAGGTGTCGTTGATCATGCCATAGACGTGGATCTCTTTGCACATGTCCATGGCGAGGATGAGCGTGAACCAGCCGGTGCTGAGGTACGACCCTGACTGGATCCTGTACGCACAATCAAACAGGCATAAATCCTAAGCAGAACATTTATTTATGTATTTCTTTATTTATTTTGCTTTGTTTATTGGGCCCCCTACAAGGACGACACAGCACTGCAATTCATTTTTAATGATGCGAATGAGCAATGCCGCCGTGTCAGCTCGCTCAAGCGTTTCTTCATTCTACCGGAGAGTAATAAGTCATTGTAGACCACGTGAATGCCGCTGCTGCTTGTTTTCGATTACTTTCTTGACAAAGGCGACTAACTAGCTACTTGTAATGCCACAAGAACCCATATGAGGAATATCAAATTGGTGTTGCTACATTGGAGAATTTGGGGGAAAACAATATAAATGTTTATTTGTGATAAATGTAAATTTGTGAGTTTCATAGGCAGTGGAGTTTGGGGACATTTTCAAGCAAAAACCAGCACTTTTGTGGTCTTTTGTGGTCTATATGAGGTCATATTGACAAAATAATTATTTGCACTGCTTGTTACTGCTATCGTCAGGGCCTTGAATATGAGGTATGACTGAATGTGGTTTGTCGCACAATGATTTTTTTGTCCTTGTTGCTGAGTTACTTCTTTTTAGATGACATTATCATGCGAACACACAGCAAATTCTTGCTCATAGAAAGCGCCCATCATACATAACCTTCTATTTGAAGGTATGAATACGATGATTTTGTGAAGATTTTTGTTCATTATGTAGTCATACAAGGTCATGCTGACAAAGTAATTGCAAATGTGAAAGCCCACATCATGACCTTCAATTTGAGGTCTGACATGATGTTATTTTTTTGCTTAATGGCTTCGGCCCTCGTTACTGGCGAACTTTGTCGAGATTGGTGACATTTATTGTTGGCCCTTAAATGATCAATGTCATATTGACAAAATAATGACCTATCTGGAAAACCCTCACCATGACCTGTTCATTCAAGGTATAACTCAATGCAGACCAGGACAAAAACAAACCAGCTGAGCAGCTCTGTTGCTGCTACGCCTCCACAAAGTTTGACAGCCATCAGATAAAAAAATATTGAATGATTGCATTTTTTTGTGTTTGACCATGCTGTGACGTTGAACTTGATACTTTGTCAAGCAAAAATCTCTGAAACCAAAAAAAAAAACAACAACAAAAAAACAATTGGAGTGAATATTATTTGAAAACTGCTCTGAAACAAAACACCATGTTCAGTACACAATATAATGCATACCACAGCAGCCCACGCACAGAAAATGTCACCTGTGACTAACGGTGTCAGCATTCACTGTTTCTCGTCACATTTTAAAGCCATGTCGCTGACAAACCGGAACAGAACATTCCCACTGCTATCATACCGTGAACATCTGGATGTTCTGTTCCTGAAGGACAAACAGACACTCCAGACGTTTCAAAATGGCGGTCTCATCACAGGGCGGCAGCTGCTGCACGCTGGCTGATGTGCCCAATATCCTTTTAATCTCGCTTTATTAACGGCGATGTCACGCCTGTGTAATCGCGCTTCATAATCGGCTGCGAGCATCCCGTGACTGCGCTTACCCGCATGGAAAAATTGGCCTTTGAGAAGAAAAAAAAAAAAAAAAAAAAGATGCTGTTCAACAGCTCGACCATGTTGCTCTCAGAGATGGAATTCATTATTTTTGAGATGTAGTATTTGTACGCACTAACTGAACACTAACGACATCTTAACTGCTTCTGTCTGTACATACCAGGGCAATTCTCATTGCAGCTATAATTTAGTGTCCTTCCAAAGGTGACATAATATAAACGAAACAAAACAAAAAAACAAAAAAGAAAGTTGACTCCTGAATGATAAAAGTTAAATAAAGTAAAACTACTCAAAAGAGGCCAGACACATAATATGGAGAGCAATACTGTCCCCAAGTGGCATCAGTGTATTTATGTATGGTCAAAGGAATTTGTGTGTGTAACTGAAATTGAATGAATCGTTGTTGTTTTTTTTCAAATTGTCTATTTTGAACATATTTTCAACCTAGCCATAATGAAAAAAAGATCGTCAATTTGCTGTTATTTGTGCTCGTATTGCAATGCCCCAAGATGCCACAAGTTGGCGCCAGAGTCTTGCCTGATCTAAAAGTAGTACTTTGGCACCATCTTGCTGCCATGGAACTACATGTATATTTAAATGAAGGCAGGTCAAAACCCTGGCTAATATAAAACTAGTGCTTTGGCATCATCTTGGGGCATCTCCATGTCATGTCTTGCATGTGTGTCCTGCGTTTCCCCCGCGTGTCGTGCTCACCTCCTCCCAATTTCGCCTTCCTCACCTGCGCCTCGTCATCCCTGATTACCTAATATTTTGAACCTTGTGTCTCATTCCGTCTCCTTGCCAGTTCGTTGCATCTTGTCGTCGCATTCCAGCATTCCTTGTTCTCGCCACTGACGCAATAGTTCAAGCCTCGGCCCTGTTTGATTGCTGGCATTGCCTTTGCTGACTGTCTATCTGTGTACCCAAACCCCAGAACTGTGATGCAGATGTTCTAGCCATTAGTCTACCATGCTACCCCGTGCACAATCCAACTGAAGAATATTTTAATGATTGCGCTGTAAAAATGGTGGCTAACGAAAAGGATAACGTGCCAAATGTGTTGCCAAAGATCCATGGATGGGATCGCGGCGTCTAATGGATGCTTGGGCAGGAAAGCGGGCATGACAGCGTGATTTAAGCGAGGTCGCTTATCTGCCGCCGCTGGCCGATAGGATCCGACGGGAACCCACTGCGCAGCTCGGCGGGCGGCGGCGATAAACCTCGTGTGTGCGGCTCGCAGATTACGGCCAACGGATAACAGCCGTGACACGTTTTGGTAAATGGAAAGCGGTCTGCGGGATGTCTGCTCAACCAGCAGGGGGTGCCGTTAGTTAACAGTCGAGACAGGCTGCAGTAGGAAGCAAAACAGGATGTAAACATCCTTCGATCCATTTTGTAGAGCTTGACCTCATTACGTACTCGTGTCTAGGGACGGGAATGGCTAAAAATTTAGCGATTCCGATTCCATTATCGATATTGCTTATCGATCCAATTCCTTATGAATTCTCATATCGTCATTATATATGATATGATAGTACATTCCACCATTATTGTGACCTACAACTTGTGCAATTCAAAACAAAATTAAATCTTTTAGCGGGGTAGTATTAAAACCCACCTGAGATCATTTCATTGCACAGTGTGCACACCCACATTTAATTGGGGATGAGGCTGTTTTAGTAGGCTTTTCCTGACATTGTTTTTACTTTCTAGCCAAAGCCTGGTTTTGTGCTAACACTGACAGCAATATTGAAATGTTCAGAATTGCTTCCACCTTGATTAAGGCTCCAGGACCAGCTGAAGAAGAACAGCCTCAAAGCATGATGCCACCACTATACTTCACTGGTGTTCTTTTGGTGATGAGCAGTGTTGTGTTTGCACCAAACGTAACTTCTGGAATTTTGCAAAAAACACACTTGAAATCTCCCAAACACATGTTGAAAAATGTGGGATGCTGTCCGAAAGTAACAATAATGCAAAAGGACATGATACGTGAGTGACTAACTTCACGGCCAGTTCCCAGCATCACAAAAGTCCATTACACAAAGGCGCCATCCTGTCTCTGTTACGGCGGCAACAGGACCTCAGAAGGTGGGACATTGACGATCGACTTTTCACCTGCACCCGATCGCCATCTTATGAGGCGCCTCATAAACGCCCCTCTTTAGGAAATGGCCCCCAGCGCAGTGGAAGTCACTGTGATGAAAATCACCCGCTGGTCCATCCACTCAGTCGGCACAGCACATATTACTCCTCTCGCCGTATATTCTGGCAATATTTCATATATTACTCTAATAGTAAACACTGGGGAAAAAAACACACAAATTTGTTTTGTTGGTTTAGTCCTTGTAGGAAGAGCAGATGCGAGAAATGCTGATCCTCTGACTAACACGGAAACTGCTGTCCCGCCTCGTAGTCACAAACATACAATTATGTTTACAGGTCACTCTCTCCCTTGAGGTATGACTTGATGTGGTTAGTTGCACAATGATTTTTTTTTACCTTGTTAGTGATGAACCTTTAGTGTGGACTCGTGGAGATTGATGACATTTTTTGGGTCAAGATGTCATTTAGGGTGATTATGACAAAATCTTTACATAGCTGGAAAGCTTTCATTATGACCTTTAAGATGTGACACAATGTGGTTTGTTGCAAAATCATTTTTGATGTTGTTATTTTTAGTGTATAGTTGTGACATTTCCAAGTACAAAACAAAAAACTGATTTTTGGGTAATAATGTCATCTTATGAAGTGATATTGACAAAACAATTACATGGAAAATGCTCACCAAGACATTTCATTGAAGGTATGACTCGATGTGGTTTGTTGTACAATTAATTTTGAATTCTTTACTGGTGAACTTGTAGAGTAAATTGCAGAATTTCTGACAGCAGATATTTGGTCATTTGCAATGTCATACAAGGTCATATTGACAAAATAATTACATACAGTGGAACCTCGATAAAACGGACCCAGATATAACGGATATCGGCTAAGCCGAACCTGCGACTGACTGGCGATCAGTTCAGGGTGCAGTCCGCCTTTCGCCCAAAGTCAGCTGGGATAGGCTGCAGCACCCCGCGACCCTGAACAGGATAAGCGGTATTGAGAATGGATGGATGCATGTTTATTGCCGCTGTGGTGGAATGCAGGCAGAGAATCGGACTGACGTATTTCCAGGGAAAAAAATTTATCAAGCTGATCGCCTTTGGCATCGGCTTTGGAACTAGGAAGTACACTAATTCCTCGCAGCTCATGAAAGCGACTCGCCTATGATGAGTATTGTACTTCAACAATGTCACCATGACCAAGCACACCGGCGTGGTAAGTTTGGAACAAATGTGAAACTTTCAAACATTTCCAAGCTTTTTGAAATATTTATTTACAACAACTTTATACTGTACTGGGCATTTTAGGCCACGAAAAAAAACTACAAAACAATAATTTTGAACAGTATAATCAAGTGGGAGGATATGGCCTTAAAAAAAAAAGTGCTTCAATGTAACGGACTATCGGCTATATCAGACGACCCCCCGCCCCCCCCCGCCCTACTAGTCCGTTCTATCGAGGTTCCACTGTATCTGGAAAGATCGCTTTTGAACGTTTCAAGTGAGGTATCACTCTATGTGGTTTGTCCACAATAGTTTGGGACATTATTCATAGTAAAATTAGTGTCGATTGGAGAAATTCAAGGGAAACAACAGCACTTTTTTTATAATTAGATCCTCATACAAGGAAATATGGACAAAGTAATTACATACTGTATCTGGAACGCTCTCTTCAGGATCTTTGGTTTGTTGGAACATATTTTTTAATTGATTTTGAATTTTTTTGTCAATACGAGGTTATACTGACAAAATAATTACCTAGCTGAAAACCTCTCATCGGGACCTTTAATTTGAGGCACAACTCAACGTTGTTTGTGCGCAATGATTTCTGACCTTTACTGGTGAATTGCAAGTGTAGAAATGTGGATATTGGTGACACTTTCATAGAGAACAGTTCTTTTTTGGGTGATTACATCATCTAATAAGGTTATTTTGACCAAATTGCCAATCTGAAAAGCTCTCACCATGACCTTTGATTTGAGATACGACTCGACATGTTTTGTGCAGTGATTTCTGACCACAGTAGAAATGTGGATATTGGTGACATTTTCAAGCAGAAAAACATCACTTTTTTGGTCCTTACATCATCTCTTAAGGTCATATTGACCTAATAGTTACATTTCTGAAAAGTTCTCACCAGGACCTTTAATTTGAGGTACAACTCAACGCCGTTTCGGCATAATGATTTTTGACTTCAGTACTACTTTATTTCCATTTTGACTCACCTGTCCTTGCCTGTCTCTTTCTTGAAGGCCATGTCGCAGTAGTTCATCCTGTCCTCTGTGGTGGCGTAGATGCGCGCATGCGGGTAGCTGTCGGCCGCCTGTCGCAGCATGTTGTACACCACGCCCTTGCCGTCGGTGCGCATGTTGCGCAGCGGTCCCCACACCACGTACACCGTGTCGTTGTTTTGGCCGAAGAAGTGCTGAGGCCTCTGCAGCAGCAGCGGCACGCTGGTGTGCGACACCACCCGAAGCGTGGTGCGGCGGCCCACGTCGCGCTCGAACCCCCGCGTGGGCGCGTTGTTCATGCGCCAGATGCACGGCGAGCTATCGATGAGCGTCCCCGCCGCCTGGCCCAGCATCTGGCCCGAGCTGGACACCACACTGCACAGCTCACACTTCAGCTTCAGGGGCTGCCGTGGGGATAATGGGCATAGGAAACAGGGCAAGGTTAGCGTCACACTCTTTTTATTTTTATTTTGTGATTGACCTTTTGCGAACAAAATGCTTTGATTTGAATTTGGGCTGGCCTCATGTGTTTGAGTCCATCTGTTTGCACGTTTACCCGTTTTATATTTGTAAGTTTCTATTTCCTTTTTTTTGTACCCTTGATAAGACACTCAGCCAGATTTGGTCTTGACTAGGGTTGGGAAAAAAAATCAAATAACTCGGCTAAGTCGAGTCCGCCGGGACCACAAAAAAAATAATAAATAAATAAATAAATGTTTTGCCCGCAACCATGTTTGCGCCGCCAGAACCAATGTTTCACACGGACATTTATTGCAGACGGACGCAGTGTTGGGTCACTGATAAACTTTGCCAAAAATGACAGAGGAGCATCTGTAAGACACTATTAGATGTGTAATGTACATATAACATGATGTATGAGTAAGCTGAATGGTAGTTAGTGTTTTTCTTATTTTCTAAAAATGGTAATCACTAGTGCGCCAATGTTAATCGTGAATGCTAACCATTTAGCAAATGCTGATTCTGTTGTCTACAAATTCTGTACAGAGTTTATGACATACACACAGTACCAACATATGCAGTTTAAGGATGGAAGTCCAGCCCTCAGGAATGAGAATAAAATGTATGTTAGTCGTAAATAAATAAATACAATTTCAGACTCAAGTACTCGACGAAATATCTATAGGATAATTGATTGATTCTTATTCAACAAGAAGGAGAGAAAACTGACTGCTGAGTGCATTTAGACGGCTTCTCATGCCAGGCGTTGGCTGTACAAAACTTTTGTGTGTGTTATAGTTTACATTACATAACGCTTTACGTTAAATTATTGGTAACTTATTTTCACACTAAAAATGTGACTTCAAACATTGCCTGTACAGTTAACAAAAGTTGTGTAATAAATGGCAACAATTTGGACGCTAGAACGAATTATTGGTAGTAAGACTAATGCACAGGATCAGTGAATTATTGGTGTTTCAGAGGTTGTTGCTCAACTGTCAACAGGCAGGCACAGAGCGTCTTTCAAGGAGAATGACTCGGCGTAGGCGGTGGTGTCCGCCGGGAACGATTGCACTAATGTAATAATTACGGCCTATTAATAAACGCCATCTTGAGCATTTTAATCAAGGGCGAGATGCAGCTCACAGCACAGTGGGCATCGTTTAGCGACTTCAACGCCACAGCTTCCCAAATGCCCACTCTCTGCTTTTTTTTTTTTATGTACAGTTTGTGGCAGGATTATCAGGATTACAGAAGATGCCTGCAGGAGGTGATGTTTCATTTATTTACAGCAGGGGTGAGCAAACTATTGTGCTCAAAGGCTACAATTTATTTTTAAACCCGAAAGAGGAGCATGGTCATTCGCAGATGAAGTCAAATTTAGATAATCACAGCATAGGTAAAATATGTTTAAAACAAAATACTAATACAGTAGTGCCTTGAGACACGGGTTTGATTCATTCCATAACCACACTCATATTTCAAATCATCTTTCTCAATTGAAATGAATGAAATTAATCTCCTCCAGTCGCCTCAAAAAACACTCAAATTCATTTTATGAGTTTTTTTAGAAGAAAAATTGCACTCAACAGTATTGCGCTGTATAAAACACAGTAATATTTGCTCTCCGCATAACCTGCGAACACGGAAAATGCGATTGCAAAACCCCGCTGTACCTAATGTATTGTCCGTCCATCATTTCTGTCCTCCTGTGGGGTCAAGTGGCTGTTGGCAACCAGCTCAATGGCGCATTACCGCCACCAACAGATATTGTTCTTCCACTGCAAGGAAACCAATGTGAAATGATGGTAACGTTTGTTGCCGCCATCTAGTGGTGGGGGTCTGAAGCGCATTTGTATCTGCACTTGTTGCTCGTATCTCAAGATAAAAAAAAATCAGCCAAGCGACGGCTTGTATCCATCCATCCATTTTCCAAGCCGCTTCTCCTCACAAGGGTCGCGGGCGTGCTGGAGCCCATCCCAGCTATCTTCGGGCAGGAGGCGGGGTACACCCTGAACTGGTTGCCAGCCAATCGCAGGGCACATAGAAACTAACAACCATTCGCACTCACAGTCACACCTACAGGCAATTTAGAGTCTCCAATTAATGCCTGTTTTTGGGATGTGGGAGGAAACCGGAGTGCCCGGAGAAAAAAATTGTATCTTGAATAAATTTGTAAATCAAGGAACTCGTATCTCAAGGCAGCACTATATTTTTTATCATTCACACTACATGAACTAACTGTTTGCAGGATGTCACTCCCCAAAATTTGACTTTGTTACATACAGTCTTGACGATTTTTAATCAGAGACAGGGAAGCGATTGACATGCAGCGCCATTTTTATTTCGGGACTATAAAGTGTAAATTTCCCTGGCTTGAGGGCTCTTCGTCAGCATCTGAGAGTGTAACCGATTCATAGCGATAATGTTCCACAGCCACTTAACGACGCCGCTTCCTCGCCTCTCCGTTCTACGTCGTAACCACCCGGGGCCCATTCAATTAACGTACTCCCTAAATGGGGTATTATATGCCGCTCTTAAAACCTATATAAGTTATGATCACACGCATATATTTGATGGGCTCCCTCATACGGCTCCTTTGCCAAAAACATCCCTATATTATCATTGCACTCATATTAAAGTAAGTAACAGTTAGTGTCGGTATGATTATGTTAAGAACAGCGTTATGTCAGTGTGGTATGGGCAAAAGTCGCATTTTAGCATTTACTGTCATACAAGTGCAAAAAGAGAAGTTAACCATTGTATAAAAAAAAACGAAGATAAGATACAACTCGCCCTTTGAAAACACATAACACAAAGAAAACAGGAGGTTAACAATTTTTTTAACATTAAATTTCACACAACTATAAAATGAAATCAACCACTAACCACCAAGCATAGATGAGCATATGGCAGACAGCTTCAGAAGCAAACATAGCAGTCTCCATCTTTACTCAGTGGTCCTTCTTGTCAAACAGCAACAAATGCCAGTCACCGAAGATCCAAAACAAAATGCTTTGTTTACAAAAGGTTGGTCAACATCAACTCTGACTGAGTGGGCTATCAAGGGAATAAAAGAGGAAGTCGAAGCGTACCAAAATAGAAGCAGTAACAGCACAAGCAGGTTGACTCAAATGCAATGAACGACACCAGTCACTGAAGATTCAAATCAGAGAGTCCTATCTAGGGGCGGGAACAAAAAAAAAACACAAAACAGGAACTAGAAACCGACCAAAATAAAAGCAGACGGCACAAACAGACTGACTGAAATGCATGAATACCGTCACAGAAGATCTAAATCAGTCTGTCGTGTACAAAAGGTTGGTCAAAATCGCCTATGACTGAGAGTTCTGGCAATTGAACAAAAACAGGAAGTAGAAATCTGCCAAAATAAAAGCAGAAACATCACAGATGATGATGATCCAAATCAAAGTCCTAAGGCCTATAGACTCCATTGAGAAAAGCTACGATTTCAGCAGCACTTTGCGCGTGTGTGTGTGCGAGCCATAGAGTAGGCAGGCAGGATGTTGATATTTCACACCTGCAAGAGTCGGTGAAAAGAGGGATGCCGTCATGCATTAAACATGCAGGTGAGAAGTTTATAACCCCTCCACTGACACGGCGCTACGGACGGCGGGAGACTACCATCCGGGAGAAATATGAGCGCTTGTTAAAAGTGTTGCTGGCCAGGGCTTAAGGAAGACTAACTGCCACCCCCAGGCCCCCAACAAGCACCTACGCTGGCGTTCGCCGCCTGGATGGGTCCGGTCGATGCGGAAGGGAGAAAGCTCAGAGCAAGAGATTCCGAGGCTGGACGTTCATTTGCCGTTTTCCGCCGGGAAATGTGAGCCTCGCTGGTTTTCCTGGCTGCCTCCTCCTCGGCTTGTAATTTCGGGGAATTAAAGCGCTTTGATATTTCAATTTCCATAAATTGCACGGGGAGTATCCAGCATTGAGCCCTTTGAAGGCAGGAGAATGGAATTGTGGAGCGTGGTACAAAAAACGACAAGGAGACATCAAAAGAGACATTTTCCCAACCCGCCGACCTAATGAATTAAGCCGATGCTCGACGAGACGCATCTTCTTAATTGATTGGATGACATTTACGCCCATTCAAACCCCCAACCCCACCGAAGAAAAATACTCACTTCCTGTTTGGGGATGCTGACGTAGCCCGGGTGGGGCTTGAAGGCCTGGTAGGTCTGCTTGGACGCCACCCAGTGGCCGCCGAACGCCTCGCCGAACGCAGGCTGCCACGGGAAGTAAGGCTTCTCGGCCAGGTGGACGGCCACCAAGAAGAGCGACACCGCCACCACCAGTCCGGTGGCGATCACTGACTTCCTCTGTGGGCGAGAGAGCGCAAGAACAGAGATGTTTTACTGTGCATCTGGCACGGCACTCGGCAACGACGACAACAAAACAAGTGTGTTGGAAGCGGGAGGAAGAGACAAAAAAGTCAAGAGGGAGTTCAATTCAATTGTAAATTAATGACAATAAAGTGATTTAATTACAGTAAGTTAGGACCCATTATTTCTGTCATGTTGTAATGTTGGTTTGACCTGACTGATTAGAATACATGACCTGAATAGAGAATACTTTTGAAGATACTCAGTATACAGCACACAAGTATATACAGTAAATGAACAAGTCGTTCAAATAGACACATTGCTCCATCTTGTAATCGGATCAGTGAACAGTTATCGGTTTTGTGAACTCGCTGATCGGTGATCGGCCCCAAACATCCTGATCGTGGAAAGGAAATGAGAGAAAGTGGCAGGGAGTGGAAGAAGGGAGTGAGATGACATTATTAGAAGAAGTGAGACAATGCAAGATGAGATGGGAGGACGAAGCAGGAGAAAGCTGGAGGAAGCGGGATGAAACTGGAGGCCAAATTCAGAGGAGGCGGTATGAAGCAGGAAGATGAAGAAAGTGAGAGGAAGCAGGATGAGACGGGAGGATGACAAGAGAAATATCAACAGGAGCGGGAGGACGAAGAGAAAGTGGGATGAAAGACGGAGAAAGGGAGATGAAGCCATTTTTCAATATACAGCAAAAGGACAATGAATTCTTGACCAATTAGCAATCAGCCTTTTTGTATAAGTGAAGATGAGCTTGTTTACTGGCACATAATCGGTTGAAATGGGCTTGCAAACACGGCGCTTGCCTGGGCGAGCACTCCAGCTCCGTAAACAACGGCTACATTGGGAGCAGGTAATTGCATTGGGGAATAGAATATATTTTTAAAAAACTGCTCTTTTTCAGGTAGAGGGACTTTTACCCTCCGAGAAAAACAAGGAAATAAAAACCTCAAGAAAGCGGTCTTTGTGGGTAACTTCCTGTCATCACGTTTCGACATTGTAAACTAGTTTTTAGGAGGCGACTCGATTATGTTCTGCGACTGCTCTGCTACATAAGAGTCTCAAAACACAGTAAAAATACTCCAAAATCCAAAAACATTTTTCGTTTTTTTTTTTTTTCCCCCTTCTTTCTAGCCACTTCATTATAGTCGTCCAGGTCGCTAAACAAAATGCCGCAAGGCTCGCACTTCCTGCCAAGCCCAGCAGAGGGCGCACTCGCCTCGAGCTGTGCTACAGCATGAAGCTCTTAAAAAATATACCTTTATTTTTTTCATGACACGAGAGCAAAAATCCTTCAATCCAGCTCAAACAAATGCTAATCTGCTAGCGTCCCTAAGGCTCAAAGTGAACGTGTGCTTAATGTGCCCTGGAAAAACAAAGGCGAGCAGGCCCAGCGCGTACGTGCATTTGTGTGTGTCACCTTGTGTGTCACAACTAACGGAACACAATCCCCCAGAGGATAAAGCACTCATATCTGTCCCTTCTACTCGAGGAAACAAACACACACAGACACACACCTCGTGTGCTTCTTAATATGCGTTTTTTTTCAAAGAACAAAAAATCTTCACAACAAAGCAATTTTCCACATTCGGAGGGTACCGTCAAAGCCGTAGGCAAAGGCGGGACGGAGTCTTTGTAAATGTATTGCACAATGCCGGGAAAGGGGTGTGAAGTTCCACACCTGACGCCCTATTATTTTGAAAGCAATTGTCGCTGTCCAACAAGTATTCGCATAGGTCACACCAGACACGAGCGCTTATGACGTCTAATTGCGGCAACATCCCGCTTTTCTGGGTGTTGTGCAAAAGGCAGATAAATCAGATGCGGCGATTTTACGCGATGTCACGGATGTCTGAAAGACGCTGCTGCCTTCTAAAAGATGTCATTTTTCAAGTTGAGCTGGCAGTATTCCGCATTTGGAGGTAGAGACGGGACAGTGTCCCTGCGTAAGGGTAAATTCCACAAGATTGGGCGCCGAGGTGTAAAGTTCAACACTCGACAGTCACTTAGGGGGAGGAAGTCGACTCGGCAATTTTCTGCCTTTGGATGTAGTATCAGAGCTGTGACAGGAGGCGGGACAGCAACTGTGCGTAAGCGTATTGCACAATGCCGGGAGTGGGGTAGGTATGAAGTTTAACACCTGACATTCACTTTGGGTGAACGGCACCAACACTGAATATCAACCTGGCAATTTTTCCGCCTTCAGAGGTAGGATCAGAGCCGCGTGCAAGAGATTTCCACCATGCCGCTACACTCACTGGACACTTCGTTAGGGGCAAGCGACACTTTTCCGCCTCGAGGTAGTAACAGAGTTGTAACAGAGGTGAGACGCCAGGAGAGTGTAAGGGTATATTCCGCAATGCCATGACAGGGGTGTGAGGTTCAACACCCAACACTCACTTTGTGTAAATGGCACTCAATTGCGGGGTTGGGGGTTTGACTTTTGGAGGTAGTATCAGGGCCATAATGTCGTGGTTGTGACATTTAACACCAGACACTCACGTCGTGAACGGAAGGCTACCCAGCCACTTTTTGACACACCTACAGACAATGTAGTGTCTTGTGAGGCGGATGTGCCAACCACTAGTCAAGCTGGTCAAAATTCGTCAGTAGGCCACACTAAAATGAGTCATTCTTCACAGAGGAAAGAGAATATATGCCTGAGGGTATTGTTATATTATCTGTCTGCATGAGTTGCTCCACAGTTTGTTTTCAAATTGCTTAAAATGTTATGACATTTTTTTCGCTCACAAGTCGAAGTATAAAATCAGACGAACGACGGCTTGTATCTCGAAAAACTTTTTTTGGGGCGTTTCTATTACTCATGTTTTTTTTTCACGAATCGCGGAAGGGCTCGCCGATCCCTCGAGAATAGCCAGGCTTCAGTGTACAACTTGGTTTTATTTTCCTGATCGTTCATTAGTAGCTTTACGTGTACATGTAGCGCAAACAGTCAGGACAACACTAATGCAGATAACAGGATTTTCCACTGGCTTAGAGGCCTGCTTCAAGGGCATCGAGAGCTCGCGGCGAGCCGCCACATGAAGTAAGCTGGGGAAAAGGCGGTAAGAAAGTGCGCAGAGGATTATGGCGGATTGGCGAAACAAAGGTGGCGATCTCGCACTTGACGTGACGGAGTCGGGCTGGGCTTTGCCGGCTCGGACGCACGGCCTCGCAGTGGATCACTCTGCCATTCAGGCAGTTTGCAAAGAGCTTTTCACACAAAGTCGCCTGCCGATTGGTCGGTTCCGAGGCTTCTGGAGCGGCGACGTGTTACGAATGCAAATCAGGTTTCCCACACTCTTGACAAGCCAGCGTCATCCATCTGTCATACATGTTTTAAAGTTGACAGCAATTGAGCAAAATCTCTTAGATTGGGTCATTTTTGGAGGAGTCCAAGAAAAGGCCAAATAACCCTAAAATGTCGGCTTCAAATCAAAAATGGCAGACTTCTTCTTTTCAGACTTTTTGTGGGTCTGCTCATGACAAACATTGCTCTTAAATATCATGTTGCTAAGATGAACTGGCTTGAAATAATTATTAACACTGCCAGCCTTCCCAGTTAACATGGATATTTGACTTCTAAAGCCGTCAATGGCAGTGAATGTGTTAAAAGGATCACATTTCTTTGACCTGAGATGCTATCGGTTGACACTTTGCGTCGGTGACCAGCGTTGTCTTCTTTTTCCAGGACATTTCCCACCACATTTCTTAAAAGGAATCATCTCAAATGTCATCTGAACTAGCTAGTCAGCATGTAACGCACTCACAGCTGGTGTAGTCCCACAATGCACTATGATAGCTGACTACAGTGGCCTTTGAGGGACGAAGGATATTTGACCAAATGTCCTCTTTTTGTTTCTCAAAGTGTAGTAAGTTGGCTCTCTAGTGGTACATGAAAGAATCACTGAATTCAAAATCCATCCATCCATCCATCCATTTTCTGAGCCGCTTCTCCTCACTAGGGTCGCGGGCGTGCTGGAGCCTATCCCAGCTGTCATCGGGCAGGAGGCGGGGTACACCCTGAACTGGTTGCCAGCCAATCGCAGGGCACATAGAAACTAACAACCATTCACACTCACAGTCATGCCTACGGGCAATTTAGAGTCTCCAATTAATGCATGTTTTTGGGATGTGGGAGGAAACCGGAGTGCCCGGAGAAAACCCACGCAGACACGGGGAGCACATGCAAACTCCACACAGGCGGGGACGGGGATTGAACCCCGCACCTCAGAACTGTGAGGCTGACGCTCTAACCAGTCGGCCACCGTGCCGCTGAATTCAAAATATGAATCAAATTTACAACATAAAAAACATGCAATACCATCAAACATTGAATGAAGTTTGTAGATGTGAATAGAGTCTGTTTGAATTTCTCTAAATCCAGTACTGTACATTTTTACTTTTCAAGTGCAATACATTCATTATGTACAGTTCAGTTGTATTTAACGTTTATATACAGTAGTAGTACACATTTGCATTGAATATGTTTAGAACTGTTATTTTCTGTGCAATACGTTTTGTGTGCAATACATTTTAATAGAATCATAATTTAGGTGCAGTTTTTGCTTTTCTTACATTTAGGCGCAGTGGTAATGTTCAAATGTGATCAAAAGGCATTATTTCTTGAAAAATATTCCCTCAAAAATATGATAAAAAGAAAAAAATGCAACTTCCTTCTCATAAGATTATGATTCACCTCCCTCTCCCATAAAATTATGATTTCCTCAAGACAATTTTTTTTTTCATAAGATATTTTTTCAGGGGAGTACAGTAAGCCCTGTTTAATTGAATCATTTAGGTCCCCCACCCCCCCCCCTCCCCCCTACATTTAAGCGAGTGTTAATGTTCAAACTGTGCAGATAGGAATAAAATATCTGCCTTATTTTTGATGAACACCATGGCCTACTACGATACTGTATCTTAATGGTGGTCTGGGTGGTGTAACTTGGAGAGCTAAGATTTTTATTTTTATTTTTTTTTTAGGTGGTACTTGGTGTCAGACGTTTGACAACATCACTTGTTGATCATGATGACACACACGCGCGCCACGTGATGGGCAACAACACTTGCATTCACAAAGAAGGCCGACAGACAACACCAAAACAGGCCCACTTTAACGCTGAATTAAACAAACCTCCCAAAATAAGGAGTTTGCGACCGAGCGGACCCCTGCCAGAGTTGGACGGCTATTGCAGCGTTATGAGTCACCTTCATCGGCGGACACTACATCATTTTCACGCGTTGTTTTCGTTAATATCAAGGCAGGAACGAGCACAACTACCACCCCCCCCCCCCCCCCCCCCCCCACACACACACACACACACACGCAACCACCACCACCTCCCGACCGCCCCAACCCCATTCCCCATTCCCCATTCCACTTCGTCCGTCCGTCTCCCTCCGTTCATTCACTCGCTCACCTTCCACATCCAGGCCATTTTTTTACTTCCACGGTGCAAGTAGGACGCTCCTCAGCAGCACGGCGACGCCATGAAATGTCTCCCGGGGCATTCGGTAGGAGAGCGGGGGAAAAGCCGAAATCCAGCTCGAGGGTTGGTACCGTTATTCGTCCCCTCTGCGGCCTTTTTTTCCTCCTCCAAAGTGAAGCTGCTGCGAGGCGAAGCGACGCTGCGATCTGATTGGTCCGGACGAGCAAGGGCCCGCCCACCCCAGCCCCCCTTCACGCGCTCTCGCTGGCTGACCGCAAGTCACGTGAATGTGGTGTCCGCTTCCTGACACTGGATGTGACGTCAAACGTGCAATTATTACAAGCCCTACCTCTGATTTGAAACCATCATTTGTAACACTATTTTGAAACCTTAACCCTTGTTTGCAAACCTCATCCGGGCTGGCTTCAAACCGTAATACCGTCATAAAACCCAAAATTGAAACCCTAATCCAGAATCCTAGGGTTTGACCTACCTTGAAACCTTAACCCTGATTTGAAACCCTAGCGCTAACGTGAACCCAATCCTCACTCTGTCTTGAAACCTTAATTTTGAAACCCTTTGGCCTAATTTGAAACCCTAACCCTCATTTGAACTCACAATTCAAAACCCTACCTTGGCGTTAAAACTAAATTCACAACCCTAACATTAATTTGGAACCCGAATTTGAAACCCTAACCGTAGTTAGAAACCCTAGTCCAAAACCTGACCCTAATTTGGAACACTAACCCGAGTTTGAAACTCTAGTTCAAAACCATACCTTCCCTTTAAACCTAAATTTGGAACCCTAACCCTAATTTAAGACCTAATTCAAAACCCTACCTTGGTTTAAATCCTAAAATCCCTCATTTGAAATCCGACCATAACTTAAACCCTAATTTGAAACCCTACTCTGGTTTAAAACCCTAATTTAGAACCCTAACATTGGTTTGAAGCCCTAATTTGAAATGCCAACCCTGGTTTAAACCCTCATTTGACACCCTAACCCTCGTTTGAAATCCCAATTAAAAACCCTACCTTGACGTTAAAACTAAATTCGGAACCCTAACATTAATTTGGAACCCGAATTTGAAACCCTACCCTGTTTTGAAACCCTAATTTGGAACCCTAACCTTGGCATCAAGCCCTAATTTGAAACCCTAACCCCAATTTGAAACCCTAATTCAGAAACCTAACCTTGGATTTAAACCTATATTTGGACCCCTAACACTAATTTGAAATCCTAAAGCTAGTTTAAATGCTAATTTGAAACCCTACCCTGGTTTGAAACCCTAATGTAGAACCCTAACCTTGTCTTGAAGCCCTAATTTAAAACCCTAACCTTCTCTTGAAGCCTTAATTTGAAACCCCAACCCTGGTTTAAACCCTAGTCTGTTTTGAAACCCTAATTTGGAACCCTAACCTTGGGTTTAAACCTACATTTGGAACCCTAACAGTAATATGAAATCCTAACGCTAGTTTAAATGCTAATTTGAAACCCTTCCCTGGTTTGAAACCCTAATTTAGAACCCCAACCTTGGCTTGAAGCCCTAATTTGAAACCCCAACCCTGGTTCAAACCCTAATTTGAAACCCTAACCCTCGTTTGAAACCCTAATTCAAAACCCTACTTTGGCTTTAAACCTAAATTTGGGACCCGAACACTAAATTGAAACCTTAATTTGAATTCCTATCCCATTTTAAACCCTAATTTGAAACCCTACCCTGGTCTACTTTGGCTTTAAACCTAAATTTAGGACCCTAACAATAATTTGAAAACCTAATTTGAAATCCTATCCTATTTTAAACCATAATTTGAAACCCTGCCCTTGCTTTGAAACTCTAATTTGGAACCCTAACCTCGGCATCAAGACCTAATTTGAAACCCTAACCCTAATTTGAAACCCTAATTTAAAACCCTACCTTGGTTTTAAACCTAAATTTGGAACCCAAACACTAATTTGAAACCCTAATTTGAAATCCTACCCTAATTTAAAGCCAAATTTGAAACCCTACCCCGGTTTAAAACCCTAATTTAGAACCCTAACCTTGTCTTAAAGCCCTAATTTGAAACCCCAACCCTGGTTTAAACTCTAATTTGAACCCCTAACCCTCTTTTGAAATCCCAATTCAAAACCCTACCTTCGCGTTAAAACTAAATTTGGATCCCTAACATTAATTTGGAACCCTGATACAAAATCCTACCCTAGTTTAAAGCCCTAATTTGAAACCCTACCTTGGCTTGAAGCCCTAATTTTAAACCCTAACCTTATTTTGAAACCCAAATTCAAAACTCTACCTTGGCTTTAAACCTAAATTTGGAACCTTAACACTTATTTGAAATCCTGGCCCTGGTTTAAACCCTAATTTGAAAACCTACGCTTGTCTTGAAACCCTAATTTGGAACCCTAACCCTAGTTTGCACACCTAATTTAAAATCCGTACCCTGGTTTAAAAGCCTAATCTGAAACCATACCCTGACTTGAACCCCTAATTTGGAGCGCTAACCTTGTCTTCAAGCCCTCATTTGAAACCCTACCCAGGTTTAAACCCTAATTTGAAACTCTACCCTGGTTTACAACCCTAATTTGGAACCCTAACCTTTACATTAAACCCTAATATGAACCCCAAACCCAGGTTGGAAAGCATAACCTTGTCTTAAAACCCCAATTTAAAACCACAATCATGATTTCAAACCCTGTTTTGGAGCACTAATCTTGCCTTCAAACCCTACCAGTAATTTGAAACCTTAACTCTGTTCTGAAACCCTAATTTGAACCCCTAACCCTCATGCTGGCCACTTTCAAGTTGTGTTCTTGGATTCACCACTTGCTAGTTTGTTACCTTTCGTTAGAGCACTCTTGAATTGCTGTATTGTAGCATAGAGACAACAAGAGGGATGGCTCTCTGTAATCGCCGGCGTTCGTCCATGGCAAACAAAGCGAAAGAGGACATCCATCCTACCCTCCCTCCCTTCAATATCCTGCATCCACCATCACTCACGCCTCCCCTTACAACTTCCTCTTCCTCGTCTGCTTCCCCGCTCACTAATGAGAGCCGTTGGGCTTTGGCAGCCGCAAACAACCAACCAGAACACACAAACAGTACACGGTCTACAAATATATAAGAACAAGCAATGAGTAGTCAGTGGTGCGTCCCAAACTCGTCAAAGCTCAACGCTGCAATTACTGCACGTCATCATGTTGCTGACACCTGGTGATCGGACAGCCTCGTCGTCTGATTGACAAGGACAACAGTAGCGGGGAATTTATTAGCCGTTAATTAGCTAGGCCCCAATGCATTAGTCCTCTTGTGCTATTATTACTGTCAGCAACGTGAAAACAAACACTCAACCAGTAGGCCTACTGCCGTGACTGCAGTAAAGCCCCGTTTTTCGCGGAAAACCCTGCTTGTTGGTGGTATTCCGACATTTCAAATTTAATTTTCTCATGGCAATTATCATGAGCTGTATAGCTCTACAATGAGTAGGAATGGACAAAAAACACTTGTAGTATGTCCATTACTGCCCAATTGCCCAGTACTACCATGATAATGCCCATTAGTAATGAACAATATTACCAATAATCTCTTTTACTATCATTACTATCCATCACTACCATGACTATGTCCAGTATTACCATACTACCATGATAGCATCAATTACCAAAAATATCCAGTAGTATCATTACTATGCCCATAAATACCATGACTACCATTACTATGTCCATAACGATGTCTGTTACTAACATGACTATTACTACCCGTACTACGTACAGTATAACCATGATTACTGCATGTCCATGACTACTCATTATGCCCAATACTACCATGATTCTGTCCAGAATAGAGGTGCAACAATTAATCGAATACTTGCCAATTAATCAATTATCAAACTCATCAACTATTTTGATGATCGATTAATCGTTTAGAGGCATTGAAATTGTCCAAATCCTCTTGATTTCGGCCTCTCAAGTCTTGACAGTAAATATTCTCCAATTTCTGTAGTAAAAGCAGACTGATTTGTCTTTGATCAAAATAAGCAATTTGCAAGCATCTGCTTTTTCTTTGGAAAACAATAATCAATGTCTTTGCCTATTTTCTGACAAGTACCAAACCAGGAACTCAGTTTATGGTTGTGCATTTTCTGCACTATTTGAAATTATGTCATTTTAAATATAGGGATGGAAATTATTTTTTGTATTCATTGTAAAAATAATCAACATATTAATCACTTACTAATCGTTAGTTGCAGCCCGATTCCAGTGTTACCATTGTCTATTACTGCCACAATTATGTCTACTAGTTTCAATACTATGCCCAGTACTACCGTCACTGTTTATTACTATCACTACTATGTCCATAACTGTGGCTATTGCGGCCATTATTATGTCCCGTACTACAATTACTGTCCAATACAACCACAACTATGGTTGTGGACTCAAGAGTCTAGAGGACTCTGCATCTTTTTGCACAATTGTTTTTTGTCTTTATGTCTCCAAAGTGTTCTGTAAATTGACTGTCTGTTGTACTAGAGCGGCTCCAACTACCGGAGACAAATTCCTTGTGTGTTTTGAACATACTTAGCAAATAAAGATGATTTTGATTCTGATTGACATACAATTACTATGGCCAGTTGTAACATTAAATGTCCATAACTACAGTATGTCCAAATGTGCCCCCTAGTGCAGTATGGGGGTATTACATGTAGGATGGCGTATTTCGAAAGGAAACAATCCTATCTTCCGGTACATGACAGAACAGAAGCAAAACTCCCTGAGGAGAACATCTGAGATTTATTGCTAAATAAAACAAATAAGTTACATATTCATATTCACACTAAATGATTTTGGACAAAAGACAAGATAAAATGGGGCGCTCAGGTCACATTTCATCATTTAAGTAACCATATAATCTGCGTCGGTCAGCTGCTTTAGGTAAGGTGTCAGAAACAAGTCCTAGTGTGTTGTAGGATTTAAACAACGTTTCATGATAAGTTTCCTCTTAAACTAATCATCAGACCAAGTCACCGCATACAGGAATGTTCACTGTGCGAGTATAAGACGCTAGCACAGGTTAGCATAAGATGGGGCTAGCTGAGGAGCTCCGGCTTCAGGCCGAGCCTCTGCAGCACGTCCTCGGGCATGCACAGCACGGGATTCACCGCCTTGATCTTCTCGTCGCCCAGCAGGGAGAGGCCGGCGATTCCGAACAGCGTGTGGAAAGGGTCCACCTGCGCACAAGAAAGCGAGTTAGCGATGATGACGCGTCAGAAGGGTTGCCACTTTTGCGCACACCATGTCGCCCGGCCGGTCGGCGAAGCCTCCCGTCTCCTCGTCCTGGCAGGCCAGGATGAAGGAGCGCAGCTTGTCCTTGTCGATCCAGTGGATCTTGCCGATGATCCGGAGGGAAGCCAGAACCCACCAGGAGTAGCAAACGTCAGGAAGCTGAAATAGACCAAAACATTTTGAACGTACTTTAACTATTTTTACTACTTTTTATTTTATTACTAAATCGACAGATCCAAATATTATACAGTATTGACAAACACAAATAGTTGTTAAATAATTTTTTACAATTTTCTATTTTATTCATGGTAAGTTTTTCATACATTTTAATAATAAAACACACTTTTAATTACAAAAAATAAAACCTATCCTTTTAATTACTTAAAAATTGTTTTTCTTTCAAATAAAGAAAAAATATTTTTATACCACAATATGTGGGGCGGGGGGGTAGAATTTCCTATCATTCAATATTAGCTGGTCTATTAAGGGCTGACCATGTGTTTATTACTGGGAACTATTTTTTTAAATATTTTGACCCCTTCGTGTAGCTAATTAAGCAAAATATTACGAACGGCTCTTAAGGGTCATTATCTTGTGTATACATACCTAATCAGTTGTCTGTAAGTGGACATTTAACAAACCTATGTCAAGTCTAAAAGCAGATTATAAAAGATGACGATGCAAGAGCGACACGTCGAGGAAGCGAACCTTTTCGGGCCGCCCGTTGAGGCCCCCCGACGGCAGCTGCCTCTCACAGAGCCACCACCCCAGCAGGTCGGCGTTGAGCTGGTGCAGCTGGCCCGTCAGCGACAGGAAGCCCGTGCAGCAGTAAATCTGGGAAAACCGGATGCTCCGCTTACAGACTGTTTCATAATGTTTGTCAACAACAGGCGTCGGAATACTTCCGGTTGGCAGGAAAGTGATTGACTAGCACTTGCTTGAACTGAAAATAACGGCAGGAGTGAGGACGTCGCTTACCTGACCGGCGTGAGACTCTGAGCCGGGCCTGCAGCCGAAACCGCCGTCGAAGTTCATACAGGACAAGACGAACTCCACCGCCTTGTCCACATCGATGGCGTCCATCTTGCCCTTTTTGAGGGGAGCAGAGAGATGGCCGCCATTTTATGTTTGAGGACTTGTGCTTGCTAAAGAAGGTTAGCATAAAAATACACACCAGCAATGAAAGGGTGGCCACTGCACAGAAGCAAAATCTTGTGTCGATTTCTCCTGTGGAGGTAAAATAAATGAAAACTTCCGTCCTCAGACAAGGCTTTCACAAGTTCCAAAATGTTTTCCCAGGGAAGATGTAATGAGATCAACTAAACACAACCTGCTCTCATGACAGGTGTCAAGCAGGTGAATATGTTGCTACTGCAGCAATCTGGAGCAGATCCAGATTAAAAATATATTTATTTTTTTTTACAGCTTTTACATTAGTATGTGTCATACTCAAGACTCAAACTCATTTGAAACTTGAACCCCAAATCTTGCCTCCAAATCCTAGTAATTTGACTTGCCAACACTGGTCTTGTCCCTTACTCTAACGTTTGACACCGTTTTGAATCCCCAATTTCAAACCGTAATCTTGTCTTTGAAACTCTAATCCTGAGTTCAACCCATACTTTGATATCCTAACTGTACTATTCATATTGTTCCAATGTTTCCCTGAGTGAATAAGCCATGCCAATTCATTTGATGATTATTTCCAAACGACAGGTCCCGTACCCCATTTGTCTCCTGCAAAGGAGCCGTCGTCCTGCTGCAGCCCTTTGACGTACTCCACCACTTTGTCTACGTCCAAAGCATCCACACAGTCGTACAAGCACAGAATCTGCCGAGGAGGGGGGAAGCGGTGAGACCATAGAGTCAACGTGACTCAGGACGTGGCGTGCGTGTGTGCGTCCCGTCACCTGCACGGCGCTGAGTGTGTAGAGCAGGTGCGGGTCGTGGCCGATGCTGGCGCTGACGCCGCCGCACTCGTGCTGACACGCCGTAATGAAGTCCACGATCTCCTGCCGGTTCATGCGGGGCAGCTGAGACATCAGGTCCATCACCGTCAGACCCCAGTAGATGCCGCTCATGCGCAGGTACTCGGACAGCGTGTACTCCTGCGCACGCACATCCACAATATTTCCTCAAATAGTGGCCTCGACTCAAATGGTTGGCCTGCTCCAATCAGTCTGTGACATTCACTTAAGAAAAATAAATGCCTGCCTTAACTAGCCTGTCTTGAGATCCTAATTTGAAACACTAAGTAGAAACCCTAACCCAGTATGGAAGGCCTAATTTGAAACCCTAATTTGAAACCTTAACTATGCATTGAAACAGCTATTTTGGAATGCTAACTAGGGATGGGCGAGTACCAATATCCAGGTAACAGTATCAAGCCTACCTCCCTTATTTCAAAGAATCAGGTACTGGTAAAGTCTGCCCATACCAGCCACTGACACTTAAGGCAAACAAACAAACAAACAAACAAATACATAAATCTGACATTGAGAAAGTCCTCGTCACCAGTAGCTGGCACTACACTGTACACGGTTTGACACATCAGCGAATCATAATGTATAATCCTAATTTGAAATCCCAACTGTGGTTTGAAACCCTAATGCTGGCTTGGAACCCTAATTTGAAACATTAGCCATGATTTAAAATCCTAATTTGAAACAGTAACCTTGGCTTAAAACTATGGCTGAAACTAACAATTATATACTCATTTAATCTGTCGATTATGTTTTGATTAATCGATGAATCGGATTTTAAAGAACATCTTTTTTTATTTCCATCACTTTATTTTAAAAGGGGACATTATTTCAAACTGACAGTGCATAAAATGCACAAACATAAATTGATTAAAATTTCGTTACCGCTTTGGTCTGTAACATCTGTTGTATGTTTGCAATTGTCTATAATCATTCTGCTTTCATGGAAAACTACAGAAATGGGAGAATATTTACTGTTGCGAGGCTGAAATTCTGATGATTTGAAAAGCTGTCAGTTAAACAATGTCTGTAAATGATCAATTAAAAAAATATATTTATCAATTGAAAACCCAAACTCAAAACCTTGATTTGATTTTGAACCAAGATTATTTTGTGCCACCAATGCTGGAGTTTTTCTGCCACGCCACCTATGAAATAAATTGCGTATAATACTCACATAGTCGTCCTTTTTGGAGCCGTATGCAACGATGTAGTCTGCATGTTTGTCCAGCAGAAGAGTGTGGGGGGCGTCAGGGCTAATGAAGACGTCTTTCACTTGCGTACCCTGACATTAAAACACACGAGAAACGTTTACGGTGTACAGCATCGCTGCAGTATAAAAATGTTCTGCTCGAGCATTTCATTGTAAAAACACAGTTAATGAACTAGCGCTACATGCTAGCCCAAATGCTAACCATGTTTAGCTGCCACCTTCGCTTTCAATTTACGAGGGCCGAATTGGATTCAACGGAGCAATACGGACGCGTACTTTGATTTCAGCAACATGTCACCATTAAAACTTTACGAGAAGATAGACAAATAAATGCTGTTTTACCATGCTGAAAATTGACGCATGATCATACTTCGGCGTCCTGTTCTTCTTCGATGATTGTCAACAGCGGTGACAGGCAGACGGAAAAACGGGAGGGACTTGGCTGCCACCTCCAGCTTGGAAGACAAAGTGCATGTGACGTTGTGTTAAACAAAATGCCACCGGGCAAATAATGATTATACAATACTTTACTTTACGTATACGTTTTGAACTAACACTGTCTTTAAACCCTATCCCTGGCCTGAAACCCTAATCCTGACTTCAGTAGGTGGCGATTATGCACCTAAACGCCATTTGCCGACCGCCATTAAAACTGCGGTCAAGATAGCCTCCACTCGTAAAGTAGCAGTCAAGCCAGCAGCCCCTAATTTTGTTCATACTCGGCATTACGGTAATAGGTCGCCAACTCGTGACGAAAGCCACTTTCAAAATAAAAGCTTCCCAATAATACGGACGTCAATGCTCTTCGGTTAAGGAATGCAACCAGCAAAGTTCATTTGAATCTTGAGATTAAAAAATGTAGTTTATTTGATATCTTATGAAAAATAAATGGTAAATGGACTGCACTTATATAGCGCTTTATCTACACCATCACAGTGCCCAAAGCGTCTGACAAAGCCTCACATTCACACACACATTCATAAACCAATGGGCGACTGCTGCCATGCGAGGCGGTGCCAGGCCCACTGGGAGCAAATTAGGGTTCAGTGTCTTGCCCAAGGACACTTCGACATGCGGACAGTCGTAGCAGGGATTCGAACCTGTTCTACCTCCTGAGCCAAAGCCACCCTAAAATAATTAATAATTTAAGTCCCCTGAAATATGCATATTTCACTGTCACTTTTATTTTGAAATGCCACATCCGATTTGGTTGGTTGTTGCGATATCTCATAGATTTTTTTAAAATGAATTTTTGAAATCCTTGGTAATGACAGTGGAAAATACTAATTTCAGGTAACTTTTATTTTGAAATGCCACATCAGATTTGGGTGGGACCACTTTTTTTTGGAGACCTGGGGTGGTTTAGTGTCCCCCAGTACTGGACTTGTGTTACGATATCTCATAGATTTTTTTTAAAATGAATATTTTAAATCAGTGAACTATGCAGGGTTGAGGTAACTTTTATTTTGAAATGCCCACATCAGATTTGGGTGGGACCTCTTTTGTTGGAGACCTGGGATTGAGCAGTGCCCCCCAGAACTGGACCGGTGTTGCAATATCTCAGATTTCTTTTTTTTAACAGATTTTTTTTTCAGTCATGGGTAATGACAACAAAATATGCAGTTTTCATATACTTTTATTTTGAAATACAATATCAGATCTCCATCAAACCTCTTTTGGTGGAGTCCTTGGTGGTCTGTCACACAGATCTGGACTTGTTTTGCGATACCAATGGGTTCAGGTTCGAATCCCTGCTACGACTGCCCACATGTCGAAGTGTCCTTGGGCAAGACACTGAACCCTAATTTGCTCCCAGTGGGCCTGGCACCGCCTCGCATGGCAGCAGTCGCCCATTGGTTTATGAATGTGTGTGTGAATGTGAGGCTTTGTCAGGCGCTTTGGGCACTGTGATGGTGTAGATAAAGCGCTATATATATAAGTGCAGTCCAGTTACCACTTATTTTTCATAATATATCAAATAAACTACATTTTTGAATGCATCTCAAGAGTCAATTATATTAACCTTGCTGGTTGCATTCCTTAACCGAAGAGCATTGACGTCCGTATTATTGGGAGGCTTTTATTTTGAAGGTGGATTTCGTCGCGAGTTGGCGTCTTATTACCGTAATGCCTGGTATGAACAAAATTAGGGGCGGCTGGCTTGACTGCTACTTTACGAGTGGAGGCTGGCTTGACCGCAGTCCATTAAACACCACAAAGAAGAAGTCAGTGTAGTCGTTGAGGTGCAGCTGTAGCCGACGTCAAAATGTTGAAAGAATTGGTGAGGGAGCGACTCATTGCGGCCGCCGATGAAATCTTCGGACTGTTTGAAAAGACGCTAGCGTCGTACGAGGAGGAACTTTGCCGAGCGAGAGAGGAGAACGAGCAACAAAGACAACAACTGGAAGCAGTTTGCAAGACTCAAATTGTGCTACGCGTCGAAGGTCGGTTCACTCAACTTCTACTTACTGTTTACAACAGTTCATTTATTTTACAGAACGTCCGTATGTGTAAATATGTAAGAGGACGTTTCCCCCCAGCTCCTACAAATAACTTAAAACTAGCGATCATAAACAACAATAATGGCCGACATGTTAGTTTCCCAACCAGCCAATCGGAACGTTACCTAGTTGTCATATGACTATAGAAATAGTACATAACTTAGAAAAACATAACTTCTGATCGAGACTGTGTTTACCTTGCCTTGTAGATGTCCAGCAGTTGATTGGTCACCCCCCTCAGCTGCAGTTGCAGAGTTCCTGTTTGGATGAGAAGCATCCACAGCCCCCCTGTGTTAATGAGAAGATCCACAGCCTCTCATGTGAAGGAGGAAGTGGAGGATCCACAGCCCCTCCATGTTAAGGATGAAGAGGCGGCTGATGTCAGCAACTTACCACTGACTGGAATTTCTACGCAGAGTGAAAATGATGCAGAGCTGTCACAGCTTCCTCCTCGCAGTCCAAGTGGAGACCACCCTGGAGGGCCGCCATTGGAAGACCTCTTCGCTCCACTGTCAGACAGCGACAACATGGAAGAAACCTATAGCAGCGGTGTAGAGTGGAAAGGTCAGAAGAAGAAGACTAAGCAAAAGCGTCAAAAATGTTTCACCTGCTCAGTTTGCGGTGAAAGATTTGTTAGAAGACAAAACATGCTTAGACACAAGAGAACCCACGTGGGGGGAAAAACTTTCTCTCAAAAGCCCCTTTTTACAGCACACAGGGGAAAACACACGGAAGCAAGACATTTCAGGTGCCCAGTCTGTGGTAAAATATTCAAACAAAAGTCAAGGTCACTATCACATATGAGAATGCACACTGGAGAAAAACCCTATAGTTGCTCAGTTTGCGGTAAAACATTCTCTCGAAAAGACAGCATTGGAACGCACATGAGAACCCACACGGGAGAAAAACCTTTCGCTTGCACAGTATGTGGGAAGACATTCACTCATAAGTCAAACACAGTAATGCACATGAGAACGCACACGGGAGAAAAACCGTTTAGTTGCTCAAATTGTGGGCAAGCCTTCCATCAAAAGTCACACCTGGAGTCACACATGAGAACATACACAGGAAAAAAGTCCTTTTGTTGCTCAGTGTGTGGGAATCGCTTTACTTGTAGGCCGGCTTTCACGACACACATACGGACACACAACACAGAGGGCGTGTTTGTTGCCGCAAAGTGATCAAGGCTCTCAATTGTTGTATATTCACACTGGAGTGAGGATCCAGGAGCTACCACAGAGAAGCTGTAGTCAAGGAAACTGGGAAAGTCCACGCATTATGTAAGAAAAAAAAATGTACCGGCATTACCAGATAACTAGCAACCCTTTATTGCTCAGTGACCTTTTTGTCAATGTCTTTATGTCTCAAAAGTGTTCCCTGTCAGTTGACTGTTGTCATACTAGAGCGCCTCCAACTACTGGAGACAAATTCCTTGTGTGTTTTTTGGACATACTTGGCAAATAAAGATGATTCTGATAACAGCTCTGCACAGAGAGACTGAACTAATAAATCAAGTTTTATTAAACAATTTTTTGGATTTGCCATTTTTCAAGTTATATGTATTTCACATATTGTATAAATTAGTTTCCTCATTGAAAGCTACAAAAAAAAAAAAGCACCAAGTCTAAGAGTGAACAGAACAAAACAGATTTTCTAAAGCATAATTGCATGCATGGTACGTAATATTCATGTGTGGCTGTGTGCCTTTAATGGGTGGGCCTGCAGTATGTTATCAGATTCACCAGTTAGTCTGAGTGGAGTGGCAGCAATACAATGAAACCCTATTTATGAACTCCACCTAAAAAAAATTTTTGTTCAAGAAAGCTTTATTTGCACAAGTTTTACATGGTAATGGACACATTTGTAGCAAAACAATGCAGACATGATTCTCCCCCCCCCCCCCCCCCCCAAGTATAACATTTGTACATAGGCTTTTCATAATTCAACTTGCATTCTGGTGCCGCATGTGTATGTCATTTGCATTAAGCACTGAAAAAAAAGTCAAGCATTACAACAGTATGAACTTCCCATCTGAATTCCACATAGAAAGGCAATCAGGTGATGACAAGGCAAATTATATGCAAGGTCAATACTTTATTTTCATACACTTATACAAATATGTTATTCAACAGTTTCATTTCTTGGCCTTTGCTAGGTGTTCACGGGCCACAATGAGCCTTTGGATCTGAGCAGTGCCTTCGTAAATCTACAAAAGAAAGCAGCAAATGTTACAAAGCATTGCAAAAGTACAGATGTGTTTAAAAAAAAAAAAAAAAAAAGAAATACCCTGGTAGCGGAAGTACTAATTCATCTACTCAAGTAAAAGTACAGACTGAAATTTACATTACTACAAAATGTAATTTTTACTGTCAATTATGCCAGTTTTGATTACTTGGCATAAAAAAAATAAAAAATTGACAATCGCTTCACTCTTAAAAGTAACAAGCTAAATTTGACAACCTAATGAGTACAGTCATTTGCAAACTTAGGAAGTTAAAGTAAAAAGTAGTCAAATAGACACCTGAGAGAAAAACAATTAAGTACAATAAAGTATTTGTTACCTCCCACTGCTGCAAAACAAATTGCACCATCACGCGCAGCCACACCCACCTGGTAGATCTTGGCGTCGCGCATCAGCTTCTCCACCGGGTACTCGCTGTTAAAGCCGTTGCCACCAAACACCTGCACGGCGTCCGAGGCCACCTGATTGGCGATGTCGCCGGAGAAGGCCTTGGCGATGGAGGCGTAATACGTGTTGCGCCTGCCGCGGTCCACCTCCCAGGCGGCACGCTGGTACGCCATGCGCGCCAGCTCCACCTTCATCGCCATCTCGGCCAGCAGGAAGGAGACGGCCTGGTGCTGCCAGAAAAGAGAAGACATCCTTTTACACTGCTGGTAAAATGTCATTTAGTATGTCACTGTAATTATGCCATATCTGCTTTATAGGGGCTACAGGCTACAATAAAGTATACGCCATTAAATAACCCTTGGGAACAAACCTCAGCAATCACTTTGCCAAACGTTTTCCTCTCCAGAGCGTAAGCGGTGGCTTCATCGAGGGCCCTCTGAGCCAGCCCAGTGGCTCCAGCTGCCACCTGTGTAACAATCAGCAAATCCAATTAGCTAAATGGAAGGGGAGGAGAGGGGAAGAGGGGGGGAAAAACACCCACGTGGCTTGGGCGTAATGTGACTTACAGGAGGCCGGGTCTTGTCGAAGGCACCCATGGCGATCTTGAACCCAGCCCCCTCGCCGAGCAGGACGTTCTCCTTCGGGATCCTCACATCCTCAAACGTGATGCCTCGTGTGTCAGAACACCTCTGGCCCATGTTCATTTCCTGCAGTTGGCAGAGGGGGAAGCACTATTTGAGCTAAAGTACGTTTTATATTAAAAAATCTCACAGCACACCAAATAAAAATGTCACAGAAAGTGTGTATACTGAAATAATTGACAATACATCTTTTGCACATTTTTGGGTGCAACTAATTATTATTAGCAGTTATTCACTGCTGTTTTTGTCCTTTGGTAAAAGCAATAACTATTACCTTGGCGCCATCTGGTGGCAACATTGTGCCAATTAGTGAGTTGGTGACTCATTTAGAGTAAACAATAGTTGTCCATTGTCACCATTGTACAGTATAGACCTTTTTAGACCTGTTAAGTGCAATGCAATTCTTCATCCTTTGTGTAGTTTGAAGAATTGAGACCTGAGAGCTTTATGGATTGCATAATAAGTCTCCTTATAACATGAATTTTAACCAATTTCAAACAAACTATTTCAGGGTATTCAGTGTAAAAACAAAGTGCATAAATGAAGACTTCTCCCCATTCGCAGTTGCATAAATAATAACTGGTTAAATGGCAAGCCAACATCTTACCTTCCTTCCTATTTGAACTCCAGGTGTGTCCACATCCAAAATGAAGCCGGTGAAAGCCTTATTGGTGGGACATTTGGGATCAGGGTTCGTGCGCGCCAGCAGGAAGTACCTGGGAACAGAAGACGACAATCTAGATAGAGACGTACTTTAGGATGATCACAACTTCATAGCTTAAGTGCTCAATACAAACCAGTTGGCTTTGCCACCATTTGTGATCCACATCTTCTGGCCGTTGACCACGTACTCGTCGCCCGTCTTCACCGCTCGCGTTTTGACACCTGCCACGTCCGAGCCCGCTCCAGGCTCTGTGACGCAGTATGCCTGCGGCACAACAACGTGCACAAGTTTAAAAAGGTATACAACGGTAAATTGAAAATTCAGGTCTTCAGTGCAGAGATCTAAGGAGATTAATTGAAAGTGGGGTGGGCTTTTTCTTTGGGATTTATGTGATGCCAACATGGATCGATACGAAATTGACTCATCACTGTATTGGCCATTAAGACATTGTTTCCCTATTATCTAAATTGCAGCAAAACTCAAACAGTCACCCAGATAAAAACTAGTTGCAAAACCCTTGCGTTGCTCAGTGTGCAGCAAGCCCATGAAATTCTTTTGTAGACTACATTCATTCAGGGAAAAACCTTCCAAAAGACTCCACTGTGATTTTTTTATTATTATTATTTTTTTTTTTTTAAATGAAGGTACTTACACACATGAGAGGCTCCTCTGTCATCCTCCCTAGGTATTTCTTCTTCTGCACCTCATTGCCAGCAATTATAACAGGCATTTGCTGGAAGGCACAGAGAGTCTTAATCACCAGCTTCATTATTCAAACAACACATTTAACTGGAAATATTTGGCTGGGAATGAGCAGACATGCTCAAGAGCTCTTACGCCAAGAGAGTTCGCCTCGATGGCAGTTTGCACTCCCGTGCAACCGTAGGCCAGCTCCTCCGTGATGAGGCAGTTGTCGAAGATGGACAAGCCCATTCCACCTTATTTTAAAAAAATCAGTTAATAATAAAAAAAAATGCTGTGAATTCACTATTCAAACTTACCATACTGCTCTGCAATGTGACCGTTCATCAGACCAAGCTCCCAAGCTTTCTTGATGATAGGTACTGGGTACTGCAAATAGAAATACAACACAAGTCAAACTGTAATGCTACAAATCATCTTACACACCACAGTTTAGAAAGAGACTCACCTCCCCGGTTTTGTCGTACTGTGCCGCGTGTGGGAGAATTTCCTCACGCGCAAACTTGCGAGCTAGCTGCTGGAACTCTCGCTGTTGATCTGTTAGCTCTGCGTGACGGAGACAGCAAAAAGATTGTTAAAAATATATATTTTCTACTGGGCAACTGATTTTTTGATGAAAAATTAACAATGTTTCAGCTAGTTAGTATGTCACGCTGACAGCTAACACCACCCACCGTTTGCCGAACTGAATAACTGATGTCATAAATGGTTGTCACTTAACTTAAATAGCACTTGGAGAAATTTAATTTCCTGCAGCCTTGTGCATATGAATGAGTCCCAGTCACAAAAATATATACAATATACTCCCACGTGATTTTTATTTTTATTTTTCCAAGTACAAATAAATTGTTAAAACAAGTTTAGTTCCCGAATCTCAATTAAGCATGCGTTTGTTTAAAAAAAAACAAAAAAAAACTTCCAGGCCTTCACTCTCTACTCAACTTAGTACCTCACACCTTGAGACAATTTGATTGTTTTAATAACTCCTTTCCTTTTAGAATGCTCAATTACACCAGAAACATAACTGTACAATTTACAATAAAGCTTATTGAATGACTGGTGTATCATTACATTTTACAGTGGCGCAGCCAATTCACAAAACTAGCTTATTTACATTTATTTCAACAGTCGTGGCAATCCACATATTTTTTTGTGCTTTAGTATGCACATTTAGCATGCAGGAGGTGTAGTGTTTTATTCTCTCTTGTTGCACATGTGAAGCAGTTAGTAAAAGAGAGATGAGCCAATAGGAAACATTGTAAATATTTTTTTTAAAAGATGCAACTTTCCAAACTTAAAGCATATGCAAGCCTTAATTTTAAGGGCAAGTTTGAAATGACATTGTTTTGTTTTTTTGGAGGGGGGGGAGGCATAGTTTGGGATATTTATTTTCACTATTCATCTACACTTTGGCTGTTTTATTTTATTTTTAATTCAAATTTTGACACGGTCCATTTTCCCCCCTGATGTTTTGCCTTTTCCTGAAATTACTTTCTTCAGGCTTCCGATTGGCTAAGCGATTTCCTTGTTGTCTCTTCCCAACCGTGGCTGGACAAATGTGTTTCTTAATTATCCAATCAAATCAAGTAACAAAGTGGACAAACACGCTTCGTTTAAATTAAGCGAAGATGTTGAGATTACCAACCAAACGAGAAGCCGGTTGCCGCTGCAGAGTGCCCGCCTGAAGTTCTGGCTTCTGTGGCCGCGGCACTGGAGCTCTGGAGCCGGGCAACACCGCAGCGCACCCCCGCTCGAAGTACCTGGAAGTGGTGGTATTCACACTTCAGTCCAGTACTATTGAAACCATCACTGCAGTATGTCAGGTGTCGCGAATACACTTATCGGAACACATTTCAACGTCAAACATCCTTAAAACAGACGTTAAAAACAAGCTAACGTTAACCTACTTCGTTAGCTCGCATGTGTGGGCATTGACAAGCACAAGTTAGCCACCTTTATTTGACTCAAAGTGACCGAATATGTTGGTTGGGCTAATATACACATGAGCAACGTTACAAAAACAGGATAGCCACTCACCCTATTCAAGAGCATAGCTGCTGCTTCAATACAAGACAAGTACCCGACTGCTCCGCCCCACTCGAATATGAAGCCACGCTCGGCCAATCACGGCGGCGCGTTCAGTCACGTGATCCACGGTGGCCCTGCAGAGTGAACTTTACCCTAGTACTGCAGTCCTGTTACCTAATGTTTTACACCCTTCAAGTGTCTTTTGTCGCACGTTCCATGCAGGCAGCACAAACCGGGGGGTTAGAGGGGGCCACGTTTGTTGTGAATTTAGTGGTGAATGATTATGACAAATGTAAGGTGAGCAAAAATATCAAAGACCTACGATATGGCTCATATTTCTATTATTGCTAAACACCGGGTAACAGTGTTTTTCATGATGGATAGATCGATAAAGTCATAATTCCAATAAGGTGCATAATGATTAGTGTGGAAGATGTTGACAGTTAAGTACAGAGTTGAGGGATGTGATATTAGTGTTTCCCTCCCAGGGTGGAATTAAAAAGCCGCATGCATGGCATGGGGAAAAGGAAGGATTCTGCCAGTTTGTCAGGAGAGCAGGGCTGTGACAGCTGCCTGTCACTCAAGCTGCTCCTCTGCCTGGAGATGGTGGCGTGCAGCGGATGCCGTTGATTGTCCATAACGCTGTCCATCTCTGTACCCACAACAGAGCCTGCCTTGCTCCTCAGTTATTCAGTAGGTGTAGTCGTCAAACGCCTCAAAAGTAATTTTTATTGTAGTTATACATGAAAAACTAAGATTTTTGCGAATGCAACAAATACACCCACAACCTTAATCAGAATCAGAATCATCTTTATTTGCCAAGTATGTCCAAAACACAAGGAATTTGTCTCCGGTAGTTGGAGCCGCTCTAGTACAACAGACAGTCAATTTACAGAACACTTTGGAGACAT